>NW_017731757.1:1131859-1176776 GCF_001890085.2 Hipposideros armiger | reverse complement strand
GATTCATAACAGTAGCAAAATTACAGTTATAGAGTAGCAACGAAAATAATTTTATGGTTGGGGGTCACCACAACATGAGGAACTATATTAAGGGGTCACGGCATTAGGAAGATTGAGAACCGCTGCTTTAAGGAGTCAGGGCTCCTTGAAGAAATGACTGACTCCAAAGTTGAGGCAGTGTAGTTGTAGTATCAACCTGACAATTAGCTTTTGCTATTGTAATGTAAATACCTGACATTAAACTTTGGATTGCTGAGGCATCCACTTCAAAACATTCAACTCAAACACACAGCAGGCTATAGGACTAGACAGTCAGGCCACCCACATACGAAGTTCCCTTTTTCGTTTCCAGAAAACTGGCTGACCTAGATAACTAACCATTTGACTGGCCACTTGCTTTTCCCTTCCTGCACTTTAATTCCTACTGTTAGGTTTTAAATATACCAATAAAGAGTGAATCTGCAAAACCTTTGGCACTCCACTGTCAACCTCAATAATGGCAAAACCTCAGGTGCATGTAGTCATGCTCTCTCAATCTCTCCTCCAGCCCCCCAGGACCTCACTGTGTGTCCCCAGGTATGCCATGTACCCTCCAGGACCTGTGAATAATAAACCTTGTCTTTTTTCAAAGTTCCCTATTAATCATAGCTGAGGTGTATCTTGCAATCTTAAGAACCAAAAGGGCTGGTCCAGCCACAACACTGACTCCTAAGGGAGTATGTCTGTGAGGATTTGCCACACGTAGTAGTGGCCCAGTTGAGTAGTGACCCAAGCATTCCTAGCAATGGCATCACTATCCAGGGATGAGACCAACACAAAACACACAGAAAGTACAAAATGGGCCTAGAACATCTTAAAATAAGGAAGCACTCTGGAAATCATGAGGATATGTCCAAAGGACAGAGAAGCCGGTTTGAAAGGCTCTCACTAGACAAGTGTGGGCTACTTTGAGCATCAATATAATGATAAAAGTGAACTGGCATCTTAAGATGACTAACCATAAAGCTGGGAGGACTATCAACGGAGCTGGGCTGTTACTCTCTAGTCCTGACTTCCTGTTAAAACTTTATGGTTCCAACTTCCGGGAGAGGGATTTATTTACATAGGGGACCATCTTTAGAAAAGGTCACTTTTTGCACATGGGCGACTGACCAGCGGTATGCATCCTCACACTGCTGTGGTGGCTTTGTTTCTTTTTCTTTCCCTCTTGTGGTGGATAACCTGGAGAATTGTTTTATCCAGTCGACATTTTGGGGGCTCATCCGGGATCCAGAGAAAAATGTACTCTGGAGGCTTCTGAACAGTGAGCAAGTTGACTATGGCACCTAACTGAGCTGTTTTGGCTTGATGATTTGTTGCTCCCTAGCTTAGAGGCCTCAGGTGAGTTGTCTCCTGGATCTGAGCCAATAGGCTTTTGCGTCTGGTGCTCTCCAGGCTTTATTTGGGAATTGTACTAAAATTTTTGTTGTCATGTGTGTGTGTGTGTGTGTGTGTGTGTGTGTGTGTGTGTGTGTGTGTGGTGTGAATGCGTTAAAGGCCTATTTGTTTGTCTGTGTTGTCTGAGTACTTACTGTGGCACATCGGCTTGAATTCTTCAGAAAACAAGCTGTCCTTTGAGACAAAAAACTGGCCTTCACCTGAAGTCCCTTTGGGGGATAAAGGTTATTTCTACTGAAATTGGTCAGTTTGGGCCGATATTAGGCTGTGCCATCTCACTGAGAAAGTGGAAGGAATGCCATCCAGCTCAGCCTGTAATTTAACTTCCCGAGAGTTGGTTATTTCCCTGAAACTGGCTTTCAGCCTTCAGCCTGATTCTCAGCGATCAGACTGTTCCAGAGTGAGGTGAGCTTAAGACCCATGGGTTGCTTGAGTTGTGAATTGATTTGGGCCCAGTGCCAGCTCAGCCTGTAATTTAACTCCCTAAGAGTTTGTTATTTCCCTGGAACTGGCTTTTAGCCTTCGGGGCTGGTTCTCAGTGATCAGACTTTGAACCAGCTTTCAGCCTTCGGTCTGGTTCTAAGTGATCAGACTGTTCCACAGTAAGGTGAGCTGAAGACCTGCAGGTTGTTTGACCTGCTGTGAACTGTTTCAGGCCCGGTATTAAAAACGGGATCTCTGTTATTACAGCCTTCTACAACTGTCCCTCCAACAGGGACACTGGCCAAGTGCATGTTTAAAACCTGTGGGGAATTTTCATGCACGTTATTTAACTAAATGAACAAATCTGACTAAGAGTAATTTAGAAAATCAGGCCGCTTTGGGGAACTTTGAGATTCCCAAACTTGATTTTCTTAAAACTAAATTTGATAATAACAGCACTGTAACAAAGAAAGAGGAATGAAATGCCTATTTTGATTGGTGTATTGAGGCTTCCAAACAAGGCTATGAATCTAAAGTTACCCAGTTACAAAATAAAGTCTGAAAGTTAACAAGTGCTGCTAAAAATTCAAAAAGAGACAGGGTGGTGCCTAAAACCTCATGCTCTTCCTCTACAGCCCTGACTTGCCCTTCCCCCACTGCTCCTTTGTCTCAAGCTCCGCCTCCGACACCATCCTGTCCCTCATTGCTGCCTCCCCCAGCAGCACCGTCTCTTGAATCTCCTCCTCTGTCCCCTTCCGCAGAACTTATCAGTACTTTCACATTTACGAAGAAACCCCCAGGAGATCCCAATAAAACCCACGCCTCCTACGTTCCCTGGACTAAAGCTGAGTTACAAGCCATTATAAAGGAATAACTAAGGACTCTAATAGTTTGCTGAGGAATTTGATAGTACTATTCAGGCCTATCAGCCTGGGTTTTCTGATTTGTACCAGCTAATCAATTCGTTAGTTGGTGAAGGCCAAGCTATACATTGGATGAGAATAGCAGATAGGCACATCCTGATAGAGACAGAGAAAAGCAAAGTTCCAATTATTGAGAGGAAGCTAGGAAACTTGCTCAAAAACTACATCAAGCAATTCCTAAGGCATTCCCAAGGTCTACTGATTGGAGCAAAATTCACACTTGCTCACAAAGGCCTGATGAAATCTGTTCATGACTATAACAGGTTTCAGGTAGATTTTAAGGAAAATTCTGGTCTTCCTTCTAACGTTGACACCACACATGTAACTTTTAATTCTTTGTTTGTCATTGGGCTAAATAAAAACCTTTCCCTCCTGATTAGATGATCCAGGATGGGATGGGGAACTATGCCTGCCCTAGACTTGGTAAATTTGGACAATGAGCTTGCCAGTACCCTAGACGAGCCATCTATTATAGAAACAAGATTGCCAAGACTTCGGACTTTCAGCAGTGGCAAATGAGAGGCCCTATGGGAAACCAAAGAACTTCAACTTTTTGCCACTACTGCAAGGAGCAAGGACAGTGGAAAAGGCATTGCCGTAAGTTTAGCATACAAGACACTCTCTGCCTTCTAAGCAGTCTCTTTCAGGTCTTCCTAATTCCCAGTGACAGGGCTCTGAGGAACTACAAGGGGTTTTTTCCAATCCTTCCCCTTAATCATCTTGGAGAAATTTCTCTTCAAATCAGAGAGGAAACTATTTATGTTCTTATTGAAACTATTTATATTCTTATTGCTATACTCTCGGTGCTCAACCCCACTGTTATAAACCAGCCCCTGCCTCCAAGTAATGAGATATTTCACATATTTTAAATAAACCTCAATGGGTTTATGTATCTGAACCTACTCCCTTTTGTCTAGGTCTCTTAAGAGGTGAAGGGACCTAGTTTTCTGCCCCTACCCATTTATTAGGCAGAGACTTCTTAGAGAAGTATCATGCTGGAATAACCTTTTCTTGAAAGAAGAACTAATGTTAAGAGTTTGATGGTAACTGTCAGAATCACCAATCGGGTAAATTACATGACTTTTCAGCATCTTTTATCTGTGCTGTCTTTTGACAATTCAGTAACTGAATCTGAAAACACTGATAAACAGCCCCTACTGGACCAACTGCCATCTTCTTTATGGGCAAAATCTTCAACTGATATTGGCAGAATTCACAGTGCACGTCCTATCAAGGTTTAAATTGATCCTTCAAAGCCTCTGCCCAGAATTGATCAATATCCTGTAAGTAAGGAGGCTCTCCAAGGTATAAAGCCCATAATAGAAGATTATGTAACTCAGGGTCTTATTATCCCTTGCACTCGTACTTGTAACATTCCTACCTGTGAGAAAGCCAAAGGGACGAGGGTGGAGGTTTGTCCAGGACCTCCAAGCAATAAACTATACTGTTATCCCTCAACACCCTGACGTTCCTGACCCTCATATATGGCTGGCATCCATTCCAAGTGGAAGTAAATTCTTTACAGTAATTGATTAAGTGCATTCTTTACCATCTCAGTTGATGAAGCTGGCCAGTACCTTTTTGCTTGGGAAAGAAAGAAATTTACCTGGACAGTAATGCCTCAGCGTTTTACTGACAGCCTTTCTTATTTCTCACAGATCCTGACGACTGATTTGGATGATGTAGTTTTCCCTAAAGGTTCCACTTTGTCACAATATGATTTACTTCTCTGCTCTTCTTCTAAGGTTTTCTCATAGGATGGTATCATCCATTTGTTGACACTTTTGGCCTTAAAGGGACATAAGGTCTCTAAAGAGAAATTACCATTTGCTCAAGCTCAGGTTCGATATTTGGGACATCTGATATCGGAACAAGGTCTGTGCCTGGATCCAGACAGGCTCCATGGCATCCTAGACTTCCCAAGGCCCAGAACTCTAAATGCCAATTGCAAGGTTTTCTTGGGCTGGTCAGCTATTGCTGGAATTGGACCTCAAATCTTTCTCTTATGGTAAAACCTCTATATGTCCTATTAAGGAATGACAGTCCTGACCCAATTTCATGGCAAGAGCAGGATAACATGGCTTTCAAGACCTTGAAGGAGAGTTCAATAAACCCACCTTCTCTTGGGCACTCTATCAGATTCCCTTCTCCCTTTTTGTGCATGAAAAGGAAGGAAATGCCCTTGGGGTGTTTTCACTCAGAAACATGGGAATGAACATAGATCCCTAGGATGCTATAGTCAGCAACTGGACCCTATGGCTCAAGGATACCCCCTTTGCCTCAGAGCCAGAGCTGCTACTGCCCTCCCGGTTAAGGCCATGGAGAAGATTGTTGTGGGATTCCCTCAAACCATCTTTGTGCCTCATGCAGTGGAAGCTCACCTCAGTTCTCATCATATCCAGCATCTTTCAGTCAGTCGCCGTACTTCCTATGAAATCCTTTTGTTAACCGCTTCCCATATAACCCTTTCACATTGCAATAACTTTAATCCGGCTACTTTTCTTCCTTCTGAGACTGAGGAAGACCCTCATGGCTGTCTGTCACTGCCCGATCACCTCCTGACTCCTCGTGACAATTTGCAGAAGATTCCTCTGGGTAAAGCTGATTTCTCATGGTTTACCAATGGTTCATACTTAAAAAACAATGGTGGTCAGTACTGTGCTGGTTATGGTGTTGTAACACCTTCTGAAGTCATCGAGGAAGCACGTTTGCCTCTGGCCACTTCAGACCAGCAGGTTGAATTATATGCCCTCACTTGAGCGTGCATTTTAGCAAAGGGTAAAGCTGTCAACATTTATACGGATAGCAGATATGCCTTTGGAGTGGCCCATGACTTTGGAACGGTATGGAAACAACGTGGTTTCCCTACCTCCAATGGAGATCAAATTAAAAATGGTCCATATGTATAGGAATTATTGGACACTATACTTTTACCTGATGCCTTAGCCATTATTAAGATTCTGGGAAAATCTAAACTTGACTCTCTAGAAGCTAAAGGAAATCACCTGGCTGACATTTCTGCTAAGAATGCTGCCCTTAAAGGCATCAGCAGCAGTCAGACCTCTGTCATGGTCCAGAGAGAAGCTTCTCCAGTTGATAACTTAGAAAAACTGACCAGAGAAGCCCAACTGTCAGCTTCTGAAGAAGAAAAACAAGACTGGAGATCCAACAATTGTTGGTTCAATAAGAAGAGACTCTGGTTCGGACCAAATAACAACCCAGTCCTACCAGAAACTCTAAAATTCCCACTTCGAACCACTGTACATGCATTGAGCCATTGGTCAACTGACAAAATGGTAGCTTTCATGCATCAATATTGGTGGGGAGATAATAATAAACTGCAAAAAGCGCCTAACCTTAGGTGTCCCACCTGTCCAAAGTAAAACTCAGAGAAGCCTATTTGCACTACCCCTGGACATTTTAAGTTGCTAAATGGACCATGTGAGGTCTGGCAAATAGATTTCATACAGCTTCCCCTATCCCATGGGTACAAGTATGGTTTAGTCATGATATCTATGTTTTCTCACTGGACTGAAGCTTTCCCTTGCAGACAAGCTAATGCGTCTGCAGTAGCTCAAGTGCTGTTAGAGAAGATTACTCCTACTTGGGAAACTCCTCTTGAACTCCACAGTGATCAAGGAACCCATTTCACTGGTCAGGTGCTAAAGCAAGTCTGTGCTGTTTGGCCAATCCTACATTTTCACTGTGCTTATCATCCTCAATCTTCAGGATTGGTTGAATGCACTAACGGCATTATTAAGACTCAAATGGCAAAATTTATGGAAACTCTTCAAATGCCCTGACCAAAAACATTGCCATTGGTCCTTTTAAATCTCAGATCTACCCCTTTTGGGACTCATAAGCTCTCACCATTTGAGATAACTACAGGAAAACGTACATTTGGCCCCTGCCTTTCTTGAGCCACAGTTGGTGAAAGGAGACATACTTCAATACTGTAAAGGCTTAATTGCTTCTATCAACAATAATCATGCTTTAGTAGAACAATCTTTTCACAGCGCACTCCAGGGGAATGAAAAACTAAAAATTCATACTCTACAACCTGGAGATTTTGTTTATTGGAAAAGACACCTCAAAAAGGATTCCCTCCAGCCACGCTGGAAGAGCCCTTAACCAGGTACTGCTGACTAACCCAAATGCTGCTGAACTGCAGGAAGGAGACTCTTGGATACACATGTCACACCTAAGGGAGGCACCAAACCCTGACTATAAAAGCACACCGTCTGGTGACCTGACACTAAAGCTGTCAAAATTTAAAGCAGGTGACTGACCTCTAAGGAGGTGCATTACCAAATTTTTCTGGTTGTTGAATCTGTCATCAAGAACTTTGATCTATTTAAGGTAATAGTAATCACTGTCCACAAGCTTGAGCTCCTGGTTTGTACCTGCCATATAAGCTAGGTTGCTATGCTGTTCTAATTCCACCTTTAATTCTTATTGTTTTTTTTGTTTTGTTTTGTTTTTTTAAGCTGAGCCATCCTGCTACCTGTTGGCAGCTCAGCGGCTGCTCAGCTCGGGCTGGACTCGAACTGCTGTTGCTCAGAGCTCAAACTCTTGAGCGAGCTCTTAACCAACTGAGCCACTCGGCCGGCCCCCACCTTTAATTCTTATTGTTTTTAAGCTCTGCTCCTATTGCCCGTCAACACTGGACACCAGCTGTTCCCGATCCATGCACTCGCTCTTTGATGTAAGAGATGACACCTAGAGGAGATCATTCTGACACTGAGGGACAAAGGCTGAACACTGGAAAACCTGAGACCAGAAGACCTGACTGTTGATCAATGATGCTTTTAGAGAAAAGATCTTAATCAAAAGGGCAGAATGATAAAAGTGAACTGGCATCTTAAGATGACTAACCATACACCTGGGAGGTCCATGAGCGGAGCTAGGCTCTCTGCCACTCTCTAGTCCTGACTTCCTGTTAAAACTGTATGGTTCCAACATCCAGGAGAGGGATTTATTTATATAGGGGCCATCTTTGGAAGAGGTCACATTTTGCATATGGGCAGCCAGCCAGAGGTGCGTGGCCAGAGGTGTGCATCCTCACACTGCTATGGTGGTTTTGTTTCTTTTTCTTTCCCGAATAAACCCTCTTGTGGTGGACTACCTGGAGAATTACTTTGTCCAGTCGCCAATAAATAAATGACAATGAATCATAATCCATGAAATAACAAGACTCCATGAATCCTTACTTCTACATAAATGGAGGTGGGGGAGGGGAGAAAAGCACTTCCATTCTAGAATGCAAATAAACATTTAAGGAACAATGGAGTTAGAAAATGTTCAATGGAAGTTAAAACCAGTGAGTGAAAGTTTGACGTGAAACAGGATATTTGCATAATCTCAAATTATCTCTACTAATTACTTATTGTGAAGGGAAAAACAATAACTTTCTAGGGGACTCCAAGAAACACCCTATTCAAATAAACTGTCATTATCTATTATACTCATAAATGGATACTATTTAAATAATAATAATTAATATGCACACCTTGTTACTGATTTTTGTCAGGGTAAGAAAATTTCTGAAGCCAGACAATAACCTGTGAAAGCAGAGATCACGTTTCTCTTATTTATTGCTTTATCCCTAGCACAGTACAGGTACAGAGGAGGTGCTCAAGAATTATTTGTTGAATAAATGAACATCAATGGATTGTTAAGGAAGCAGTAAGAGAAACTAAGCTCCAGGTTTTGCTAACCCTGGTAGCTTGGCACCTCTCAAGAAGCCAGCTCCAGGAGCCAGAAGACTGGATTCTAGTCCCAGAAATGGCACTGAGGACCCCAGAGTTCCCAGGGCCTTGACCATTCCCACTTCATTTCTACAAGTTCCAGATGGTGCAGCTCCATGACTCTTTGGCAGTCACTTAATATCTCTAGGTCTCAACTTCCTTCCAAAGCAAAAGTACAAATCTGTAAGCTTTACCAGTAAACAGGTTTGAAATGTGTTGGGCCATTTATTCTACAGTTATTCCCAGAATAAAATGCTCAGGAAATTAGCACTGGGACTTACACAGATGATGATACCATACCCTGAAATGCCTTCTTTAAAATTCTGCTTGCACAGGAAAAGATGCTCAATATCACCAATCATTAGGGAAATGCAAATCCCTAATGCAAAACCACAATGAGATACCATCTCACACATATTAGATTGGTTACTATCCAAAAGGAAAAAGTGTTTGATGGATATGGAGAAATTGCAACCCTTGCACAATGCTGGTGGGAATGTAAAATGGTGCAATAACAAAAGGACAAATACTGTATGATTCCAATTGCATGAGGTACTTAGGATAGTCAAATTCAGAGAGACAGAAAGTACCGGGGTACTTTCGTAACCCTTCGTAGAAGGATCATTTCCAGAGGCTGGGAGGAAAGGGAAATAAGTGAGGAGTTTCTGTTTAATGAAACACTAATGCAAGATGAAAAGAATTCGGGAGCTTGGTTGCACAACAATGTGAAAGTACTTAACAGTATTGAACTGTACACTTTAAAATGGTTAAGACAGTAAATTTTATTATATGTGTTTTATCAAAATGTTTAAGTTTAATGAGTACAATAAACACTGCTTAATGTGTTTCAGGTGGAAATCCTCCTGCGTTAGAGTTTAGGATTTTGCCACTTGCAGGTTGGTGTGACCTTGAACTAGCTTTATTTCTCAGTATTGACCTCCAGCAAACACCTCCCAAGGCTGCTGGGAGGATGAGTGGGGTTGTTTTGAACACTACAAAGTCCCACCAGACAAATACCAGCCATTACCACCACAGAGCTCTTAAGTAATCACATTTGGACCTCATGAGAAAGCCTCTAATAACTTTGATAGATGAAATTACTCAATTAAGCAAATTTCTTTCACTGACTTATAGACCCTCCCAATTTCCTTCACCACCCAAATTTTTAAGAGCTGAGCCCTATGGGTACCAGCAAGGGCTGAAGTTTTTCATTTCCATCTGATGGCAAGCCTACTTTCACAGGCGCCTAAATTATCTGTCACCACCTAAGGAATTAGACATGGACACCTGAGACAACTGACACCTTAATTGCAATTTATCCCGGAAGGGGGTTACTCAACAATTCCAGACCACTGTGGAAGAAACCCTCCCTCAACCCAGCTCTGCCTCAATGATCCTTCTCTCGATGGTGTTGCTCTCTCCTTGCCCTCTTCTCCCCCAGCAATACAGCAGCCACATTTCCCTCTTGCCTCACCGTGGAGCATAACTCCTTCAGGGCAATGACTGCTCACAAACTAGTACTTGGAATCCCTGTGACCAGAGACAGTGTGCGGTACGTCTCCATGCCTGGTCCCTGGAATCCATCCAGTACGAGATGAGAACACCCACACCACAGGCGAGCTATCTCAAAATGGATCAGCACCCCAGTTTTCCTGGAGTGGCCCCTGGCCAAATCAAATTAAATGCAGTGGCAACTCTTAATCCAGAATCTTCTTTCCTCATTCCTCTGTGACTCTCCTCGATTCCTAAAATTTACTCAAAATCCATTTCCTCATCCCTTCCCCCTCCATCTACTACCTGTCCTTTCCTCATCAAAATACGCCAAGCAGCAGTGCAGGCTGTGTCCCTCTCCGTCCCCAATGCTCCCCAGCCTCCTCCACTCCTTCTGCCCTGGGGTCCACTGCAGCAATCGCTGGTTCATCCCTGGCCTTCTTGTCTCCCTTGTCTCCCGCCAGCTAAGCCATGCCTTTTCCGTCTTCACAGTGCCCATTGTCTTATTACCACACATCTTCTCAACACTTTTCCCAAACTGCAACTAACACTGAGAATCTACAAATATTTGTGCATGGATAACTGTCCTAATTGCCTTCTTAAAACACACACACACACACACACACTTGAACACACACACACACACACACACACACACACACACACACACACATACACACACACTTCAACACAGTTCCATAACCATGAGAACAAAACAAGGAATCATGAGTAAGATGCTATTTCTGCTGCCCAACATACATGGCTGTCAGGGGATTAAGGCACCATTGGTTGGAACGAGTAAGTAAGAAATCTTAAAACCAGCAGTTGATGCCCTAGCCTAGTTAGCACAGCCCGCATGGCTACCACTAAGTAAAGGACTCAATCCCTGCCAAGATCCCTTCTGAGTCTCTGAGTGCCTAAGTGCTTGTGCTCCTCTAACAATGTGATCAATAGCACCTGTTCCAATCAAACGCTTTCTTCCAGACTATTTAACCTCATCCCCTATAAGGGATGACATATGAAGTGTGATCCAAAAATACGGTGAATGCTTAAATTTAAAAATATTTATTACAGTGAAAACACATTGCCATTCATCAGCCTCAAAATACTCCCGCTCACTTCAAACATACTTATCGCATCATTCTTGCCACTTTCTAAAGCAGTTCTGGAAGTCTTCTTTCGTGAGTGTCTTTAGTTGCAATGTCGTGGCTGCCTCAATGTCTTGAATCGATTCAAAATGTTTACCTTTCATGGTCATTTTGACTTTGGCAAAGAGCCAGAAGTCACATGGTGCCAGATCCGGTGAATAAGGTGGATGAGAACACACCATAACGTTTTGACAGAAACTCCGTACCAAAAGCAATGTGTGACATGGAGCCTTTCCATTGTGATTAGAAAATACGGTGAATGCTGCTACCCAGTGCCATCCAACAGAAAGGCAGGGATCCTCAATATGGGAAGCGGCACATCACACCTTAATAACAGTGTGTGACAAGTTTCAACTTGTTCAGTGCAGTCAGTTGGGTGTGAGCTACGGTTGAGAGAAGGTGTGTTTTTAAGTGTGCCATAAATCATCCTCCATCATAGCTAAACTCCATGTCATACATCACTTCTGGTATATGGCCATTTCTGTCAAATAAAAACATTGAGGTGTGTCCTCATCCACCTTATTTACTGGATATAGTACCGTGTGACTTCTGGCTCTTCTCCAAACTCAAAATGATTCAGGACATCAAGGCAGCCACAACAGCGCAACTAAAGACACTCACAAAAGAGAACTTCCATGACTGCTTCAGAAAGTGGCAAGAACAACGGGATGTGTGTTTGAAGCAAGGGGAAGTATTTTGAGAGGGATTAATGGCAATGTGTCTTTTACTGTAATAATTTTTTTTTAATTTAAAAACATTGTTTAATCACACCCAGTAGCGCTTGCTTCCAAGCTCAAGGTATCCCTCCTGAGTAAGGAATATGACTGCCTAACAAAGCAAACCTTTCATGTCATTCACTGGAATTAGGGAATCACAAAGCACAGAAAAAAACGTACGTACTTTACTTGAGTCAAAGGACTGCTCCAGAAGCTTTAATCACATGCATGTGAACATGTAATTCATATTGTTTTAATTAAAAGGATACCTACTCAAGGCTAAAGAACTGATATAATTTAGTCAGTTGTCATAATGCTTTCATAGATTGCTCAAAGTTTATCAGTCCATGGGAAATAAACATCTGGGCAGTTCCGTTAATTTAGGAGATAAGTCATCTCATGAAGCCTGCAAAGCCATACCTTGGTACAAGCATCGCCATTGTGAGTGTCTGCATATCTGCAGTAGCCCCAGCCTGCTCTTGCAATCATATATCCCATTCTCCCAACAGGAACCCTTTCTCACAGCCAGATTGGTTGCCCACTTATGCCCTGAAAACACACTGACACTTCTACCTCCATTCCTCCAACATGGTAGGCCTTCATCATTTTTAAAACTTTTAATAGGCTTTATTTTTTTACAGAAGTTTCAGGTTCACAGCAAAACTGAGTAGAAAGTACAGAGTTCCCAATCACCCCTGCCCCCTACTCTCACACAACCTCAGCCATCATCAAAATCCTCCCGGAGTGGTACATTTGTTACAGTCAACGAACCTATGTTGACATGTCATTATCACCCAAAGTTCATAGTTTACACTAGGGTTCACTCTTTGCATTGCACATTCTATGGATTTTGACCCATGTATAAGTAACGACATATAGCCACCATTACCGTTTCATACAGAACAGTTTCACTACCCTGAAAATTCTCTGAGCTCCATCTACTCATTTCTCCCTGCCCCTAAATTCCTGCACTTTTTACTGTCTCCATGGTTTTGCCTTTTCCAGAATGCCATACAGTTGGAATTGCACAGTATCTAGCCTTTTCAGACTGGCCTCTTTCACTTAACAATATGCACTTAAGGTTCCTTCATGTCTTTTCATGCCTTGGTACCTTATTTCTTTCGTGTTGAATAACATTCCACTGTCTGGATGGACCAGTTTAGTTAACCATTCACCAACTAAAGGACATCTTATCTTGGTTTCTTCCAAGTTTTGGCAATCATAAATAAAGCTTCTATAAACAACCAAGTGCAGGTTATTGTGTGGACATAAGTTTTCAACTCCTTTGGCTAAATGTCAAGGAGTGTGATTTTTAAATCACATGGTAAGAGTATGTTTAGTTTTGTAAGAACCCCCCAAACTGTCTTCCAAAGTGGCTATGCCATTTTGCGTTCCCTCCTGCAATAAATGGGAGTTCCTACATCCCTTTTTTTAAATCTGACTTAATTGATCCCTGCTTTAAATTCGAGCTCCACCACAGGGCCATCTCTAACCTCTTTTTCCAGCAAATCTCTCCTTCCTTGGATCCATGGCAACTTATGTGGCATTTATCAAAAATCCTTATACATAATCTCATGTGCCTATCGTCACCCATTGGATGCCCACATACAAGATCTCAGCAACAACAAACATGTTTGATGTGGTACACATTATTATTTTGAAAAATAATATCTAAAAAAATGAGATTTCCCATAAAAACCCACATTACTAAGCCCTTTAACATCCAGAAAGTCTGCCTACACTATGTCCACAATTTCCCAAACTGCTCCGATATTTTCTACCCTACTTCATTAAAAAGAAATGCCACTCATTGTATGCCCATGATCATAGCACGAGTCACAATAGCCAAAAGGTGGAAGCAACCCAAGTGTACATCAATGGATTAATGAATAATCAAAGTGTGGTATACACATACACTGAAATATTATTCGGCCTTAAAAAGAAAGGATATTCTGGCACATATTACAACATGGGTGAATCCTGAGGATATTATGCTAAGTGAAATAAACCAGTCACAAAAGGCCAGCCACTGGGATGGCCAAGTGGCTCAGTTGGTTAAGAACTCGTTCAAGAGTGCAAGCTCTGAGTAACAGGGTCGCCGGTTCGATTCCCAGCCTGAGCTGAGCTGCCACTGAGCTGCCAACAGGTGGCAGGATGGCTCAGCTAAAAAAAAAAAAAGCCAGCCACTGACAGCACTTAATGATTAGGATGAAATTTTACTATATACACACAATGTATTATTCAGCCACAAAAAAAAAGAAGGAAATCTTGCCATTTGCGACATGTGTGGACCTTGAGGGCATCATGCTAAGTGAAATATGTCAGGCAGAGAAAGACAAATACTGTATGATCTCACTTACATGTGGAATCTTTAAATAAATAAATAAATAAATAAAATTTAAAAAAAAAAGAGCTCACAGATAACAGACAACAGATGTGTGGTTGCCAGAGATGGGGAGTAGGGGTGGCTGAAATAGGTGAAGTGGGTCAAAAGGTACAAACTTACAATTATAAAATAAATAAGTCATGGGGATGTAATGTACAGTATGGTAACGATAGTTAATAATACTGTGCTGCATATTTGAAAATTGCTAAGTAAATTTTAAAAGTTCTTACAACAAAAAAATTTTTGGAACTATGTGTGGTGATGAATGTTAACTAGACTTACTGTGGTGATCACTTCACTATATATAAATATCAAATCATTATTATACATCTGCAATATGTCAATCATAACTATTTTTTTAAGTGGTAAATTTTGTTTATCCGAATTTAGCACAATTTGGGGTTATTTTGGTTTCTCAATCTATTTTTTCAATTACAGTTGACACACAATCTTATATTACTTTCGGGTGTACAACATAGTGATTAGACATTTATGCACCTTATGAAGTGATCACCCCAATAAGTGATCACCCATTTGACACCATACATAATTATTACAATGTTGCTGATTATATTCCCTATACCGCAATCCCCATATCACAATTTTTTAATGTTAAAAAAGAAACGCAAGTTGAAATCCACTAAATTGACTTCCCGACACACTAATGGGTTCACTGTGTGTCCACTGCCCTTAGCACCATAATCTCCACAAGTCCAGGGGGTCCTGCAAGGGCAGGATGGCCTGTCAGCCATTTTGGGAAACTCCATTTCCAGCACAGTTCCTGGGAGAGTGAAGCTCAATAAATATTTGAGCCGCATGGAAATGACCCATAATGATAAATTGGCATCTGGGGTTACAGTGAAACTTCTGTTGAGGGTTTCTTCCCCACATAGCTCACACTTGGCTGTCATTCCTGCATCACTTCTTGTTTCTCAAACAGTGAGATGGAAGTGAAAGGTAAAATGACTAAAACAATACAAGTAGTTCCCAGTGCTGAAAAGGCGAAGTACCCCACGGAGCAGTGTGCTTGACTGAGGGACCCCACGCCCCAAGTAGTGTTCCCCAGTGTCCCGGTAGGACACAAAGCCACAGAAACACTTGGCACATCTTCCTGGAAGTTTTAGTCAACTGTGGAATTGAAAAAAAAAAAAATCAACACTAAATAAATGGAAAAATTGGCAAGGAAATGCTATGCTTGCAGGGAACTGTTTTGGCAAACACTTCTGTCCTTTCTAGGGGTGCTCCCTTAACCTCTTGTCCCTTCAGCGACCCCTGGGTGGCAGAGTAGGACAAACTATGGCTTCACTGTTATACTTTTTTAACACCAGTGAGTGCAGCTTTCCAATAATGGAGACCCTTGAAGGTCTTGGTTATTTCGACACCACCTCCAAGTTTCAGCCACAAGCTGGCACGTGCTGTGGCACAAGGGAACATTCTTCATTAAGCTCCTGGATTAGACCACCCACTGAGGACAACAAGTCATCACTCCTCTATAAGTCACAAGCCAGGCACCAGCACCGCAACTAGCTGACTAGCTTCCCCTAGTTAACCACCACCAACCCAGTCTGACCCTAGTTCCTAACCCTTCCCTGAAACTCCCTATTTTCAGCAAACACCCCTAAGCCCTCAGTTCCTTCCTCTTAGCAGAGGCCTGGCTGGCCCCTGGGGACACAGCTGGACCCTGGAGAAACGGCTTCCCTGCAGCTTCGGGGTGGCCCTCCAGTTCCCACAATCCCATTTTCCAGCCCCATGCCCTTCCTAGCAGTAAACACCTCTGCACCTCCAAAGGCCATGGCCACTGGCTACTCACTGCTGCATCTAGAAAATTCCCTGCCGCTGCCTATCGTTCATTGTTCAGCAACTCTAGCTGCTAGATCAGACTCCCCCCTTCACCCCAACTCCCAGCATCACTATGAATGATTTCCACACCCCATACAAGGGGCACCCCAAACCCCAGCTGCTCACTTTCTTGTTCTCATCTCTTCTGGAACCTGTGTTCCTCTTTATTCCGTTGCACATATTAAAGATTGGCTTTCAGACCTCCACAATGCCTGCCAATGGCTGTGACTTGCCTACTGTCCTCAGCCAGTCTGGCCTCTAAGCTGACCGAGCTGAGCCTCGCTCTTGCTCTAGGGAATACCTGCCCATTCCTTCGCTGCAGATACCATCTCAGTGTCACAAGCCAGGCTTCTCCCCCGAACTCCAGAATCCTGTAGCTAAGCGCTTACCTCTCATCTCCTCGCAGAGACCTAACAGGCTTTAAGGTCCACAATGGAACTCCTGAGTTTCTCTGCCCAAACTGCCCTATCCCATCTTCATACATGGTCAACCCCACGGAGCCCACCACTCAAACCAGAAGCCTGGTAGTCACGCTGATGCCTCCTGTCCGCTCGCCCCCTCAGCTGCTACCTCCAAAGTGCAGCCTGACCCCATCCACTCCCTGCGCCTACTTTCCCCACCAAGGCCCAAGTGGCCATGGGTTCTCCACGCTGCAACAGCCTGCTAACTGACCCGCCTGCTCTCACGCTTGGTTTCCAGAATGACCTCTTAAAAATCGCAAGGCCATGCTGCCATCCGGCAGCAGAACGATACCTAAACTCCTGATGGAGTGTCATGTGTCCTCGGGCCCTCCTAGCTCACCAGCTCCATCACTGGCTCACAATGTTCCAGCCAACATGGCCTGCTGTGGTTGCAAGCTCCTGTTTCCTATTCCCTTTGCTGGGAACAAATACTCTTCCCCGTTTCCTCCCATGACTTCAATCATCTTTCCCCTCCAGGTCTGAACTGAATTGCCACGTCCACAGCAAGGCGTGGACTTGACTTGCCTAAAAAAACAACAACAACAAAAAAGCCACACCCTGAATCTTCTGCTGTATTTCCCTCTTCTACCTTTCTTTATCCTTACACTACAATGTATTTGTCAAGAGAAAAAATAATCCCCTTCTTTATTTTGTCCCTCTCCCCTCCAGAACAAGAGCTACGTGAGGGCGGGACCGTCTTCGTGGTGTTCACTGGGCCTGGAACACAGCAAGTCACTCAAAACGCAGCCAAATAAATGAATGACTCTCCCCTGGTTGAGAAGCAACAGCAGAGAACACGCACTCACACAACCTCCTGTAGGAGGAGAATATGCAGGTCAGTTGAGGTCAGTAAATCATTCAACAAATGCCGTAGCCCCTCTCAAATAAGTCATTTATTATTGAAAGGATAATGTATTTTAAAGCACCTCTAGCTGTGGCAAATTATTAATCTTTCGTTAGTTCTCCCTGGAGATTTCGCCAGCCCTGGTCACTGGAGGCTTCTGTGGCACAGCCTGGGGTCTCGATCAGGGCAGGGCTGGGGGTGGGGGGTCAGAGAGGCAGAAGCAGGTGCGGGGGTCAGGGAGTCTAAGAACGGAAATGGGGGTGAGGGATAATGAGATGCACGCAGACAAATCTCACAGCAAGACCAACCCTACCTCTCTGGAACCCTCATTCCCTGAGGCAGGATTTCTCAAGCTCGGCACTACTGACACTTTAGGCCGCATGCTTTTTTGTTGTTGGGGGGCTGCCCTGTGTACTGTAGGATGGTTAGCAGCATCCCTGGACTCAATCCTCAGGATGCCAACAGCATCTCCCCACCCCAAGCTGTGACAACCAAAAATGTCTCTAGATATTGCCTGGGTAGCAAAATCTCCTTGATCAGAACTACTGCCCCCAATCTTTTTGTGTTTCTAAAAAAAGCTGTAAACTGTACTTCAAATGTTGGCCCCAGAGAGTAGCCATAGGGCACTGACTGCCCTCCAAGAACTCACAGGCCAGTGAGCATGGGATCTGTGGTACAAAGAATTACAATATGATGTAGTTGTGAGCTATGCACAGGATCTGCTTCTCAGCTTTCTTCACGTCTCTATAGGGGTAAGGGATCAATATCCCAGCTCGCCAATGACCCATCTTCTGTACAACAGAGGTTCTCAATGTCTGGTCCCCAGACCAGCAACATCAGCATCCCCTAACTTGTCAGAAATGCATATTCTCTGGCCCCACTCAGACCTACGAACTAGAAACGCTGAGAGTCAAGCCCAGCTACCTGCATCTTACCAAGTCTTCCAGGTGATGCTGATGCCGGCTCAAGTGAAGTGTGCTTTACATGCTTCATCGGGTATTTACACCAATAGTCCCAACCCTGGCTAAACATCACAATCCCAACCTCAACCTAGGGAGTCTTAAAACAAAAACCAACAGGTATCCAGAGCCCCATCTCAAATGACTGAGTCAGGGTAAGCCAAGCTGGAATCCAACCAGTGGCCTTTTTAAACCCCCCTCCTCTAGCCAGCTCTGGTCATCAGCCAGGTCTGGGACCCATTTGTACACTGAAAAGAAGCAAGTGTGTGCAGCGGCCTAGGGGGCCTGGCGGGGGGAAAGGGGTGTAGGAAGAGACAAAGCTTGAGTCAAGTCCAGAGGAATCTTTTAGCATTCACTGAGGAGACAAGGGAGAAAGAGCTTTCCAGAAAACAAAACTAGACATGCAGACATATTTATTGCCTGGGATAGCAGGTTCAAAACTGCATGGGGTTTGATGTCGTAATGGGGCAACCAAAGGTCTTATATTCCAAACTCAGAAATTTGGACTTTATCCTGAAGGTCAAATGGAAATAGTGCAAGTTTTTAAGCCACATTGTAGATGATGGCCTGTGGGAGGCAAGGAAACCAATTAAAATTGAATCAGATACATTTACGAAGGTGTGGCCAGTTCAATTAACCACATTTCTTTATGCAAGTAAACAAGATACAATTCACTCTCTCGCAGCCTTACTTCCTGCTAGTAATACAAATCTCACCTCGCTGTGTGGGTCCTAACTAACTCTGCCATAAAGATAAATCCAAGTAAACCAGAAATCAAAGTTTAAAATTCAACATCCTAGTACTAATTTACTCTAGGAAGACAAAACCAAAAAACGCATTACAACTCAAATCATCCTTTAAGAAAATGCTTTTTATATCCTATTTAATAGAAAATGAAGGAGCAACTCTATAGCAAACCTATTCTTATATTTCTAAAATTATGGGTGGTGAATACACAATGTGATATATAGATGATGTATTACAAAATTGTACACCTGAAATCTATGTAACTTTACTAACAACTGTCACCTCAATAAACTTTAATTTTAAAAAAATTCTTAAAATTAGCATGGCAGTAATATATATTAAAAACCTCTATAACATATATTTTATATACTAAATATATAAAAAAATGATATCCATGACCAATTTTGTTTACCAGCAAAACACACATTAAATTCATTCCCATTAAAATAAGATACCAAAAATGGATGGCTCATTGACATGCTAATAATGATGGACAGCTATCAAAGGAGGAAAAAAGCTAAAATAGAGAAGTAATAAAATTTGTATACAGATAGTTTTGCAAAATTAGAAAGTCTGACTCAGAATTACTAAGCGCAATAAACTAATACATCAGATTTGTAAGATGTATAATAAATAGACAAATCAACTGCATTACTATATGACTATTGTAATTATACTTAGGAGCGGGGTGGTTTCTGTTGATAAATTAGACATACCTTGGAGATATTGCAGGTTAGGTTTCAGACCACCTCGAATAAGCAAGTATTGTGATACAGTGAGTCATAATCGACTTGAAAGAGTCAAAAAGTACTTTTTTTAATTAGTAATTAACTTCAGAATGGACAAACCTAATAGACATCACCTTAACCAAGTGACGGTAACAAAAGTTACCATCACCAGCAATGAGACATGTGGACATCAGGTGCATATGATGCCCCAAGCATTTACTTCTTGGTATTTCTGCTATGAGGAAACATCAGACCAACCCAAACTGAAGAACATTCTCCGGAGTAATGATCTACATCTTTTTCAAAAATATCAAGGACACGAGAGACTGAGGAGCTATTCCATATTGAAGGGCACTAAAAGAGATATAGGCCCACTAAAATATAGCACATGATTCTGGGCCTAAAACAGGCAATATATAAAAATCGGTCAAGCAGTCTGGGGATTAGATGGTAGAAATGTATCAATGTTAATTCCTGGATTTTGATGAAAATACAGTGATTATGCCAGAAAGTGTCCTTATTTTCAGGAAACATATGCGTGTGGTGAAATGTTAAGGAGTAATGAAGCAGCATGTCTACAGTCAACTTTCAAATACTTCAGCTAAAACAGAATAATATGCATAAATAGAGAGAATGGCAATATGGTAGAATCTAATGTTAGGGCATCTGGGTGAAGGGGATATTGGAGTTCTGTGCACCACTCACAACTTTTCTGTCAAGTTGAAATTACATCAAAAGACACTACCAGATTTTAAAACATTTTAAATACAATAATCAAAACTCTATGCTATTCGTTTAAAAGTATGATTCTATTCATGAAAAAAAATCATAGAAATAGATACAAAGTATTAAAATAAAATATTATAAAGGTAAAATACAAAAAATAAAGATGAAAGGATCTTAAAAACAAGAGAAAAGCAACTTCTTATATACAAGGAAACTCCCATAAGGCTATGAGCAGATCTTTCTCAGCAGCAACTTTGCAGTTCAGAAGGGAGTGCTGAAAGAAAAAACTGCTAATCAAGACTACTCTACCAGGTAACTGCCCTTCATAATTGAAGGAGAGAATTTTCCAGACAAACAAAAGCTAAAGGAGTTCATCACACTAGACCAGCCTTACCAGAAATGTTGAAGGGAGTTCTTAAAGGTGAAATAAAAGGATTAGTAACAGGAAAACATATGAAAGTATAAAGCTCACTGGAAAAGGCAAATATGGTAGAATCAAATGTTAAATTTGGAATAACGTTGTACTGCTAGTGGATAAATCGTTTATAACTCTAGTATAAAGGCTAAGACAGAAGTATTAAAATTGTTATTGTGTTAAAATTTGTATTAAAATTTAAAGTATTAAAACTTGTTAATGTACACAGTGTAAAATAAGTTAATTGTTAATATCAAAAACATAAAATGTGGAGGAGTATAAAAATGTACAGTTTTGTATGTGTTCGAAGTTAAGTTGTTGTCAGCTTAAAACAGACTGTTTTGAATATGTTTTATGTAAGCTTCACGGTAACCACAAAGTAAAAGTCTATGGTAGATATACGAAAGATAAAGAAATCAAAGCATATTGCTGTAGGAAAGTATCAAATCACAAATAAAGTAAGCAAGAGAGGAAGAAACAAAAGGGTTGCAACCAGAAAAATATTAACAAAGTGGCAATAGTAAGTCCATAACTATAAATAATTATTTTAAATGTAAATAGACGATATTCTCTCCAATCAAAAGACACAGAGTGGTTGAATGGAGGAAAAACAAGTCCGGTATACCATATTTCCCCTTGTATAAGACGCACCCTTTTTTGAAAAATTTGGGGTCTAAAAACAGGGTGCATCTTATACAGTGGTTGTAGTTTTTTGATAGCGATGAGGAGTTGTATGAATTTTATGATAAATAAAACTTGAGTTCAATAACTTTATGTAATACATTTTTTTTCAAATTTTGGGCCCCAAAATTAAGGTGCATCTTATACATGGGAGCGTATTATACATGGGGAAATATGGTATATGCTGCCTACATCACACTCACTTTAGCTTCAAGGACACACATAGACTGAAAGTGAAGGGATGGGAAAAGATATTCCATGCAATTGGAAGCCCAAAGAAAGCAGGGGTGACTATATTTATATCAAACAAAATAGACTTTAAGCCAAAGACTGTAACGAGAGAAAAAGAAGGTCATTATATAATGATAAACAGGTCAATTTATGAAGAGAATATAATATCTGTAAACATTTATGCACAAAACATAGGAGCACCTAAATATATAAAGCAAATATTAAGAAGCCTGAAAGGAGAAATAGTCAGGAATACAATAATAGCAGGGAAGTTCACTAACCCACTTTCAACAATGGATAGATCATCCAGTCAGAAAGTCAATAAAGAAACATCAGACATAAACTACACAAGAGACCAGGTGAACCTAACAGACATACAGTCATGCATCACTTAACAACGGGAATACGCTGTGAGAAATGCGTCGTTAGGCGATTTCATTGTTGTGCAAACATCAGGGTGCACACACACAAACCTATTTAGTAAGCCTACGACACACCTATGGTGTATATTATACCCTATTGCTCATAGGCTACAAACCTGTAGAGTATGTTACTTTAGTAAATACTGTAGGCAACTGTAACACAATGCTAAGTATTTGTGTATCTAAACGTAGAAAAGGTAAAATGTGGTATGAAAGATTTTTTTTAAATGGTACATAGGTATGGGGCACTGACCATGAATGGAGCTTGCAGGACTGGAAGTTGCCCTGGGTGAGTCAGTGAGTGAGTGGTGAGCGAACGTGAAGGTCTAGGACATGACTGTCCACTACTGTAGATTTCATAAACACTGTACACTTAAGGCTACACTAAATGTATTTTTTGGTTTCCTTTCTTTAATAATAAATTAACCTTAGCTTACTGAAGTTTTTTTTACTTTACAAACTTTTTAAATTTTTTCAGTTATCAACTTTTTTGTAATAACATTTAGCTTAAAACACAAATATATATTGGACAGCTGTACAAAATATTTTCTGTCTTTATATCTTTAGTCTATAAGTTTTTGCTCTTTTAAATTGTTTTTATTTTCTTTACTTTAAACTTTGTTTAAAACTAAGTCACACACACATTAGCTTAGGCCGCACTGGAAGGTCTTCAGGGGCGATACCAGGCATAGAACTGTCATGTCCTATGATAACAATGCCTTCTGGAATACCTCCTGAAGGACATGCCTGAGGCTCTTCTTGAGGAGGTGTCACTCGTCTCAGAAAAA
Source organism: Hipposideros armiger (assembly GCF_001890085.2). Taxonomy (NCBI): domain Eukaryota; kingdom Metazoa; phylum Chordata; class Mammalia; order Chiroptera; family Hipposideridae; genus Hipposideros; species Hipposideros armiger. The sequence goes on along the minus strand of NW_017731757.1, from coordinate 1,153,664 downwards.
TGTCCACGGTGGTTTGGTTTCTTTTTTTCACCATAGATTTGCCTGCAAGCAGGTAATACACCATGGACATCTCTCTATTAATGAAAACCTTTCAGTGTTGGGGATCCATGTTTTCAAACTTTTTAATGAGCTAGTTAAAATCTGCAAACGCTTCTACTGAACCATTCACTGTGAATTTTCTTGGGGGAGGGGTCTTCTTTTTCTTCTACCATTTCTTTCCCTCTTGCGTCTTCTTCAGTGATGTGTTCCTGTTTCAGGTCCAACAACCCCTCATTAGTCAATTCTTCATGAACCACCTTTAGAAGCTCCTCGCTGTCACTCTCATCCACACCCAGGTTAAAGTTGATTGCCATCTCAACCACAGCCTTGTTGATTTTTGCACCCTCATCCTTGGAAAATCCTTTGAAGTCAAGGACAAACCACTTGAGGGTCTTCTTCCAGATGCCATTCATACTCTCCTTGGTGACATCACCTCAAGCCCAAGCAAAGCTCTTCATGCAGACATGGATTTTGTAATCCTTCCAGACTTGTATCAGTGTCTTCTCAATGTCTTCTTCAGTTGCAGCAATAGCCTCAGCAAAGGTCCTGCTCAGGTAATAGGCCGTAGAAGCTGCTATAACTCTTTGATCCATTGTATGGATCAAAGAGGTGATGTTTGGAGCAACAAACACCACTTTGATATTGGGATGAACATCAATAAAAGGAGGCTATCTAAGAGTATTATCAACAATAAGCAAAACCTTGAAAGGTATGTTATTCTCCAACAGTACTTCTCCATTTCACTGTCAGAGCAACTCAGGAGGGCATCTTGGAAGAGGAGCTGGGCCATCCATTACTTCTTACTGCTCCTGTAGTACACTGGCAGTGTGTGCTTACTGATACGCTTGAAAACCCTGGGATTCTCACTGTGCCAGAACCCAAAGGGTTCCAATTTGTAGCCTGCAACACTGCCCCCAAACAAGACTGTTACCCTGTCCTTAAAAGACTTGAAGCCTGGCGTTGACTTGGCCTCCCTACGGATCAAAGTCCTTTCAGGCATCAGTTTCCAGAATAGAGAGGTTTCATCCATACTGAATATTTGCTCTGCCAAGTAATTTTACTCCACAATCAGCTTACCTAGAGTTTCCAAAAATTCTTCAGCTGCCTTCACTGTAGCACTCGCAGACTCACCACTCACTTTCATACTATGTAATGAATAACAATTCTTCAATTGTTTAAACCGCCTGAAGCTAACAGTAAATTCAACATTGAAGTCAGGTCCAGCCTTTTCTTTCAACATTGCAAGGAAACTCTTTGCTTTAGCCATGATGATCATGGGCACTGAGGGATACACTTCCATGTGTGGTCTTCAATCCAAGTCATTAGGAGGTTCTTCATGTCTGATATAGGCCCCTCTCAAATTTTTGTTAAGTCTCATTGCCTTCAATGAAGCAGGTCCTTTAACAACTTCCATCATTTTGTTCTTGTTCTTCAAGATTATACCTATGGTGGAATGGGACATGCCTGACTGGTGAGCAGTAACTATCACTGATTTTCTACCTTCATAGTCCTTAATTACTGTTTTTTTTCAGCTGAGCCATCCTGCCACCTGTTGGCAGCTCAGCTCAGGCTGGGAATTGAGCCGGGGACCCTGTTGCGCAGAGCTCACACTCTTGAGTGAGCTCTTAACCAACTGAGCCACTCAGCCGGCCCTAGTCCTTCATTACTTTTAAGTTTGTTTCCAGCTTAATCACTCGATGTGGGCCTCTTACTGGCAGCATTAGCAGTGAATTTGTACACTTAGGGGTTATGATAAACAAAGCAACACAAGACTAAGTCGAGCACAAGAGAAAATAATGCAATCAAGAGACACAGTAAACATGAAATGTATAAGGCTGCTGCCAGCGTAACACAGCATACTGTCTTACAGCAAACTTTTTTTTGTAAGTAGAAAGCGTACATGATAATGTACTTTTTTGTAAGTAGAAAGCGTACATGATAATGTACTTAAATAATGATAAAATGTATAGTAAATACATAAGCCAGTAACATAGTCTCTATTATCATAATAAAGTATTATATACTATATATAATTGTATCTGCTATACTTTTATACAACTGGCAGTGCAATAGGTTTGCTTACATCAGCATCACCACAAACATGTGGGTAATGCATTGCACTATGATGTTATGACATCACTAGGTGATAGGAATTTTCTGCCTACATTATAATTTTATGGAATCACCATCATATATTCAGTCAGTTCTTCACTGACTGAAACATCGTTATGTCACACATGACTGTATACAGAACATTCCACCCAACAGCAGCAGATACACTTTCTTCTGAAGTGCACAAGGAACATTCTCCAGGATAGATTATATGTTAAGCCAAAAATCAAGTCTTAATAAATTTAAGAAGGTTAAAATCATATCAAGCATCTTTTCCAACCACAATGGTATGAAACTAGAAATCAATGAAAAAAAGTAAACTAAAAAATTCACGAATATGGAAAGATTAAACAACATGTTCCTGAACAACCAGTGGGTCAAAGAAGAAATAAAAAAAAATACCTTGAGACAAATAAAAATGGAAACAATATTTGAAAACTTATGGGATGCAGCAAAAGCAGTTCTAAGAGGGGAATTCATAGTGATAAACACTTACATTAAGAAAAAAAAAAGATCTCAAACAATCTAACTTTACACCTCCACGAAGTAGAAACTAGAAAAAGAACAAACTAAGCCCAAAGTTAATAAAAGGAAGACAATAACAAAGATCAGGGCAGAAACAAATGAAACAGAAACTAAAATGACAATAGAAATGATCGATAAAAGTAAAAGCTACTGTTTTGAAAACATAAGCAAAATAGACAAACTTTTAGCTGGATTTGCCAAAGAAAAAAAGAGAGGACTCAAATAAAATTACAAATTATAAAGGAAACGTATCAACCAATACCACCACACAAATACAAAGAATCCTAAGAGACCACTATGAGCCATTATATGCCAACAAGTTGGACAACCCAGAAGAAATGGATAAATTCCTAGAAACATATAACCTACCAGGATTAAATCATAAAGAAATAGAAAATATAAACAGACTGATTAGTAGTGAAGAGAGTAAATCAAAAATCAAAAACCTTCCAACAAACAAATGTCTAGGGCCAAAAGGCTTCACTGATAAATTCTACCAAACATTCAAATACCAACCCTTCCCGAACTCTTCCAAAAAAAAAAGAAGAGGCGAGAACACTTCCAAACTTGTATGAGTGTGCAACACAAACCAAATTATCATTCTTGCTGATTTTATATGTAAACTGGTACAGCCACTACAAAACAATAGTATGGGGGCTCCTCAAGAAATTAAAACTACAACTATAATATGGTCTAGCAATCCCAATTCTGAGTATATATCCAAAGGAAATAAAATCATTGCCTCAAAGACATAACTGTACTCCCATGTTTATTGTAGCATTATTCACAATAATCAAGGTAAGGAAACAACCTATGTGTCCATCAACAAACAGATAAAGAAAATGTGATAGATAGATAGATGATAGATAGATAGATAGATAGATGATAGATAGATATAAATGGATAGATAGATAGATAATCTGATAGATAGATAGATAGAGAGAGAGAGAGAGAGAGAGAGAGAGAGATAGATATTGGGTTGTCGGAAAAATCATAACGTATTTTTTCTGTTTTTCGTTGCAAAAATGCATCATGACTTTTCCGCCAACCCAATAGACAGATGATAGATAGACCGATAGATAGGTATGTATATACACTATCTACACACACACAGAGAGAGTCAAATATTATTCAACCTTAAAAAAGAAGAAAATCTTGCCATTTGTAACAACATGGATGAACCTGGAAGGCATTATGCTAAGTGAAATAAGCCAGGCAAGTACTGTATAGTATCACTTATACATGGAATCTAAAAAAAAAAGTTAAATTCTCAGAAAGATAGAAAAGTGGTTGCCAGCACCTGGGGGAGGTTGGAAAAATAGAGAGAGGTTGGTAAAAGGGATCATACCTTCACTATAAAATTAATCAAGTTTAAGAATTTAATGTGTAACAGGGTAACTACAGTTGATAATACCATATTGCACAATTGAAGTTTGCTAAGAGAGTAGAACTTAAATATTCTCACCCCAAAGAAGGGTCAATAAGTGAGGTGATTGATATGCTAATTAACCTGATGGGGGAAATCCTTTCACAATGTATACATATATCAAATCATTACACTGTACATTTTAAATACTTTATAATTCTGTCAACCATACCTCAGTACAGCTGGGAGGTAAAAAAACACTGGCTAGTATTTGTCCCTAGTTTCTGGGCTTTGTCCCAATTCCCCTAAATCCTTGGAATTTCCCAAATGAGTGTGGGCCCTGATGGTTTATGCTAACAAAGTGACTCATGGTGTCCCCTAGACTAGAGAATTTATGCTAACAGATGACTCAGGATGGAGGCTGGCCACACCACAAAGACCAACTACGTGAATAAAGACTAAGGCCTGGGGCCGGCCGAGTGGCGCACTGGTTAAGAGCTGGCTTGGGACGCCAGAGGGCCCCGGTTCAGAGCCCACATCTGAGGACCAGTGACACTGCCCTCCACAGCTAAGATGCTGAACAACAGCTCGACCTGGAGCTGGGCTGCCATGAGTCACCGGCGTCGGCATAGGCTGCAGCCCCTGCTGCAGTGGGCTGTTGTGAGCTACCGTGTGTGACCGGCAGCCAGTGTGAGCTGCCATGAGCTGCCGTGAGTGGCCGTCCAGTGGCCGATGAGCAACTGCCTCACCCGGGAAGAGCGCAATGATAATACCAACGGGCCAGTGAAGTGATGTCCTCCACAACTAGACTGAAGAACACAAGGACAGCAGCTTGTCTGTTCCCCTTCCCCGATTCCCCAATGCTGTTCCCTCCCCCAATTCCCCAATAAAATCTTTAAAAAATAAAAAAAAAATTAAAATAAAATAAAATAAATAAATAAAAGACTAGGCCTTTGAGCCATGTGATATCAGCCTGAATTCCACGGAGGCAGGGCTGGAGATCGAGATCAATCACATGGCTAATGAGTCAATCGATCGTGCCTACATAATGAACCCCCCATAGAAACGCTGGACATCAAAGCTTGGAGAAGCTTTCCTGGTTGGCAACACTCTGAGTACTGTCACACATTGTTGTTCCAGGCGTGTGACATATCCCGAATCCCTGGGGATAAGACACGAAAGCTTCTACAGAACCTCCCAAACCTCGCCCTATGTAACGCTCCTTTTGTTTCTGATGTACGCGTGTATCTGTTTGCTAAAATAAAACTGTGATTGTGTTCTATGCATGGTTCTAGCAAATTATTGAACCTGAGGGGGGTCATGGGAACCCGCAAATGTGTAGCCTTCTGAGTGAGGGTGGCCTGGGGACCCCAAACCTGTAGCTGATGTCTAAAGAGAGGGCAGTCTCGTGGAGGACAGTGCCTGTGAGGTTCAGGTCAAGGTAGTTGGGGCCAGAAGTCAGTGCAGGAGGTGCTCTCCCTAGAGCTCAAGAACAGGCACGCACATCTCAGGACACCACCTCCCGAGCTGCTGCTGGCCTTGAAGTCCACTCACCTGCTTGCGCCTCTGCTGGCTGCCTCTTTCCCCAACAGCCTCCCTGTACTCACCTCAGTTAATAAAAAACTACAGTCCTAGGCCTGGAGGCCACCAGCCTATCACTGTCACTATGAACACTTCTGCCAGCGCTGAAGGAAAAGACTAGGAATGTCTTCCAAGCGCCCTTCCTCTCTCGCTTTGTGGCCACACACTCTAGTTCTAGGATGGATCAGAGCTCTCACATTTTAATCTGCAATGAAAATCACACGAGAAACTCGTCAAAAATAAACCCAGACCCCACGGTTGGGGTTTTGATTGCGCAGATCTGAGGTGGACACTAAGAGTCTGCATTTTAAACAAGCATTCCTCATGGATTTGTAAGGGAAACAATCAGCCTTGCTAGGAATCACTTAAAGGTATCATGCCAGCCCCGGTATTTATTTATATACATACACATACACATACATACACACACACACACCATATATATGTACGAGAGAGAGAGAGAGAGAGAGAGAGAGAGAGAGAGAGAGAGAGAGTGTGTGTGTGTGTGTGTGTGTGTGTGTGTCTTTGGGTGATTTCATTCCCTGGCCAGGATAGGATTTAGCGCAGACATATTTACAATATTAGCATATTTCAAACTGATCCAATTTTTCTTTAAAACCCAGGAATATTTCATTCAACCTACAAAGCGGGTGTGTATCCTTTGCCTCAGAAATTTAACTTTTAGGAATCTACTCCACAGAGCTAAGCTTGAAATCTTGTGAAAGAAGGCCACTTTCCTTCCCCAATGCCTAGGCCAGTGCTTGGGGCAGAGATGGTGCTGAATATGTTATTTTCAGGATGATTATGGCTCAGAATTAAAGAATCAGTCCAGGGAGTTTGATGATTATACTCAAAATATGACTTTAAAAAGTAGCCACACTGCAAATGCCCCAAAAAACAGATAAAATATGTTGACATGATAGAATATTTTAGAGCTGTTTTGAAAGACAAACATAGGACCTAGGTTACCAAAAGGTACTGTTCATATTAAATAATATTGCATTTTTTAAAAGCAGAATGTGAGCCCATCAGAGTATACACAGACTAATTAAAACTACAAAAAATGAAACACACTACAGGTATACCAGTGAAGATTTAAAAGAAATATAGACCATGACGAGTTTGAAGTTGATTTTTAGTTCTTTTTGAGGAAAAGGAGGGACTTGTGATTGGGACACGACACTTTTGGGGAGGAGGTGCCTGGCAAAACCTTATTTCATGACCTGGGTGGTGGCTACAAGGGAATTAACCTTGTAATAATTCTCTAAGCTATGCCTTTGTTTTGTATAACATTCTATACCTGTTTTATAATATAAAGGTTAAAAAATTGTGACACTAAATGAGATATACAACAGATAATTTAATTGTGTATGTGCACATATTCATGTATTAACCATTTCTTAGACATACTTGTGAAAATTACATTAACAAATGTGTACAGTGACTTTTTAAAAAGTGCGTTTTGCTACCCTCTATTAAAAAAAAAAACAGCAATGAAATACCATTTGTATTCATTTGTTAGAGTTGCCAACACAATACCGCAGAGTGAGTGGCTTAAAGAACAAATTTATTTTCTCCTACTTTTGAAGACTGGAAGTCCAAGATGAAGGTGTCAGCAGTGTTGGTCTCTCCTGAGGCCTCTCTCCTTAGCTTGCAGATGGCTTCCCTGTCTTCTGTGTGTGTGCACCCCTGGTGTCTGTGTCCAAATTTTCTCTTCTTATCAGGACGCCAGTCATATTGGATTATGGCCCACACAAACAGCCTCATTTTAACTTAATCACCTCTTTGAAGGCCTAGTCTCCAAATACAGTCACATTCTGAAGTTCTGGGCATTGGGGTTTCAACATGAATTTTGGAGAGACACGAGCCCCTAACACTCTTTATTCTTCACTCATCAGACTTGGGACACTTCACATCCAAGGTAGGAAATGAGTAGGAGTAGAACTGAGGCAAGATTGGCCTTGAGTTGGTAACTGCTGACAGTCACAGATGGGTCATCAAGGGGTTCATTATATAATACTATACGTATAATATGTACATATGCATATGTTTGTCATTTTCCATCATAAAAAGCAAGGGAGGAAGGGAGGAAAGGAGCAAGGCTGGGGTGAAATCCACACCTGTGCAGGTCTTAGACGATGGGTATTTGGTAAGCATGTTGGGTATTTTCTCTATAAGAATGACAGTCACCCAACCATTAATATTGGTGTTATCCATCATCAGAAGTAAAATTAATATCTTTTTCTCTCATCAGCAATGAGTATACTTTTTAATCTTTTAATTAATATAGTGATTAAGAAAAACAAACTGAAAAGGAGTAGGGAGGAAAGGTCGGCGTAATATTGACTGCTGAACTACATCCACAGCTTAGCTCACTGAATCCATTCCTCGGCCCATTTGTGAGTCTGGTCCTTCCTTCTCGCTTATTCCTGGCACATGGTTTGACTATTTCCTAGACCCCTTGCAGTTAGGTGAGACCATGTTGCATTAAAGAGGAAGGGATGGATATGTGCCACTCACATGGCAGTCCCGGGCCTTAGAACCATGAGCACACCTCCCTCACACGCTCCTTGCTCTTCCCACCCTCAGAACCTGGAAGAGGTAGCAACCCTGCTTCAAACAAGCAGACAACAGGAGACTTGCCTAGGTCCATGCATGCATATGAATCACCTGGAGATCTTGTTAAAATAGAAATTCTGGGCCTGAGACTGCATTTCTCCCGTGCTCTAGGTGATGGCAGTGTGGCTGGTCTGCAGACCACAGTTGGGGCAGCAAGTCTCTAGGGCAGCGGTTCTCAACCTTCCTAATGCCGCAACCCCTTAATACAGTTCCCCATGTTGTGGTGACTCCCAACCATAAAATTATTTTCGTTGCTACTCTATAACTGTAATTTTGCTACTGTTATGAATCGTAATATAAATATGTTTTTGTTTTTCGATGGTCTTAGGCGACCCCTGTGAAAAGGTCGTTCGACCTCCAAAGGGGTCACGACCCACAAGTTGAGAACCGCTGCTCTAGGGAGAGCCACCCACTGAAGAGGTTCTCGTTTCTGATGCTTTAGAGATCGCAGTCATACGATGAGCAGTGGAAGGCACACCAAAAAAGACCCAACCAGAAATAGCCAGCTGGCCTTTCTCTCTTGACCCATAACAAAGTTTAACTCAGACCTATGTTTAATTCCAGTCTTGAAGTGCAGCTAGCAAATGAATCCGCAGACAGCTGCACACAGATTACATGAGTGTGTGCAATGTGATATGAGTTGGCTGGGTTGTATCAAAAACAGTATCTTCCACCCTGAGTCAGGATGGAGCTATAAACAGTGAGATCTCCAAAGGCAGTGGTCACTGCCACATCACGAGAACAGTGACTGCTGGCCTAGGAGTAGAGGACAAGAAGGTCACACGTGGGTCTTGGGTTCACACAGGCCCCCAACCACCAAGCTGTGCGTACCTAGCAGCCTATGTGGAGGTTGTTGACTCTCCAAGGCCACAGCTATGATTAACAAATTATTCGTCTATGAAACCTCAGCAAATATTTGCATCACCTTAGCCCTCAACATCCTAACAGTGTGTTTATAAAACCTGCATACAAATAGCACCATGTCTGTCCCCAAACTTACAGGAAGCAGAGGAGAACTTGGCAGTAACCCCCAAGGACGCTGAGGTGCTCTAGTTTGCAGTGGAACTTTCTTAGATTTAGGTTTAAGTTTACTTTAACAGTATGTTCCTTTTCTATTTACATAACAGACATTGAGCCTAACAGAAACAGAGCACACGGCGTGACACGGCTTGGCATGAAACTGGAGAACCAGACAGCCCCAGGAGCTTTGGACACGAAATTTAACTTTCTATACCTCAGTTTCCTCAGCTAGAGGCAATGAAAGTGGCCACACTTGGCAAAGCATTTACAAATGTAAATTGTGGATATAGTAACATTCTACCTTATGTTACAGGAATTGAGTAATAAGGTAGAAAACTGTTTGAGTGTCTCAGCAGGTCCTGGAGTGCTTAGAATGGCTGTGCCCACGACAAGGGGGGGACACTGCGTTTTACTTCAGAGAGGGAGTGGAGCTGAGAGAGAAAGATGGAGGGGACAGGGGGCAAGGCCCTCCCCCTGATAATCAACCAAAAATCTTCAAAAATTCCCAAACCTCAATGTGCATGGATTTTTGTGGAAACCAGTAAATGGGGCTGACATTCTGAGCAGGGGAGTGGGGAGAGAAGAGAGAGTTCAAGAGAACACAGGAGAAGGCGGGAGCATGAGGCGTAAGGAGGGCTGGGGAAGTGAGCACAGAACGAACTGGCAGGAAACGCGCGCGTGTACTGGGACCACCAGCCAAGCTCACCAGCTTCCAGGGAGCCAAACGGCTGCCTTCTTTCCTGCCCCATGACTACCAACCTGGAAAGACACACTGGCCTCACTCACGTCTACATTCTCCACATGCTTGGCACGGTCAGTCCTTCAACATACAAGGTGCTGCATCAGTTTTCATGTTCACCTCTCCCTTCCTTGAAATTCTTGCCAGGAATTCAATCTAAATATGTGACAGGGAGGAAACTACATACTGGCTTGAACCTGACCTCCTGTCTGTGGGACCCTGCGGTAGTTTACTTCAATCTGCCTGGGCCTCTGCTTTACACCTATTGCCAACTTCTCCAAGTCAAACTTTCCAAAAGAATTAGCCTGAGGTGACAGGGAATCAGAATGGCTAAAGCCTGTCTCAAGGCTGCCAGTCGGAGTTCAGTTTAACGAATGTAACCCTCACCCACTGCTTTCCACACACAGCCTAATGCATTCAGTGGTAGCTGCTGTTTACTCACTTTGTTCTGCTCTCTAGAAAAAACGCCAATTCCCAGAAATCAAAGGCGATTAATTCCCTTTTCTATGTTTGTAAATGGGCTGCTCTGTGGGATTCCTTCCTGCTGCACCTCATCCTTCCTGGAAGGGTTTCTTAGAAAATGTGCCTCCCTGTTACAAGAAAGGAATCCCTCCCGAACTGTGTAGAAGAGACAGCCCTGTGGAATTTCCCTTCCAAAGACTTCAATTCACTTTCTGAGTGGCTCCAAGCAGAGATGACCAAAATCCACTCAATGGCGGGTGGGGGGAAAGGGGAATCCTATCTTGGCTTACTCAGAGGGACCTTCTCTTTAAAATGTTTGTCTTAAGGAAAAACTTGGAGTACATTACATTCTAAAGGGGAAAAGGAAAGGAAGTCTTGATTTTGCCTGAGAGAATAATAAAGCCATCTCTTTTTCGGGTTATTACTATTGGATACACTAGGGACTTACATGGGATTTACAAAACAAAATAATTTGGTAAATTTGCATGTAGATTGCAAAAGAGAAAGCTCAGAGCTTGAGTCTGGGTTACCTCATGGCCTGAAGGAACAGAACTTACACGGGGGCAGCCTTAAGCCACACCCACGTGGTGCAGCGTGGCGCAGGGGAACTAAGAGTAACAATGAGTAATCTAGTTTCAGGAGCAATAATTATGCCTGGAACACCCAGTCTGCCTGTCCAGGGACAGAACGTGTCCTAAATAAAGCACTCTAAAGGGTTTATGGGGATTGGCTTCCCATCTGAAGAGTTTTAGGGGTTTTACCTGAATTGAACTAAAAAAAATATGAGGCAAGTCTATAATGAGCTGGTCGAGTACAGCGTAAGGCTGTGGGGTCAGAATCCTTGGAGAGTTCAGTCTAACAAAGGACAAACAACCACAATGCAAAGCAGATCTGATCAATGACAACCTGTGGCACTAACTCCAACCAAGGCCTCTACGGGGCACGGGGACCCTTTAGTCTGCTCAGGCTACCATAACAAAGTGCCACAGATGGGGGTGCTTAAATAGTATAACACATTTATTCTCAGAGTTCTGCCGTCTAGAAGTTTTGAGATCAAAGTGTCTGGGGCCTGATGGAAAGAGGGAAGTTGTTGGAGAAGCTGCCGAGCAGTTTCAGCCACACAGCTCTGCTGTGAAACCGCTTTCCAGAAGATTTCTGACAGATGTAGCAACACAGTGACCTTATAACGTTCAAAGTGCTTCCACCAATAGCTGCCCAGTTCTTAGCATAAATTACATTTCTTTTTGTTGCTTTCTTTTTTTGTTTGTTTGTTTGTTTGTTTTTTTAGCTGAGCCATCCTGCTACCTGTTGGCAGCTCAGTGGCTGCTCAGCTCGGGCTGGACTCGAACCGCTGTTGCTCAGAGCTCAAACTCTTAAGCGAGCTCTTAACCAACTGAGCCACTCGGCCGGCCCCTGTTGCTTTCTTTTTAATAGATCTTAATTTCTCTGGGGCAGTTACTAGCAGGTCACTTCTCCATTCATCAGAGATCGATATTAAGCATCTTTCCTCCCTGCTGACTTGCCCTGCTTGATTGTAAGTTGGGAAGGAAAATGGTGGATAGAACTTTATTAGTTTATTACACTTAAAATACAATTTTTGGACCACACCATGAGTAGTTTTAATTTTCTCAACTGGTACAAGAAGATACCAAAGCCTGGAGTAGTTAAGCGTCTTTCTTGCCTAAGGTCACAGTTAGTAAAGTGCCAGATCGTGGAGCAGGACATGGCTCTGTCTGACACTCCATAATACCCAGTTTGCTCCTATCTAAGGAAGAGGTGTCAGCAATTCCAAATTAGAAAAGGGTCTCTAGTATCTCCAAGATCCCTGCACACAGCAAGACCTCTTTTTCCCCCATCACTTGCGGAGTCCCCATAGGAATGATGAGTCCCACTGTGCCAGTTGTTCTCATGCTTTGAGAAGAACCTGAGGAGACTCAAGTAATAACTTACAATCACTGAATAAGCCTATTAAGTGTGAGATGCTCAGCTAAGCACTGAGAGATAAGATGTAAAAGACACTGGTTTCTGGGCCGGCCGAGTGGCGCGATGGTTAAGAACTGGCTTGGGACGCCAGAGGGCCCCGGTTCGGATCCCACATATGAGGGCCAGTGACACTGCCCTCTACAGCTAAGATGCTGAACAACAGCTCAACCTGGAGCTGGGCTGCCATGAGTCGCTGGCGACGGCGTAGGCTGCAGCCCCTGTGGCAGTGGGTTGCCATGGGCTACCGTGTGTAGCCAGCAGCCAGCGTGAGCGGCCAGCAGCCAGCGTGAGCGGCCAGCAGCCGCAGTGAGCGGCCGTCCAGAAGCCAGCGACTGATCGGCCTCGCCCGGGAAGAGCGCAATGATGGTGCCAAGTTGGGTCAGTGAGGCGACGTCCTCCACAACTAGACTGAAGAACAAGACAACAGCAACTTGTCTGTTCCCCTTCCCCCCAATTCCCACCGCTGTTCCCATCCCCCCATTTCCCCAATAAAAAAATCTTTAAAAAAGACACTGGTTTCTGCCCTCAAAGAGCTAACAATTTTGTTTTTTTAAAAAGTCACATGAATAAAGACTTAAATAACACTTGACCATCTAAATCAATAAAAGAAGACATGCGGATAAAAGGGTGAACTTTGGAGTGCTCCCCAGTGTACCCACTTACTGATGGCCTAATATGTAGCGGTCACAGGTACTATACCGGGTAACATCTACTAAAAATGCATTATCTTTTTTACAGGTAAATAAACTGTATTTCTCAATGAACACTCAGAATTCATACAAATGCGTTTGGATTCTGTGACAGAGACCCCTCTAGGCCCAGCCTAAAGTTTTAGGCTATCGATAAATCTCCCTTGTATTGTACTAAAACAAGTCGGAAACCTTTCACACCATTGAGAGGAGGTTGAGAGAGAGACACAGAGAGAGAGAGAGAGACAGACAGACAGACAGACACAGAGAGAAAGTATGCACTGCTTAGCGGGTGAAGGATCACTTCAATAGGAAACATTAAAAGTAGTAGCCAATTAAATTTATCACATAATCTTAGTCACATCCTGACCAATAAAGTCTACCAATAAAAGTCTGGAAATAAAAGCAGTTTATTAGGTGAGCAATTTTATACTCATGTGCTTTTGATTGACAAGATTTCCACCCAATTACCCCATAAACTCAACCAATCCAAGACTCTTGTCTGACCAGGGTAAGAAACATCTAATGGAGGCCTAAGCTCGTGCTCTGGAAGTTGTCAGACCTGATTCAACTCGGAGTTCCAGTATCTCCTACACCTGGGTACAATGAAGACAAAGCCAGCTTCCACAAGAGATTACTGTAAGGATCCAAGGACCAAGGATCTCTAAGATCCCTGCACATAGCGAGTCCCCTTCTCCCCCCATCACTTGCTGAGTCCCCATAGGGATGAAGAAACCCTGCTGCGCCAGTTGTTCTGCTTTGAGAGGAAACTCATTGGGGTGGTAATGAGGGCAGTTCGAACCCTTGGCCAGGAAAAGGAAAATATGCACAGAAATGTGTCTGACCTTTGGGAAGCTGTTACTCAGTGGTTCTTAGTCTTCAGTGTCCATCTCATAGGGAACCTTTTCAAAATACTGACGCCTGCATTCTACCCCCAGAGGTGGCTCAAACTGGCCTACAGAGGGACCAGGCATTTGAATTTACTGGCTGCCCAGGTAATTCAATCATAGTGAGGTTTGAGAAACCGCTGTGTAATAACTTAGACAAAATGAAGCCAGCCAAGCTTAATAGAAATCACAGAGTCAATAGTTTGAAGGAGGCAATTTGCGAGTCTATTTAGGAAAGACAGCACCAAGAGCCAGCCTGTGTTCATTAAGAGGAAATCTTGCCAATCTAACCTCAATTCTTTGGGGAGGTTCAGAATGACTGCCCAGTAGATACAATACCCTGGACAGATGGCACGACCTCTCCCAGCACCTGTGGCCAAGTTAATCTACTGCCCAAGATATTCATTAGCAGATTGGCCACAACCTGGAGGCAGTCCCAGGACCTGTCCTTTCTGATGTTCAGGCTACAAGTTTTCAAATAACTTTCAACAAGTAACAATGAGGTACCGAACTTTGACATAAAAAAAAAAATGAACTGAAATACGGACAAAAGAGGAGTTTGTATGAGGATAAACCCCACAAACTATGAGGTCAATTGACTGTGTGTCCAATATATCACAACTGAATGCTTTGCGCTGATGCCCAAATTTTATCTCCAGCCCCAAATTCTTCCCTGAGCCTGACCCATGACCAATTAATTGCATGACGATTTGAGCTGCAGGCATCTCAAACTTAACATGTTCAAAATCAAACTCCTGGTCTTCTCCAACCAGTTCCTCCTGCAGGCTTTAGCATCTTATCTAATGGTGACTCCATCCTTTCAAATGCAGCCAAACCCATGGAGGCAAACTTTGACTCTCTCTTCCTCTCAAGTCCCACAGTGCCTACCATCAAAGATCCCCCAGCTCCACTTTCAAATAAGCTCTTCCCTGAATCCAACTACTCCCCACTGCCACTCCTACCACCCTGGTCAAAGCCACTATCATCTCTCCTACCAGTCTCCCTGCATCCATCTGTCCATGATTTTCTTTGGTCTATCCACAATACAATAGCCAGAACGATCTTACTAAATCCTGAGCAGACCACGTCATATCTCTTCTCAAAACTTTTCAGTGGTCCACGCTTCCTTGCAAATAAAGCCCAAGTCCTCCAATGGCCAGAAGAGTCCTCAAGATATCTCTGCTGTTGCGCTGGCCGTTCCCCCAGCATGTGCAGGACTCATTCCCTTACCTCTATGACGCTCCCCCTGGCCACCGTGCCTGCAAGTGTCATCTCCCCCATACGCACACTCCTAACCCCTTTCCCTGCCTTATTTTTCTCCTTTGCACTTATCTGACATACTATATTGTACTTATTGATCTTTTTAGTGTTTGTTCTCTCACTGGAATTTAAGTCCCATGAAGGGAAGGACTGTTATCTATTTTGCTCACTGCTATATCCCAAATGTCTAGAACAGGGGTGGGGAAATGTCTTCTGTGAAGAGCTAAATCATAAATATTTTAGGCTTTGCAGGTCATATAGCCTCTGTTGCAACTACCCAATTCTGCTGTTGTAACCCACAGACAATATATAAATGAATGAACAAGGCTGTGTTCCAATAAAACTTTATCTACAAAAACAGACAGTAGGCTGGATTTGTCGATGGGGTCATAGTTTGCCAACTCCTGGTCTAGAACATTACCTGGAATACAGCAAGCACTCAAAACTGTTAAATTGTCAAAGCAGTAGTTAGCTAAAACATCACCTCTGGCCAGATCAAATGTGGAATACTATGTCTAGTTATAGATGCCACATTAGAAAAATGATATTGCTAAACTAAAGAGCATTCAGTTCAATCAAATGCAAGAGAGTCTGACAACCTTGCCATTTAAAGGCAGTATGGAACTGGAGACAACTCCCTGAAAGACAAGATTTAACAGGTCCCTGTTAGCTGTCTTTGAATACCAAAAGGCCATCAGATAAAGTACGAGAGTCAACTTGCTGTGTATTGACAAAAAATAAAAAAGGAGATACAGATGGGTAGAAATTGCCTGGAATTTTCTCAATACAAAATACTTCTGGTATTCTAATGTGAAGGCATAAGAATAGTAAATTTCCCCATTATACAATGTCTAGAAGGGATTCCTATTGAGTATGAACTAAAAGATCCCTCCCTTCCGACCCTCTAATCCCATGATATTAGACATAGGGCCCACAGGACCTAGCCTGGGGAAAAGCAGACAGGCACCAGCCCCACAAAAAGATCAGCACAGAACTCACTGTGAAATCCGGAAACAGCATAAGGAGTTAATCCAGAAACCACAGAAGGGCTACAGTTCATAGAGTACAGGTCTGGGGAGAAGGGATCGATGAAGTCTGAAAGTCGGCATATTCATTTATATGAAATAGGGGAGGACTGTGACCTTGAATGACTGTATCAAACACCACCAGCTGGCAGGGAAGGAGGGGCATGTTGGCCCAGGGGTGTCCACAACATTTCTCACTGTGCTCAGGTCACACTACCCCTTTTCCACAATTCTATCCTGCACATGGGGAGTCATCCTAGGGAGGAGGTCGATTCCCCCAGCCAGGATGACTCCCCACCTTCTCCATTCAACAGCTCCTTGAAACCCTCCACTGTGCACACCTTATTCATACCTCTACCACAGCACACACCCCAATGTGTTGATTAACACTTGCAGCAGACTACTGGACACATGGACCACATTTTCTAGCCCCCACTATGGTCAGAGGTGACCAAGAGCTGGCCAACAGGATATGAGTATAAATGATGTGCGTTACTTCCAAGTCTGGGACATATACAACCCCGGTCCAGCTGAATAAACAGGACTCGATGGAGATGACCCAAGGACCAACCCACAAGATATTAAAAGTCTGAATAAACGTGTGGTGTAGTTCCCCATCCCAACTGACCCAAAAGGCATTACAGCATGAGAATAAATGTGTTTGGTTGTGGGTTTTTTTTTTTTCCTTTTGACTAAGCCACTAAGATTTGGGTCTTGTTTTTTTCAGCAGCTAGCATTATTTACAGAACTAATGCAATGGCTGTCTTCCCCACCAGATTCTGCAAGCTCTTTTGAGAAGAAATGTTATTTTTATGGATTTAAACCTGGCAACAAAGAAGGCACTCAAATGTTTGCTGAATGGATAATCTAAACAAAGCGGTCAAAACAGTACCCTTGGCCTCCTACTGTGCTCTCAAATAGAAATGGACTTTCAGGACTGAGGAAAGCAGTTTCCAAATCTTATCACCGGAATCACCCAGGACGCATGGTTAACAATTCAGATTTCAGGGTGTTGCCTCCCGCCCCGCCTCCAACCCCATGAAATGATGATCCTATGGGTAAGGAATAAGACTCAGAAATTTAACCTATCTGGGAAATGTTAGCTTACAATTGCTAAGTAACAAGAGAAAGGTAGTACAGCTCTCTTTTCATGTTTACTTACTGCTTATTATCCGCCAGGCCCTATTCTAAATGTCTTACCAGTGTTTGGTTCATTTAATGAACTCAACAACCCTATGAAGTGGATACAATGATGATTTATAACCAGCCAATGTAGCTTCAGATAGGGCTCCACTGCAGCAAAGCTCGGTGAGGGCTCAGTGTAGTGGAAACGTGTCTCTGGCAATGGTGCTGGATAGAGACAAGGGCATCCACTAGCTTGCCCGCACTTACTCCCACGACTGTGGTAACCTAGTGGGCTCACTCAGGGGCAGCTATCTGCCTTGTATCAGTCAGCACTCCAATCCTGGCTCAGGTGGCCCTGCAAATGCAGGATAGTTATAAGGCTTTCCTCACCTAATCAGAAAAGACTAGTTGCATGAGAAATGCTAGAAGATGAGGCTTGGAAAGCAGATCCTGAAGGATGCTGAACGTCACACTGAAGAACTGCTCTTAAGAGCGGTGAGGAGGCAGCAGAGGTTTTTAAGCTAGAGGATGCCACAATCTTGTTTTAGGGGAAAGACTGGTAGCAGGAAGACCCACTGGAAGGAAGAGACGCCAAGAACGTGAGCTGAGGTTGGAGCAGGGGTGGGGAGAGACACTAGCCCCAGGAGGGCAGGTATCTTTGTGTGTTTCCTTCTATGTGGATCCCACACACGTAAGTTCAGGAAACCTCTGGTGAATGAATGAGTGACTCCAAGAGTATGTTTAAAGGTGAATCAATAGGATTTGATGTCACCAAATGAGGGTGAAGAAGAACTGACAGATTCACACCCTAAGAACTGGACAGGTAATGATGCTAACAACCCACATGGCAATTCAGGAGGCAGCATAATGAAGAAAAGGTAGGAAAACATGCTGCGGAGGCATGCATAGGTAAAGAGCATATTTATTCACTAACATGACTTGTTTTTTTTTAGCTGAGCCATCCTGCTACCTGTTGGCAGCTCAGCGGCTGCTCAGCTTGGGCTGGGCATCGAACCGCTGTTGCTCAGAGCTCAAACTCTTGAGACTAACATGACTTTTAAGTGTCTGCTGGATAAAGTCAGCATACTCATTTTTTCATTTGGTCAACCAACATTTACCTGTCGGAGATAGAGCCAGGCAGACAGGAGCCTGAGCACTGCCAGCTTCCATGCGTACTGAGGATGTGGGCGTAATCCCAGGTGGGCCCTGGGCCCTGGGCCCTCCTAGGTATGAGGTGCCTAACAAATTGCCCAACCTCTCTGGACCCGGATTCCTTCATTTGTGAAATAAGTATTCATAGGATGCCTGCCTCACAGGATTCCTTGAGGATTAGATGAGATATTAAATGTAAAACAGCAAAATCCTGAGTCCACAGGAAGCACTCCATAGGTTGGTGATTATCAGGGCTGTTATCTAAATGGATCTATCTCTGAGGACTGACTGCCTGCATAAGTGCCCCAAAGTACCTTAAAATGCAGACCCCCAGGTCCCACGCAGCCCTACCACAACCAGAGTGTCTAAGCAGAGGGAAGAAGAGGGCCCTGCATCAGCATTTTTAGTAACATAACAGGAAATACTGCTGAAATAGGTACACATGAGTTTTAACATCTAAAGAAAATACGAAGCTTACCCTCGCTGACTTCCATTTTCAGCTACTGCCATGAATGTGCACAATACAGGCACACCTTGGAGATACTGTGGGCCATTCCAGGCCACCAAGATAAAGTGAGCTGTAATCTTTTTGCTGGTGTAGAGTCCTGCCTTCAGTTTGTAAAAAAAAAACAAAAAAAAAAAACCCAACATCTGTAAAGCTCACTAAAGGGATGTGCAATAAAACTAAGTGTTCCTGTATAGATAATGAAATCTCCTAAAGGTTTAATCTCTAAATGGGTCTAACACTTATCTTCCTGTCTTCAGGTGTCCTCTGGCCAGAACAACCTGAGGCCTTAACTCTGGGCTGGGTGAGTGGCATTCACTAACAACTCCAGTCTCCCGAATTTCAGGCTCTGAGGTCACTTGCAGGTAGCCACAAAGAGCTTGCAGAGCCGGAGATAAGACCTGAGTCCATCCCATTCCAAAGCCCAGATCTTCCCAGTGCATTACTGGCACCTCATCAATACAGAAAACATCTGTAAGGGGCAGAGCTCAACAAAGAGGGAACCCAGGAAGCAACCTCATGGCAAAAGGGACAGGGGTCCCTGGCCCCATCAACAAGTGACAGGTGAGACTTACAATGGAAGCTCATGTTGTAGACTGTGCCCCTGTGATCCACACCCCACAAAGCAGGTGTCCCCTGGGAGATACACAAGGAGGACAAGTAGTCCCCTGGAGGGATCAGAAAGGCAAATTATCCACTTGACACATCTGAATGGACAGTAGTTAACACCTCTCGGGCTGACCAGATGCAGGACTATAAGAACACGAACACAGGGCCGGCCGAGTGGCGTGATGGTTAAGAACTGGCTTGGGATGCCAGCGGGCCCCGGTTCGGATCCCACATATGAGGGCCAGTGACACTGCCCTCTACAGCTAAGGTGCTGAACAACAGCTCAACCTGGAGCTGGGCTGCCATGAGTCGCCGGCGACGGGGTGGGCTGCAGCCCCTGTGGCAGTGGGTTGCCATGGGCTACTGTGTGTAGCCAGCAGCCAGTGTGAGCGGCCAGCAGCCGCAGTGAGCGGCCGCCCAGAAGCCAGCGACTGATCTGCCTCGCCCGGGAAGAGTGCAATGATGGTGCCAACTTGGGCCAGTGAAGCAACGTCCTCCACAACTAGACTGAAGAACAAAACGACGGCAACTTGTCTGTTCCCCTTCCTCCAATTCCCCAGCACTGTTCTCATCCCCCCAATTCCCCAATAAAAATCTTAAAAAAAAAAAAAAGAACACAACACACACACACAGACACACACACACACAATCAAGAATGAACTGTAGGAGATAAATATAAAATGTTACACTGTTTATTTCACTGCAGGAACTTAATAGTAAATTGTAATACACCTTTTGTTCTACATCTGGCTTGGGACTGCAGTTATTGTATAAAATTGCCAAAATTCATCAAACTAAACCTTAAGAAAGGGCAACAGGCTGAGTCCAGGGCAAGAGCCCTGGAAAGCTCTCCCAGCCTCCATCTACAACATTTGGATTTCTGACTGTTAATGAAGAACAACAAGGAGATTAATAAGAAGTATTCCGAAAATGGTGCAAAAATTCTGGTTTAAAATGAAACACTTCTATCCATTCATAATCAATATTTATTGAGAGCCTAATACAATCAACCTCTCTTTTTTTTTTAATAAAACTTATTGGGGTAACAACGGTTAGTAAAATTACATAGGTTTCAAGTGTACAATTCTATAATACATCATCTATAAAACGCATTGTGTGCTCACCACCCAGAGTCAGTTCTCCTTCCATCACCATATATTTGATTCCATTTACCCTCATCTACCACCCTCTCCCCTCTTGCCCTCTGGTAACCACTAAACTATTGTCTGTGTCTGTGTGTTTTTGTTTGTCTTGTTCCTTTGTTGCTTTCAGTTTTATATCCCACATATCAGTGAAATCATATGGTTCTCGACTTTTACCTCAAAATGGATCAAAGGCCTAAAAATAAGATCTGAAACAATAAATTGCATAAAAGAAAACATAAGTACTAAACTTATGGACCTTGGGTTCAAAGAGGATTTTATGAATTTGACCTCAAAGGCAAGGAAGTAAAAGCTAAAATAAATGAATGGGACTATATCAAAGCTTCTGCACAGCAAAAGTACCCATCAACAAAACAAAGAGGTAACTAACCGAATGGGAGAAGATATTTGCAAACAACACCTCCGATAAGGGGCTGATATCCAAAATATATAAGGAACTCATGCAACTCAAACAATAAACAATCAAATCAAAAAATGGGCATAGGACCTGAATAGACATTTCTCCAAAGACAGCCAAACTGTCTAAGCCACCGCAGCACTCAGCATTTGCATTTCCCCCTTGTGTCATCAGCTTTCTCTGAGAAGCATCTCCAGAGAGTGTCTTCACACCAGTGGCAGTCTCCACAACAGCATTCGCTTTTGAGCCATCGTCAGGGGAGCGAGGACTTAATCACTGTCTGATAGGACTAATGCATCTGGCCCAAGCTGCCCTCAACCCCCATCTCTGAAGACTCCTGCACTGCTAACCCCACAGACCTCTGGGATGAGGGTGGGCAGAGGAATGCAGAACACATAACACACACACACACACACACACACACACACACACACACACACACACACACACCCGCGCAGCAGGGGAAAAAGACATGGGGGGTGGGAGGGGGAGTTGAGCAATCTAGTGGCTCAGCTGGACAGGGTTCACAAGCTTTGCCACTTATTTC
>NW_017731757.1:1124726-1131064 GCF_001890085.2 Hipposideros armiger | reverse complement strand
ACCAAATATCAGCAGGTATACTTGGCTAATAGAGAGAAATCATCCTTATTCCTTTCTTCTTTTCCTATGGTTTTAAATTTCTTACAGAAATAGAAAAAATAGATATTCTTTTCAAAAATCCACACCAATAACGAACAGCCATAACGTATGGCTCCTCTTAAACCCCCAAGTCCAAAATGTGCTATGAAAAGACCAAAAACCCAGTGAAGTCACTTGTATAAAAGTCAATAAGCGAGTTATTGGCATCTTTAAGGTAGGTAGCTAGCAGTTCGCAAGTTGAGAGAGATGAAACAGGAGCAGAAAAGCAAATACTCAATGAGAAGTTGAAAATTGGGTTTTTCTCTACAAGCTTGGCCTTGTCCCCAGGCAGCCCTTCCTGGCTGGGCGCATTTCAGCTTTGTCGCCTGCAGCCAGGGGGGTACACAAGAAAATTACTCAAGTGCCTCAGACTTTAAAATTTCTCAAACTGCATAAGGTAAATAAACACAAGGTGGAAATCCTGGTCTACAACTAACTTCACAAAGACTTGCCCCTTTTTAAAAACTGTAATACTAGAATAACCATGACAATGGCAGGAGTGGCTTAAAGCAGTGAGCCAGTCTCAGCCTTTGATCAGAATTACCTTGAGCGCTAGTTTAAACCCCACCCCACACCCCCAGAGTTTCTAATTTTACAGAATTGATCTAGAAGGGTGCCAGAGAATTTGCGTTTCTAACAAGCTCTCAGGTGATGCGGATGCTGCAGGTGTGAGTGCCATACTTTGAGAACAGTTGCCCTAAAGCATGGTAACAGATGTTTCTCGTGCACCACCTCCTACAGCAAGAACTGGAAGAAACTCCAGCCTACAGCAAAGATGGGTGTGGAGTAGCGTTCTCCAAGCGTTTAAAAACAAGGGTCCCAACAGTTCAGTACATCTGTTTCGAGCACAAGCCGGGACACCAGCCTGCCTGGTTTGAGATCCTGTCTCACCGCTTACTAGCTGTGTGATCCTAGGCACCGTACTCAACTTCTCTCTGCTTCAGTGCCTTCAGGTGTAAAACATAACAACTCCTTGCCCTCCAGCAGGGAAACCAGAAGTGGATACCTACTCAACTCATTAATGATAAGGCCTCACCTTCCCATCTCCAAGTACAAACATTTCCAAAATCCACAAATAGAAAAGTGCATTCCTTGCCCTGCCTGAAGTTAAGGAGATGTTCGCCTACTTCATTACAATTTATGGGAACCACAACCAATATTCCTTCTTCGCCCCTTTCTTTAAGGGCCACCAAACAGCCAAGAGATGTTTCCACAAATACTGAATACACCACAATCAAACCAAGTGTAGGAGCACTCATCCCCTTGGGATTCCTTAGGCTTTCCCATTCGAGTTAAAAAAAAAAAGGAAATATCGGAATAAGAGAAACAAAAGCGCTAACAATCAGCCACGTGTGATTTAAGTCTGAAGTCGGTTCAGGCCCACCCAGTTAGTAGACCCAGCTGCTAGATGGAAAACTTCAGTTAAGAGCTTCATCTCTGTGGGCCATTTTTCACCTGTGTGTTTCCTTCCAGTGCAGGGACCCTTCGGTGGTTTTAGGACCATAGGACTCCTGGACAAGACCACCTGCATCAAGGCCCTGGATGCTTCTCTAACGGCTAGAGATCCATATAAGACCTATCCCCAGAGTAGTCCTCAAAGGGAAGTAGAAATATTCTCAATAGGAAAGGAGCTGGTGAAAGGCGTACTCCTGTCATGGCTGTGTGTGTCCCAGGCAAAAGCAGTGTTCAAGAACAGTGTCCCCATTCATTAAATAATAACTTTTTACCGGCCTGAAATTTGCCACAACTAAGTACTAGGCCATACATGAAGAGAGGGAGGGAGGGAGGAAGACACACAGACATGGTCACAGACGTGGGCACAGGGGGAGCCCAGATCTGAAATGCAGCTGTAATATAAGGAATATCAGAAGAGATGAGGACACTGCTGGGAGATGGCAATGGTCCAGGGCACTAATTAGACTTTGGTTGAAATTAGGTAAGGGAAGCTGTTTATATGCTGCTTGCTTAGAAAGAAAAGGGTAGTTTTAGTTCAAAATTGCGAATCCCTGAGCTCTAAGGGGGAAGCCGACGGGGGTGGGGGTAAGTCCGTTTTCCTGCTGGGCGGATTCCCCCCAGACAGCCTCCGTTCTCCTCCTCCGCCGCCTCTCGGGCACCGGGGGCTCGCGGGGCCGCGAGCGGCAAAGCACGGAGACCCTGCGCCCCTGCCACCAGGTAGCCGGGTCCCCCTCCCCGCCCTGCTCCCGCCCGGTCCGCACGCCGGGCGCAGGCGGGGACCACGCAGGCAGCGTGGGACGGCCCCACCCGCGGAAAGAAGCGCGGGCGGAAAGCGCTCCCACGTCCAGACCTTCGGTCCCCCACCCCAAAAGACGCCGGCAGCACCAGACACCCGCGCGGCAGCGGCGGGGGGTTGCGGCTTGGGCCAGGGAGCTCACCAGAAGAACACGCGTGAGCAGAGATTCGCGCCCTGCAGCGGGTTGGGCTTCAACTCCGGGTACACCGGCAGCATCTTGCCAGCCAGGGCGGCAGAGAGTCGGGATCGCGCTGCTCAGGCCGCGGTGCCGTTCCCGCTGCTCCTGGAGGCGTCGGCAGGGATGCTGCAGCTCTGGCCGCCGCGCCGATCGGCTCTGCGGGAGCCCAGAGCCACCCGCTTCCGGGAGTGGAGCTCGGGCGGCCCGCCCAGGCCCCGCCTCCCGGGCCGTGCAGCCTGTGGGGCGCCGGCTCCGCGCCCCTCCTGCTGCCGCTGCAGCTGCTTGGAGCCGGGGAGTCGGGAACCGCGAGGCCGCGGGGTAGGCGCTGCGGCGAGCCATGCGAGCCACGTGCAGGTGCGTGGCAGGGCAGCCAGCGCCGTTGAATGGGGAGACCCGTAAGCGAACCACGCGGCATACGGGGCCAGGCGGCGAGGCTCCCACGTGCTCGCTCCTGGCTGCAAACTTTACCGAAGTTTGCGTTTTGAGCCAAGGCACAGATCCAGAAATAGAGACGGGAGGCGCCGGCACTGCCCGCCACTGCTGCCCAGAAACGCCCCCTCGGCTGCGCCTTTCGGAAGACTAGGACAAAGCTGCCAGACGGCTTTAGTGGCCCGCCCTCGGGGCTCGCTGCCCCCATCAGGACCAGTGTGGGAGTTTCTCCACCCTGCAGGCGAACATTTGACCTCAAGAACAGCAGGGTTTAGCACAGATTATCTTGTAGAGCCGCAAAACCTAAAGAAAGACATCTTCAGATTAGAAGAACTCAAATGAATTTCGAAGATGAAAGCTTGCTGTCACTGGGGGCAGACTTTTGGCGTCTCACGTGTTGCATTAAGCTCTGTGAGTTTTTTGCTGCCCTCTTAGATTGGGAAAGGAATGTGGAGAGAGAGGCTATTTATGATTTCTTTCATCATGCTCTCAGAACCTAGTTGAATAACAGTGGCAAACAGGACATATGTTAAAGAACACTGGTTATGCGTATTTCTGGGGACCTTACCTCACTTTTAACTGTAACAATGCCCAAGTCAAGAAGATATTATTATTCTTATTTTACAGATGAGAAAGATAATGCTCAAGGACAAAAGTTGCCCAAGGTCTTAGAGTCAGTAAATGGTGACGCCTGATTGGGACTCAAGTCTGCTGCCACCACTGCCTGTCTCACTAGTGGATGGTCATTCATTGTCCATGAAAAGTGCCTACAATACGCTGGTTGAATGATTGTATGACTGAATGAATAAAATCTTGGACTCCCACTGAAAAGTCTTCAGTTGTTTTGTGGCTTCATCTGCTTTTCTGCCCTTTAGCCATAAAGGAAGAAAGATCAAAGGTTTCAAGTTCCTGGTGCTTACAACAAAATTACTTTATTATTCTTTAATAATTACCCATGTACCTTAGCTGAAATGGTATTATTAATAATGGCTTTTAGTAACTATATTTGACAATATTGTGTGTTTGAAATTTGCTCAGAGAGTAAATCTTGGGTGTTCTCAACATAAAAAAGGAAAATCGTTNCCACAGCAGAAGGCCATGAGAGGCAAGTCAGCAAAATGACCAGGTTTAGAGAGGGAATTGAAGCTATGGATTGAAGAGCAAAGGGCAATTGGAATTCCTGTGTCCACAAAGATGGTTCAGCATGAGGCAAGAAGAATTGTTCATGAAAAAGAAGTTAACACATTTTTTTTCAAATTTCGGGCCCCAAAATTAAGGTGTGTCTTATACATGGGAGCATCTTATACATGGGGAAGTACAGTAAGTGAAGCCTTACTGTATACCAGAACACTCAGTTCTTCTAACAAGGCCTGCCCTCAGGAGAAACTAGGTAAGCAGAACCTAATCTGTTAGGGTAGTTACCTGAGCCAAACTGACCTGGGAGGAGGGAAATACCCAACTTCAGCTTGCTCTAGCCATTCTGTCCCACAAATGGGAGTGGGGAGAGGAGGAATGAGAAACACTTGTGAAATTCACGGTTCAGAGACATGGGCTCACTGATAGACTGAGACCTAATCATAGGACTATAGAATAGCCTCCTTCCACACCTCACTAACACATTACTAAGGCCTCTTTACAGCAGTTCCTTTTCTACAGTACATCATGCCTGGATATCAAGAAAAAAATAATTACAAGGCATACCAAAAGGCAAAAAACACAATTTGAAGACACAGAGCAAGCATCAGAGCCAAACATGGCAGGGGCGTTAGAATGATCAGACCAGGAATTTAAAACAACTATGATCAATATACTAAGGGCCCTGTTGGAGAAAGTAGACAGCATACAAGCATAGATGGGCAGTGTAAGCAGAGAGATGAAATCCTAAGAATGAACCAAAAAGAAATGATAGAGATAAAAAGCACTGTAACAGAAATGAAGAATGTTTTTGGTTGTCTGGACAAAGGAAGGAGTCTCTGAGCTTGAGGGTATATCAACACAATCCTCCCCAAAACTAAAGAGTACAAAGACTGAAAAAACAAAAGAGAATCCAAGGACTGNCTGAGCTGCTGCTGAGCTGCCAACAGGTGGCAGGATGGCTCAGCTAAAAAAAAAAAAAAATCAAGAAAACATTATACTGAGTAAATGAAGACAGTCATTGACTCCAGTGAGGATGAGGAGAGAACATCTAGGGAGAGAATCAATCTTGTTGTACTTGGCAATTCTTTCCCAAACCAACCTCGGGGGCATGTGATACAAATTTGTGCCTCTACAAAGTATATATTACTAGATGATTTACAGGACCCCTTTCAAATAGTCACAGCATCATGTATTATAAAATCTGCAGTAGGTATAAGAGCTAATAATGCAGTACTAAATGGTTCAGATAAGACAGTGCCAGTCCTCAAGCATTTTTCTATTAAGACATATAAGACAAATAGCATTCACAATTTAAGCACACTCCAATGGGTATCCTTAGTTTCAAATATGGTGACAATTATGTTGTCACTCTACATTCTAGTAATAGTCTCCACCTTTGTCACCTCAGAGGTGGGCACCCAACTTAAACCTAACCAATCATAATATGCCATGGCCATGTCCAAAGGGACTGCCCAAGAGATGAACTCATGGCCCAAGCCAGGCCAACTGGCTTTCCTCCTTGAGAATTTTTTTGCTGAAACTAGAAAGGGAAAACCTCACTTTCCTTTCTTATCAGGGAGTTATAAGTCTATAACCCATAACTGCTAGTAGTCATGTCTTCCAAATACATGGAGAAGCCTGAAAGAATAAAGCAGGTACCCAAAGGAAAGTCATACAGTCAACAACTATTAAATACCTATTGTATGCCAAGAACTGTTCCAGGAACTAGGGATACAGAAGTAACAAGAAGTGTCTTGGTAGCAATCAAGTGTCTGAAGTTCCTGAAGTTAATAAAACTTCTACTTTGATTGTGTGACCTGCTATAGCAAAAGCTATCATTTTTCAGTTCATATCCCCTAGGCACCTCTCCAGGTATAAGGCAGCTGCTGCTTATCTGAAACTCTCTGATTAACGGCCTTTTTTCCAGCTATGGAAGCACATTGAGCCCATATACAAGGCAAGCCAAAACCCTGTAATCAATCTTCAACCAATGATGAATGGGGATTTGGTAGATAAATGCCCCAGTCCCCTTTCCTGTCAGTTAAAATAATTCTCTCACTGTGTTACCCAGCAAAATAGAGCCCAGTTGCCTAAGCAGTAACTTGCTAGCTGACACACCCTTTATTGGTTTCCTTCCTTTCTCTGTCTTACTTCTCCAATCCCTACAAGTGTTTTCCTGGGATCACCTCCAAAATAAATTACTTTACTACTTCCAGCCAAATCCTTGTCTCAGGGTCTGCTGCTGTGGGAATCCAAACTGAGACA
>NW_017731757.1:1113237-1115661 GCF_001890085.2 Hipposideros armiger | reverse complement strand
GCTCTACCCCCCAGAAACTAAGATTGAACACAGCGCCTTGGACTTGGAAGCCATATGCTGCCTACCGGGAGCCAGATGGCAGCTGGCGCCCTCTACAATGAAGATTGAAGAATAATAACTTGGCTGTTCCCCTCCCCAATTCCTCAATAAAATCTAAAAAAAGAAAAGTATGCAGAACTTAATGATAAATGTTATTAATTATTTGGTACCATTACCAGCATATGTCATTGTGCCATTTGGTACAATACTCTTAGGACCTAATGAAAAATAGCTGTAGGGTTTTATAGATTTACTTATATACATTTAGTAGCAACCATTTAACTTTTTAAAATTTCATGTCTGTTTTTCATGTATTTTTATTTCTTCTTTTCCCTTTTCTAATAATGTTTTACTTTTAACTACTTTTATAGAGGCTTATAAAATAAGATTTAACAGGCTTTAAGTAAGGGTGTGAGGATCTGTTAGGAATAATAATTATGAGTTTGTATATATTGGGTTGTCGGAAAAGTCATGACGTATTTTTTCTGTTTTTCATTGCAAAAATGCATCATGACTTTTCCAACAACCCAATATAATTTTGGCAACTTAGATGCCTCTTGGTCTCAGTTGTCTCCTGTGAGACTGAAATTGCTCAAAGAATGGCAGCCGGAAAAGTGAATGTTGTCGTAACGTGCTTTGGTTTACTAATGACTGTATAAGTGTTCCTAAATGATTAGTAAATTTTCCCTCTTCTTTAAATGAAATATTTCAAGAATGTGAAAAATACTCCCAAATTTTTATTTTTAAAATGTACTTATATCCCAAACAGAGTATATAAAATGTTGACATTTTCCTATATTTACCTAGGAATTTTCATTAAAGAAATAAGATGTATGGAAACAGACAACAAAAATAGAGATAGAAAGGGAAATAGAAAGCCAGAGAGAGAGCAAAGCAGCCCTAAGGCCCTCCAGCATTTCCAGGTAGAGAAAACAACCACCTAAGGAGACTGTGGTGGGAGAAAATTGGGAGTTACCGAAGTGAAGAGAGTGTTTCTAGAAGGAAACACTAGCCTAGGCGTCTGAGAGGCATGTACATTAAAGACAGAAAAGTAACTATTGGACTTGGCAAGGTGGGGGTTTGGGGGGAATTAAAGCAGTATTTTAAAGAGAGGAAGATAGAAACCGTATTAAAAAATGTGTTGAGAGAATGGTATGTGAGGGTATGCAGACAGCGGTTCTATATAACTCTTTTAAGAAATTTTGCCGTGAGGAGGAACAGAGGAAGAAATAATCCGAAGAGTACAATCCTTGAGAAGTTATTCATCCACGCTGTAGACTATTCTATAGCCATTTTTTAATTACGTGGGTGTGGTAGATATTGTCAGTGCCTGCCCACAGCCCTGGGCCCTTACCATTTCCCACTAGCCTGACTTCCTACAATTCTGCCTGAGGGCTTTCTCTACCACCAGGGTCAGCNAAGGGATATTGGAGAATATTATATATCCAAAAGATAAAGTGTTAAGTGTTATAATAGAGGAAATAGATTTTTAAAAGTTATAGATTGAGATTCCATATTAATAAAATACCCCATTGATCCACTAGAGATTTTTACGGGCTTATACATCACCTGCTAGGAAAACAGCTTTCTTCTACTTAATCAAGAAAATTATAAGGCCAGACTTAATCTTTCTCCTGTCAATTTTTTGAAATAATTTATAAAACATTACTAAAGTTTCATTATAATCTCCTTTTCATCCAAATGAAAATTACCATCAACAGGTCCATTTTTTTCTTCATTGAAATATATATATTTTTTTGTTTATGAAATGTGACTTCAATTAAACTAAGAGAAATAGACTTTGAGATGTTGACCCGTAAAAAATATACCTGTCAAAAGAGGACTTCTTTTAGTTAACTGAGCATAAATTTATAATCAGATTCTAGCAGCCATTGTTTACAGGATTGGGGACTCCTGTTGGTATTGGATTGGTAGCAGTGACCTTTGGTTAACAGAGGTAAAAAATAAATTTATAAAGTTAATTTGCATTGCATGTTATTGTTTAATCTTCATTTTGAATATTCATAGGTAGATTGTATGACGTTCAAGGGTTAAAAAGCTGAAGTACTCTTTCTGTACATAAAGAATTTGGAATTCGTTTTTGTTTTCTAAAAAGAGATGTCTCCTCGTCCCCTTTCGATTTTTTACTTTCAGTTGCATTCTCAGGGAAACTGTATGTATAAAACTAGCAAATTGAAATATGCATCTAAGTGAAATATATTTCATACCCACACAGGGCTTACAACTTTGTAGTGTCTTCAGTTCCCATCCTTAGAGTCACATGTTTGGGTTAAGGCTTTTATTTTTAATTTTCTTTTATTTATGGACAACAGAAATGAAGTACATTATGTTTCAATATTAAAACAAAAAATGTTAATTTTTTTT
>NW_017731757.1:1107669-1111803 GCF_001890085.2 Hipposideros armiger | reverse complement strand
GTTTGTGTTCCACACTGTCACCTAAATTTTCCCAGCAAAATTATGCTCCAGTAGTCCATACTGGGAACGTGCTCGATAATGTATCCTTTACTGGCTTCATTCCCTTTCCTGTCTCACTTCTTACTGCATTACCAGTGTTTTCTGGGATCAACTCCCAAATAACCTGTTTGCATTTAAATTCTCATCTTAGGGTTTAGTTTCAGAGGACCCAAACTAAAACAACAGAAAATATTCATAGAATGACATAAAACCGTTTTACCAATTATGCACAAGAATGCATGACACTAAGAAATGTTGGAAGAAAATATTCCAAAATGATAACAATAATTATTTATTTATGTGTCGTGAAATTTTGGGCGATTAAAAGCCAAAACCAACCTTTGTTTCTCCAAGAAAAAAAAGTTATTTAAAAAGAAGTGCTTTAAAAAGAATATACACTACAATAAACAGATTAAAGAGGTTTTGTGAATTTCAGACATCAATCTTGAAAGATAAAACACTAAATAAAACCATCACTTATGTTGGCTTTCTCATCAACACATAGCAAATGAAATACCAATATTCATATGAATAATGTAGTTAAAATCCAACCTTCCAAAAAATTTAGATTCAGTTTAGAATTATGCTGCAGACCAAATGTTATGTCATATAAGGCAAATGTTTGGCAAAACATGATATACATCTCTTTCAGCAATAATAGCTACCCTTAATTTAATGTGTAACTGTACCCTTTTATCATCCCACAAATCCTTGAAATGCTACTGTTAGGTATGTATTACTATCTTTTCACAGATAATACAGTTTAGAGTTTAGAGGATGCTAAAGTGAATTCTCCAAAGTGGAAAAAAAACACAAGATTTGAACCCAGGTATTGGTCACAATGTCCATGAACTTTCTGTCACTTTGGGCTGCCTCTCTCTCCATCTTCAGATTTCTTTTAGAGTCGCCAACAGAAAGTCAAGGAATAAATACTGCACCAACATTTCTGATGTGCTTGATGTGATTTAGAATCACAAGTCTTGACGTGTACACAGACAGGTTGCCAGAGCAAACGGTTGCCTCAGAACCCATTGATATGGGGTCAACAGAGCGGTGTTGAGTAGAATGATTGGAACACTGTGCTCTCCAAGCCCTGGCACACACACCTTCTGATAAGAATGGCAGATAAATCCACTTGTCCAGCAGAGACATGGATTTTTTCTAAATTGCCCAGTCCAAGAAAACACAATTCTAGAGTGTATCAGAACTTAGAGGGCGAAAAATGGCACAGATTACATAATTACCTATTGTGAAAAAAATTTTGGTCACAATTAGATTCTTCATTCATACATAGTACATGAGAAAAACAGCGCTTATTTGCCTATGAGCAGTATTTGCTGCATACGAGATGCCATGACTCATTGTTTTACTTACATGTAAAATGTAAACTGATCTTCATGAGATAAGAAAGAAACTTGTTGGTTCAATTTTCAGCCTTTAAAAAAATAAACTAATAAATGGATATCAGCACAACACCCAGTTATTGTCTAGAGAGTCAGAGAACTGGTAGGTGTGGGGGAAAAAACCCCACACATTTGGTGGCCGGAAGCATAAGAGTCACAAAAAGAAATACTGTGATTCCAGTTCCATGAGGTGCCACAGTAATCAAATTCAAAGAGACAGAAAGTAGAATGATGGTACCAGGGGGGCTGGGATTGGGGAACGGGTACTGTCGACCTTCAACAAATAGCCTGTTATGTGTATTTTACCACGTTGGAGAGGGAAAATAAATCCTTTTTCTTCTACCCTTCTCTAGCTGGGGTCCTGGAAATTCATCCAATATAAGCCACATTAACAAGAGAGAAACAGTTTAGTAACACATGCAGTGTACATATATATGGGAGAAATTCAGTGATGAGTAATTCAAAAGCGTTGCTAGAACTTGGGGTATATATAGTATCCTAACAAAGAAAAATAAATTTACAGAGAAGTGACAAACAAATGAAAAGGGGATTGGGATTTTAGGGATGGCAAACTGGAAAGGTAAATATACTAGGGAAACTAATGGAAGATTAAGTGTTATTTATCTTATCAGGAAAGCTCCAAAAAAGTTTCTTTCTACATCTGTTGATTCTTATTTGCCTGCAGCTCAAAATAATCCTTATGCCAAAGTGGCATATTTTGGAGTGGTATATTTTGACACCTTATTACCACAATTTTTTTTTTTTAAAGAAAGAGTTATTTCTGCAAGCAAGAAAAAGGAATGCCTCCATCTGTTTCATAGCGTCACAATGCCAAAGCAGTTTTACACACTCTCAGCGTGTAATATTTAATGGAGCAGTGGGGGGTGTTTCTCTACCATTTGCAGTGTAATGTGCCCAGCCACCTCCAGAGTGCTCTCAAAGGAGAGATCCAGGCTCTCCCCTCCCTGAGACCCCTCCCTGCTTTTTGTGCACCAAGAACCTCCAGTAAAGCTGAAGGTTGAGGTCACTAGGAGGAGGGCCCATTCCTGCTCAGACCTCCATTCCAGCTTGGGCTGGCCCAGAAGTTCTCTGGCTGCCAAGGAGAAGCTGGTACTAGCAAACCTATCGAAAATGTAGAAAATTACAGAGATTTTTGGCTCTAGGGAGTCAGTGTCACTGAGTATTCTATAACAGATTCTGCCCTGAGAAAGATAAGAAGAGGCCTGATCCTCTGCTTCCGGGGCTACATCCGGAGCTGGGTGGAGCCACAGCACAGGGAATTTGGTTAAAGGCTTTCCTCCAAGCCAAGTTAGCCTCACAATAGGCCTGGGTCCACAGCACAACATAAAAACCTCAAGCATTAACTAACTTACCTCACAAACCCAACCTACCAGCTCTGAGGGCTGGGTCTGGAATGTTCTAGAGCTTGTTGCCTCTCAGACCAGACCTACACTCTCCCCTTCCTCCACAGCAGATATCCGAAGCCACTCAAAAGAGAAAAAGTCTAGTTAAACATCACTCCCTGCAGTGTGGGTCTAGTCACCATGTACAATAACTTATCTGGCTCTAAACTGAGCAATCAAGGTTACTGCAAGGTAAATCATGTTACAGGACTCAGAGGCCTACTCTCCATACATTTATATAACTGAGAGACACTAGTCATGTAATCCTTCCTGTACAGGGCAAATAATCCCAAGACAAACAGTCTTTCTCCCAGGACAACGGAGCTTACCCTTTTACCTAAGGAGTAGCCTTGCCATGCTGGGCCAAACCTCATCAGAAATCACTGACAGCACATGTCAGTTATCTGGAATGAAATTTAGGGTAAATAACTCATCTATTAAATCAAATATGGCCTGTCTGAACCAAAAGCCTCAAGAAGAATTTCAAGGGCTCAAGAATAAACGTACTGAAAGATAAAACAAAATAGAAAGCGACTAAAAGTGACTTGACACCTCAGAGAAGAAATGCAAAAACCTATGCTAAAATATCTAAAGTGGTTTGGCACCAACAGTGTAATGAAATACAATAAACTCCAATTTTGAACAATACATGAAGGAATTTAATGTATGAAAAAGGAAGCAATTCAAACTATTGAGGAATGAATACATTTTTCAATAAATGGTGTTTAGGTAACAGGCTAACTATTGATAGTATTTGTATTTGGAAAAAACCAAAATTTGATACATATGTCACACTTTACACCAAAAAACATACTTATATACTCATATAGGGATCTGTCGGGAGGAAGGAATTTACCATTCTAGGCAATTCTGGCTGGTCTAAAAATTAAATTGAAAAAAAAAAAAAGACTGACTAACAGGAAAGAATAACCAAATTTAATTACACATTTACATACAGGAGCTCCATAAGAATATGGGTTCCAAAGGCAAAGTGGACAGTTGAGGCTTATATATATATATATGCCATCTTGAGCTAAGGAAGAGGTAATGGTTTGGGACTTTAAAAAGGAGGAAAGCAATTCACATGAAGATGGAAAATCAAATGTATGGTAAACAAATGTTTGCTGGGCCACCAGAGCAATGGGACACAGAGTAGACTCTGATTTCCCCAATACACCTAGTTTATATGAAACTATAATTATCTATGGTGATAGTTCACATCCTGGAACAGGCCCTCTCTCTAAATTATTTTAGGCAGTTAGGGGGACAGTCAAAGGTTCTTCCTGAGT
>NW_017731757.1:1097056-1101329 GCF_001890085.2 Hipposideros armiger | reverse complement strand
AAAAAAAAAAAAAGTGTCCACTTGCATACATCATTTTTTTTGGCAACCCCAGTATATGTAAGTAGATATATATGTGTGTGTTTAAACATATATGTGTGTACCTATACATACGTGTGTATCTATACACACATATAAGTTTGCCAATAGGCACTAAATAAATAGCAGTTTCTATTATTGCTATTATTATGATTTAATTATTTTTAATCACATAGAGCATGAATTTATGGTAGCCTCCCTAAAAAGGAATAAAAAGGACTCTGCAGAGAATTTTACATTACTTATATTATCCTCAGAAAAATAGATAATTAATGTGTCAGTACAATCTAAACTTGGTCATGTATCAATCAATTTTTCTTATCTATATTAAGCATTTACTCTGCATCCCAATGCCTTGTGAGGCCAGAGGAGCAGTAAGCATGTCCTCAAAGAGCTTAGATTCTAGTTGGGGACAAAGGTGAACATTTGAAAAAACAATTAGAGAAAAATGTGATGCAGTGTATAACTGAATACTAGGCAGTACAGTGCAGGTGCTACCTATTATTGGGTTTCAACAAAGGGCTCAGATTCTCATAGAAGATTTAATAAATAAAGCAGGTACATATCACTATTAAAGGAGTAATCTTTCATTGTATCAAAATAAAATTTTATATGATTTTTATCATGTTATTGAACTGAGTTCAGCCAGTTTTCTGTCTGCAAAATAGAGATGATGAGTCCTTCTATATCAGATGTAATGCTGAAAATTACTTTCAGTCAATTAATTGGCTTGAACAACATGGAATATATTATCTTGAAAGGCACACTTGTTATAGGGATTATTCAATAATCTCTGGGGACCCAGTTCCTTTCTGCTTTTCTGCTTTGCTATGTTTGGAATGTCAGTTATCTTGCCTCTTGGACACAAGAAGGCTTCAAAAGCTCTAAGCCCTACATCCTATCACACCAATATGTAGAAACAGAAAAGCGAAGGAAAGGAAAGGAAAGGAAGACCTGTTATCTCTGACTTGTGTCTTTTTTTTTTTTTNTAATTTACAATGATACTGTAAAAAATCAATAAGAAAAACACTAACCACCCAATTGAGAATTGAACAAAAATTCCAGAAGGCTGCTTATAGGGGGAGGAAAAATGCAAATCACATATTACCTAGAAAAAAAAATGCTTAATCTTATTCATAATTAGGGAAATGCAAATTAAAACTACAATGGGATACAATTTTTCACCTATAGGGCGCAAAAGACCAGAAACGTGTAGTGTGGAGGGTGTGGAAACAGACACCTTTATAAGTCTTGGTGAAAAGTTTTGAAAAAAAATTTCCCAAATTTTAATGGACATGTGTTTCAACACAACAACGTACTTCAGGGATACGGCCTAAAGATATAGTCATGCATGTGTGTCGACATTGCTGAAGGAAGATATTGACATAGAATTGTTTGTAGTAGCAAAGACTGCAAATAACACGTGTGCTCATCAACGGAGGGCTGGTTAAATAAATATGGGCATTAATACAGTGGAATACCAGAAAAGCAAAAAGAATGAGGTAGATCACTGTGTGATAATACAGGAGGCTGTCCACAATATATCATGGAATGAAAAAAAGAATGAGGAAGTATTTATATACGTCCTTTTTTGTGAAAAACCAAAAAGAGTGCTATCCATGCATGTATATAACAAAGAACTTTTACAACACAACAGTTGCTGCCTCCGGAGAGGGTGACTGGTCTAGGAAGGAAGGGAAATTTACCTTTCCTTCAATTGTTTCCTTTGATGCACTCAGAAGGTCTAAAGTAAATAACCTCTCTAATTTAGAAAGGATAGAAAACATGCTTTTTTGGTAACCATCTAGTAGCAACTACACAAGTAAGCTGATTTTGATCATGCCTTTATAAAAAATGTGTGTGTGGAGGGGGCTGGTGCAGGTAAGGTGGGGTGGAGAGGGAACATATACCAAGAATACAAAAAAATTGGAATAATTGTTTTCTTTCAAAATAGATACAGATAACAATATACCAGATAACTCCTGATAAATACAATTTAATTGCATTCCACAAAATTTTATATGTAATATTTTCATTTTTATTCAGATCTTGTTTTAGGGACAAAATATATTTTGTATGATATGACTATTTCTTTCTTTTAGGTAGAATTACCTGGAATGTAATTATTGTTTGTTTATTTTTCTTTCAACTTTATGGGTCCTTGTGGTTTAGTTTTGTCTCTTGTACACAGTATAGATCTGGTTTTTGTTATTCATCCAACATGACAATTTATTTCTCTTATTTGGTAAAATTAATCAATTTAACTTATGATAGCTGATGTATTTGAACTTATTTCAACCATCTTACTTTTTTACTTTTTATTTATCCTGATTGTGCTGTGCCATTTAAGAGGGGAAAAAAAGAACCTAAATTATATATGTACAATATGAATATGTATTGTACACAATCCATATAAAAATAAACAATATTGTGGAAAAGAGACCAGAAGGAAATATATCCAAGTATTAGTGATGTCCTGGTTTTTCTTAAAGAAGTGAAATTATGGGTGATTGTGTCAATGTTTTCTATATTTTTAAATTTTTCCATGATGAGCAGATATTATTTTTAGAATAAAAAAATGGTCAGCAAATTAAAATAAATTTTTACTTAAATAATAAAACTGATGAGGAAGATGATGGACACCAGTCCCACTGGCTATCCTTCCCTGCATCCTGTCTAGAGAGCCCTGAAAACTTCTAGCGTCTGTGTGCCCACCCACCAATCCCTAGATTGAGCTTTCCTTTTATGTCCACAATTGGCAATGTCCTTACCTGGCCCTTGACTCCTCAGGGCGTGGGAGGAAAGCGGAGAGTCAAGTGTTGGTGTGTGCTGAACCCCCAACACTCAGGACCTTATCCTGCCATTGAGTCTCCTAGGATATCAGCAGGATGTGGCCCCAAGGTTTTTCCTCCGCTGGTTTCCCCAATCAGAAAATGCCATCCTGTATCTAGACAGAACTTTGATGGATTGTAGATACAACTATTTTAAAACTTTATCTGAACTAGATAAAAATGTCTGTAGCCACTTAAAATGTAATTTGTGGAGATAATGTTTGTTCACTCTTGGTTCCTAGCCTAGATGCAATTTGGCCTCTAATACTTTTTGAAATACTTAGCCTGAATTTAATTCTGAAGTACTCTTTGTTTTTTCATAAATACTTGGCACTGTTTGCAATGTCTTCTGACGTTGGTCTGCATCTTTGGTTAATGGGAGCTGTTAATCTAAAACTAAAACGCCAAAATGAGAGGCAACAAACATTTATTGGAATCAAAAAGAATTGCAATTTTGGGAGTACACATTTGGACAGCAACCCAAATAGTGCTCTGATTAAAGGGTAGAGGCTAGGGGTTTTTATAAGAAAAGGAAGAGAAATAATTACACATATAGAAGAAAGAAATTTCTATTGGGGCTAACAAGCTGAATTTCTTTTTAGCTGTACATGGCTGGTTACTGATTCTATCTTCTAAAAGAGAGTCTATAACCACCAGTCCTTGTGGTCAGGATGTCTGCTTTTATATTAACTTTGCAAACAGTTGTTTGTAAGACAATGTTGGTTTGGCCCAGTCCAAAGGTTATTTTGCTCAATTCCATCATTCTAAAGGCTCAAGGAGCAAGACTCGCAAGTCTTTTTCTCTGGAATGCCTGCTCTGGCTATATTTTAAAATGGTTCTGCTTACATCAACTTTTCAGAGTTTTGTCTTTTCATGTAATATAATCCTTCTCCAACTTTTAAAATCTAAGCTACCCTGTACAAAAATAAAAAACATCATACATTTTTCAAATCAATTAAACACAAGACCTAAAAAACAGTCAAAGCAAAGGGAAGCAATAGCTTTATTGTTTTAGCTCCACTCAGGTATGTTTTAAAATCTTATTTTAAAATATTATTTTATCACTTCTCGGCCTTTTGGCTAAGATCAAGTGTAAAATCTTATTTTAAGTTCTGGACAGGACCAGCTACATAATTTGTAGGGCCCAGTACAAAATGAAAATATGGGGCTCATTGTTCAAAAACTATTAAGATTTCCAAGAGGACAGCAGCAGAGCATTAAACCAATCGCAGGGCCCTTCTAAACATGGGGCCCTGTGCTATGCACAGGTTGTGTACCCACAAAGCTGCATACTTTTAATGGGCTCCACCCCACATTAGATCATGTGTCAAAAGGTACTTACATCCTACATAAAATATGGTTTTTGTTTCCACAATCTGTTGAAAGGATTTTGCTTTTGAAATTAT
>NW_017731757.1:1095402-1096466 GCF_001890085.2 Hipposideros armiger | reverse complement strand
CTCAAGAGTTTGAGCTCTGAGCAACAGCGGTTCGAGTCCCGGCCCGAGCTGAGCAGCTGCTGAGCTGCCAACAGGTGGCAGGATGGCTCAGCTTAAAAAAATTTAAAAATAAATAAATAAAGTTAGAACAGAGTAGGAAAGGCTCGGGGTGAAGAAAGTTTCGCTTTATTATGTGGTATAAAGTTTTAAAAGACTGAAATTCTTTTTATCATTTAACATACTGAAATGCAATGTTACACGTATAAACATGCCATGTAGACACACCAGGACAGCCTACTTATGCTCATGTGAGAGTCTTCTCATCATCTGGTCCTATTAGAACCTCATCCAGGCCTGGTTTGGGGAGTGAGGACTTGTCATCATCAGTGCTATCTCCTTGGCTTCTGAACAGATATAGGCAACATACATGGAAACAATATGGTAGACTAGGAAAAGTATGGTCTCAGAGCCAAAGAGATAGGTTTTTAAATTCAAATTTGGCCAGTTTATTTGTTTTTCATGATTATCTTGCTCTCTCAGAGAATATTTCCTAACCTATTAAATGGAGATGTTAATATGTACCTCATAAGACTGTTATGGGATTAAATACACACACACACACACACACACACACACACACACACACACACAGAGGGTGCCAAAAAAAATTTATACACATTTTAAGAATGAAAAAAACTATTAAAATTGTAATAATATATACCAATAACAAAAGATGAATACAAGTCATGTTTAACTTCTGCAATTACAAGAGCTACTAAAAGTGGTTACCATCAGAGTCCAGACACTTCTGATTACAGCAAACTACTGTTTGAGCAACGTTGATCAGTGTCCACTTGTGGGCCGGCCGAGTGGCGCGTTGGTTAAGAGCTGGCTTGGGACGCCAGAGGGCCCTGGTTCAGATCCCACATATGAGGGCTAGTGACACTGCCCTCTACAGCTAAGATGCTGAACAACAGCCCAACCTGGAGCTGGGCTGCCATGAGTCGCCGGAGATGGCATAGGCTGCAGCCCCTGTGGCAGTGGGTTGCCATGGGCTACTGTGTGTCGCCAGCAGCCAGCGTGAG
>NW_017731757.1:1093043-1093992 GCF_001890085.2 Hipposideros armiger | reverse complement strand
TTTAACAACAAAGAAATTTCTCAGAAGTGCCTGCTGTTAATAGACTTGTCCTCACATCTCATTGGTTAAAATTGGATCACATGTCCCTTCCTAAGCCAATCACTAGCAAGAGAATAGAATTCCTGAAAGGCCTAGATTCACTCTTGAGGTGATTATATTCAACTTTTCTGAATCACAGGACTGGATGGAATATAGACATCAGAATAAAATTAGAGCTGGGTCGGCAGGGAAGAGGGTAACACCCAGCAGTGTCTTCTCACCTGCCCACTT
The DNA here is from genome assembly GCF_001890085.2 of Hipposideros armiger. Taxonomy (NCBI): domain Eukaryota; kingdom Metazoa; phylum Chordata; class Mammalia; order Chiroptera; family Hipposideridae; genus Hipposideros; species Hipposideros armiger. Next base: position 1,093,722 of record NW_017731757.1, on the reverse strand, counting down.
GGCCAGGCACCTGCCGAGGCTCTGCTAATTGGACTTACCCACACAAGATTTTAACTCAGGAACTAATGATGCAAGGAGATAGTCCTGGGTGGAATCTGTTCTGATGCAGGTAGCCCTACTACAGCCCATTTTCAGAGGTGTGGAGGTAATGGTTCTAACAACAGGATTCAGGGTCCAGCAATGGTGCAAAGGGCCATGTCTGTGCCCAGTGGCAGTAGCAAGGGCATTGCCACAAGCCCGGTTGGGCAGCACAGTTTCAGACATATTTTTTCTGCGTACAGAGCCTCTAAGCCTGGTTATCTCCCCTTCTGGACATTCTGTGAGCTATTCACATGCTTCTAATAATTTTTTTCCTGCTTAAGACAGTGGGGCTTCATTCTGTTTCTTGTAACTCAGAACCTGATTATCAGTCCCTTATGAGGGGCTAAGTCAGATTGCTGTGTATGAAACAGCCACACAGAACTTAGATGTGCAAGTGAAGGACTTCAGTGATGCTATTTTACAGCTTAATTGCCCAGGAAATCCTGAGTTTGAGCTTTAACTTTTTCGCTTGGATAACCAAAAGCTGAACTCAGAAGCTTCAATTCTGCTTTCAAGGGAATTTTGCTTTAAATCCTTCAAAGGAAGGAGTGGCCTTGTGCATGGAGCAAAACAACTGCTTCTTCAAGGTTTGTAATAC
>NW_017731757.1:1087166-1090923 GCF_001890085.2 Hipposideros armiger | reverse complement strand
CTCTTCCCGGGCGAGGCAGATCAGTCGCCAGTCTCTGGAAGGCCGCTCACGGCAGCTGCTGCCGCTCAGGCTGGCTGCCGGCTACACATGGTAGCTTATGGCAGCCCACTGCAGCAGGGGATTGCAGCCTAAGCCGTCGCTGGCGACCCATGGCAGCCCAGCTCCAGGTCAAGCTGTTGTTCATCATCTTAGCTGTAGAGGGCAGTGTCACTGGCCCTCTTATGTAGGATCTGAACCGGGGCCGTCTGGCATCCCAAGCCAGTTCTTAACCAATGCGCCACTCAGCCGGCCATCTTGTGAGATTTTAATGTTCATACAAATCACCTGGGAATCTTGTTAAAATGTTGATTCTGATTCAGTAGGCCTGGTTTGGAGCCTGAGAATCTGCGTTTCTTACCCTCTCCTCGATGATGGGCCACACAGGGGAGGAAGCATTTTATCTGCCTTTAATTATTACTTAAATTGAATTTTTTAAAAGAAACTCTCCCCAAATTAAAATAGTGGCTATTAATATTATCCTCCTGCTACTAGGATGTCTTATTTTGCTTAGAACACATTAAATAAATATTTTTGTCCCTATAGTTATCAGTCTCTTGCTTAGATTAATAGTACTTATTAGGACAGGAATCTGGGAACTTTATCCAGTAAAGAAAGCTTTGTTTACCTGATCTCCAGAAACCAGGCCAGGGGCCAGCATTTGAAGAGATGATTTAGGTCTCCATAGCAATTTCAGAGCTTTGCCACATTTGCTGCTAGGAGGGGTAGAAAAACTCCAGGATAAATAAACTTACCAGGCAGCTTCTGTTTTTGTTGCATTCCTCAGCTTCCAGCCTAGTTGAGGTCCATGTTGTGCTCACAAGCTCACACAAAGCAAGGTGGACGTTAAAGCCCTTTGTGGGCTAAATTGTGTTTGCCAGTTTCTTAATTCCTCCCTATTATGTCCATGTTGTTTATCAGAGGACTCCTCTTCCCCTTTAACAGGTTCTGAGGCAATCTTCTGCCTCCTTGAATAGCTTCTGAAGTTCGTAGGGCCTGTTGTCTGATCCCATGTGTCATCCACATAATCTTCCTTGTCTTCTGAAGCATCGGTGGCCTAGTGTTGGGACCTTTCGCAGTACTGAAAGGAAAGATGCCCTGATGTAATTTTCGCATCCCTGTAATGCCTTTGTTACCGTGTCACCCTTCCTGTTTTACCATTTGGTATGGAAGAAATAGTAGGTCATACATAGTGTTAAAAGGAATGAAAGAATGGAATTCTTGAGTTTTTAGCTTGAAAGACTCTAGTGCTGGTATGAACAGCGTAATTTGCAAGAATACTTCGTCAAGCAAGTTTTCCTCTACAGAAAGAGATTAAAACCCAAGCTGGAGGAGCGCAAAAATTTGGGAACTAGCGGCAGAGAGTGAGAGATCTCTGTTACCAACTGTCATGACCCGCAAACCTCCATGGTGAGGGCAAGGGGAGGGAGGATATGATCAAACCTCCTTCAAGTATGTCTCCTGCCTCACCTCCTGATAGAAGCCAGGTAGGCTGGCAGCTGTCATCAGTGTGTGTTATGAGTACAGTAGAAAAGCCCTGATTTCCCACTTGGGGTCTGGAAAATTCAGAGGGCGGAAGGCAGCCGGCTCATAGGGATCTGTGAGCCAGGATAAGAGAATGTCATAGAAGAAGAAGAAGCATATACTGTCCAGCCAGGGAGTGGGTGGTATACAGTTACAACCCGCCTTGAAAATCCCATAGAAGAGTTGATTTTAAAAACAAAATAAAATTTAAGAAACACCTGCCTGGGAAAGCTGAAACATGACTTTGCTGAAGTTTAAGGGACAACGGTTAGAAGGTAAACGAGAACTCTTCTTAAATCTAGATAAACTGATCTATAATCAGGATAGATCTACAATCCCTGTTTTTCATCCTCCACTTTACAAGCATAGTGACACTGTTTCCATGCTGACAATGTCATCTTAGCCCATCACCCAGTAGCCTGGACCTGGTTTTCTATGCACTGTAATAGCTAGGCCTTTTTCTTTCTCATTTAACTATTATCCATTCCTTTTCCTCAAATGAAGGACACCATGGATTACTGCTCATTTCAGGAGAGACAGCATGCCCCTACCAGAAGGGAGTTACCTTACAGGTAAAATAAATAAGTAAATAAAAACCAAAATCTTATATTAATACATTTCCTATATGGAACCTTCAGGTATAAGGGAATAAATTGGTCTCTTGTTCTTCATTAGCATTATCTATAGGGAAAACAAAGGATACAGTCATTAAAAGTAAGGTAGTACTCTTACTATTCTACCAGGACATGCTGTGATGGTTTGGAAAAAAATCAAACCCTGTTCTGCCCTATAACCAGGTGTCATATCTCCTAGAGACCTAGATAAGGGAGAAGCACTGGGCTAGTTAAGAAAATTATTTGTTTCTTAAATGTCATTGTAGTCTGCATTGTTCCCTTGAAAAGTGATGTCTACGCTCGGAAACTTGTGGTTCACTTCCCGATAGAAGCCAGGTGAGTTTTATAAATCTATTTGTTCTATCAGATCAAAGACAAAGAAACAGACCCTCAAGAACCTCTCAGAGGTGGGATTCTTAAAGGCAATCTNTCTTTGAGGGTGGTCTCAGGGGACCGCTCTTGGAAGGAGAAAAGCAGAGGTTTCCTGCTGAAAGAGAAAGTTCCAAATGGCCAAAGGCCAGTTTCCTATTTCATAATAAAGCCAAGTTCCCCTTGGTTGCATTGTCCTAACATATGGGCTATTTGGGGCATCTCTGAGCCTGGTGAATCTGTGTATTTGTCAGTGCTTGGATGCTGTTGAGGAACATGCTATGGTATACTCAGACTAAAGATAAATATTAATAACAGAACAGGATAGAGGTTTCTACTGACCACTGGCACTCAGACATGAGAATTAAGGGCTGAAGTCTTGACTTGGCATCCTCAGGTGATCTTGGCTGAACTTCATGAGAGTATGAGACAACCACACATCCATGAAGAAATACCATGTGGAATGGTCTCATGGACCTTTAGAAAGTTTAGGGAGTCTGAAAGCCTTCAGGCACCTAGAGATGATGATGGGATGGGCTATGGTTATGGGGCATATGCTACCGGGGCAGTGTCTTGAGTCTGCAGATCCCTCCTGCAACTCCTTCTTGGCCAGGCCCCTTTCTTGGCTAAGTCCCCTGCAGGGACTTAGACTTTCCATGGCAGTTACTTTCTGTTAGAGCTCAAATCCATGAAGTCCAACATCTTTTTCTATCTTGGCTGACTTGGTGGTGATAATAGTGTATCTCCTTGTCTCAGTCCTCCTTCTGCTTTAGAGGAACAACATGGAAAAACATAGTTCCTAAAACTAAAGACATCACAAGACCACTCCTTGAATCAACTGCTCAGGTTTGCTATCAGGTAGCAACACCTGGCAAAGGTTCATGTGGAACTCTGAGTGAAGTACAGAAGCTCCTCGATTTACGATGGGATTACACCCGATAAACCCATTGTAGGTTGAAAATGCATTTAATACATACACATAAGCTACAGAACATCAGCGCTTAGGCTAGCCTGCCTTAAACGTGCTCGGAACATTTACATTAGCCTACAGTCTGGCAATTATCCTGAGTTGCATCTCAAAAGTAATTGGCTTCCTCTTCTTGTCAACAGAAACAGGAGACACAGATAAGTATTTTGTAGACAAGATAACATGCAAAAATGCAAAACACAATATCCAAGAAACACTAGCAACACAGTACACTGTAGAGTATCGG
>NW_017731757.1:1080666-1084853 GCF_001890085.2 Hipposideros armiger | reverse complement strand
CTTATTTCTCTACCTATAGAGTGCAGTTTTCTGTAAGAGAGGAAAGGTTGTGTTTGCTGCTCCTATGAAGAAAAAAATAGAAACCCAAACCCCTTTCAAATCAAAGTTTTGTTCTTCAGTCAAAGGCACTTCCCCAGCCTCCAGCCAAGTCCAAAGAAAAGGCTTTGTTAGGTTATCTAAAGCTATCAGAGTTCAGAAAGGTCATCGTTTCATTCATGCTGAGCTTGGTAAATGTATCCTTTCTCTACTTTGGCCAGGCAGGAGAAATTGAATGCAAAATTTCATTTTGTTTCTACCCTACCCTCTCTTTTCCTTCTCTGACTTAATGAATATAGTCACCCAGAAGGCAGTCATATTATGGCCCGTTTTACTGTAAAAGTGTTAACATTAAACTCATGGCAATGTAATTGCATAACAATTTAGGGAACAACAGGAAAAGCTGAAAGTCAATTCTTTTCTTGAAGGTCAGAAGGTCCATCCATGCTTTTCCATCAATCTCCCAATTTTTCTCCTGGACAAAGGTGACCATGAAGCATAGCCACAAGCAACCCAGCCAGCAGGTGTAACACAATCTGACCCATTCTCACTTAAAAGTAAGCTGGTGACTTTTTTTTCCCCCCACATGTCACTCAACATTTTATTTTATTTTTTTTTACATTTATATAAATTTAGCTAACATATAAAATATAAACAACACTCCAACTTATTCATAACCAAATAAGGAAGAATTATAACAATCTAATTTATGCTTTTGCTGCTGTTCACTCTTTCAGAGCTTGTACTTATAACTACCTGCATCCATTGCCTACTAAACAGTCCCTTTGCTCTTGGCATGTGCCTGAGCTGGTGATGGTTTTTGCTTGGTTGGATGACCCGAGTGCCGTCAGTGATCATGCCTGCATTTATTTCTGATAAATTTTCATTGACTTGCATCACAGGCCATGGTAATACTAAGGAAGCCCTAAGAAATCTCTTGTATTCTGTAATTCCACTGTGGGTCAACCGTCCAATTTCCCCATGGTAATCAGGGTCAGTCACCCCAGACAGTACAAGAACTTTCTTCATTGCCTGTTAATTCAGACTCATGAGGAGCTGCATGTAGTCAGGTGGCCATCTTAATTTCCAGTTCAGTGTGTGGATCAAAAAGGGGCCACAGGTTAAACCTGACAAGCTTAGGAGACTAAAACTAAAATGGCGTGAACACACACACACACACACACACACACACACACACACACACACACACACAATTTTTTAACTAAGTGGGCCATGGTGGGAAGTCACATCTTTAGCTTTCTCATTAAATTAATCTGTGCCTTTTCAGTGGGCCTGTTCTTTGTCTTTTTGTACCTAAGATAACATCTTTAATCCTTTTTCTGGACCAGAGCTGGAAACTGCAACATTCCTTATTATCATGCTTGTCTCCTGATTACCATCTCTATGTGCTGTAGAAAGCTAGCTGTTAGCTATCCTGCACCCACCTATGTAAAAGAAGTCCCTGTCTCTCCAATTTACTTTTATCCAATCCCAGAGGTTCCCCGTTTTGCTCTCTCCCACCCCCCTAATCTATCATCACTGGATTTCATGTAACCCTCCTCCTTTGATTTTATGTATAAAATAAGCTGTAAAGTTGCCATTCTTTGGAACATTCTCTCAATCCATTGAGATTTTTCTTCCTGGCAATTGTTGACAGTTTGGCTCAAATAAACTCATATAAGTTTTCTCTTAGGCTGGATATTTTTCGTCAGCAAGTAAAATCAATATGTTTCCTGGTGGACATTTTCCTCCCTTTGAAATGAAGACCTCTACACCAGCTGACCATGAGGTCACATGGACATGAAGCATAAATTATGTGTGTGGGTCACTAGGGGTAACAGAGGTGATAATGAATGGTGCCACATCCATTTTCATCCTTGACTGCTGAGCTCGTAAATTCTGGCTATGGGAACATCAGTGCTATATAATGGACACTGGTTTACGGTTTAAGAAGCCTCCTGGGGAACATTGCTTCAACCATGCAAAGTATTGCCACCTACATCGTGCTAGTAACTCAGAGAAGGCTCTTGTTTTTTACAGTAAATCCTAATTAATAAATGCACAAGGGATGGCAGAAATGTAAAAATCACCATGTGGCAGACATCATAGTAACCATAGTTGCAGGCAAGAATAAATGCTAAAATTAGTAGGAAGAAATATGATGAGAAACAGAATTTTGCATAGATTCAAAGTATATGCACACAACACCCTTACTAAGTTCAAAGGGACAATAGTAAATTTACAGTGGAGAAAGCTGTGATTGAGTTAATATCACCAGTATTGAAAGATAGCTACATCATATTTCTTCTAATATAAAGTCAACTTGACTGGCCAGGTGTGCCCTGATGAAACATTGCTTCTGGGTGTGTCTGTGAGGCTGTTTCAGGATGAGATTAGCATTTGAATCAGTGAATTCAGCATAGTAGACTGCCCTCCCCAACGTGGGTGAACATCAACCTACCCGTTGAGGGCTGGAGCTGAAGAGGCGGAGGATGCATGAATTCACTCCTTTTTTCCCTAATTCACTGTTGAGCTGGATATCTAATCTCATCTCCTGCCTTTGGTCTTGGATTTACACTGTTAACCTAAAAATAACCTAAAAGGCCAAAGTGAGAGTCAACAAGCGTTTATTTGTGATATAAAAGAATACCTATTCAGGAAGCCCCATTCAGGCAGAACCCCAATTAGTGTTTGGATTAGGAGGTGAAGGCAAGGGGTATTTATAAGAAAGGGGAGGGGAATCATTACCTGAAAAGAAGGAAGGAATTTCTAAGTGTGTTAATAANCCACCACTGTAGACTGAGTGATTTAGACTTGAGGCTTGCAGGACTGGCAAGGAAAATGGAGGCTGACTCAGGTGAAGAGACTTCATGGGAATTAGGCTTTCCTGTCAGGATGGGTTTCCCAAAGGAGATGGGTAGACATCCACGTGAAGAGAGTTGAAGGAGGGCCCTTGATAAAATACCAAGAGCAAGGGGAGTGTTGACACGGGAATCCCCCAAAAGAGACGTTTTTGCAAATGGCCCAATTCTTTAAGTGATTTCCCTTTTAGAATCTGGGAAAAGACAAGTTGTAGAAAACTTGAGCCATTCCTTTCCTGTGCTGAAATACCCTTTTGAAGTTATTCCAATTCTGCTAACTAAACTAGAAGACCTCTGCCCAGTGTAGTGTTACAGTTTTATGGAGGCTGATAGAACAGGATGGAGAAATGGGAAGGGGAAACAGTTTCCCTCCCATCTACCCACTGACCTGCTGGGATGAGAGCATAGTCCTTTCAAGTGGACCGTGACTCAGAAACTCAGGTCTTGATCAACAGTCCTGTGAAGTGTAACAGAGCAGGGAGGTAAAGGGAAAATTCCACACAATATCAGTGAGCTCAAGAATTCCAGTAAGAATGAATCAGTTGTCTATTTACTACATAATAAACCACCCCAAGTCATAGGTGGCTTAAAGCAATATTTATTTATTTAGTACAACTGTGAGGGTTGATTAGGCAGCTATGTTGCTTATCTCACCTCACTTGGGCTCACGCATATGCCTGCAGACAGCTGGGGGCCCAGCTGGCAATGCGTGTCCAAGATGACTTCACATTTTAGGCATGAGCTTATTTGTGTTGCAAAATACTCACAGCATGGTGGGCCTGGAGGGGTTCTCTGATGGCATAACCTTTGAGATGAAGTCTTCTAAAGGATTAGAAGGCAGTTGTAAATAGGCAAAAGGGGAAGAGGCTAGTAAGAGGGAGCGCAGTGACTTATAAGAGGAAAGAACATATGCTAAGACCCTCTGAGGTAGGAGGAAGTGTGATGTTTTGTAGGAAAACAAAGAAATAAAGTCAGTTTGGTTACTGCACAGGCTATAAGAAAAGAGGGAGAGTGGGTGCCATATCATAGAGGTTCAAGGAACTAAAGATTTTGTTGTTGCTGTTGTTAATCTTCACACTAAGAATAATGGGAAACAATTGAAAGGTTTTAACCAATGGAGTGACATGGTCGAATTTGCTCTTTATTTATATTTCTTTCTTTCTTGATTTTTAAAAAGATTTTATTGGGGAATTAGGGGAGGGGAACAGCATTGGGGAATTGGGGAAGGGGAACAGACAAGTTGCTATCCTTTTGTTCTTCAGTCTAGTTGTGGAGGACATCACTTCACTG
>NW_017731757.1:1072699-1075543 GCF_001890085.2 Hipposideros armiger | reverse complement strand
AGGCAATTCTGCCTTTTGTGAACATCAGAGTGCAATTACACAAACCTAGATGGTATAGCATACTACTGTAATTATACGTGCTACATTTTATATGACTGGCAGCACAGTAGATTTATTTACACCAGCATCACCACAAACATGAGAATAATTATAGTATATGCCCTGACAGTTGGCTTTTCTTTTTGTAATGCAGTTGTCTGACAACCTTTGATTGTGTACACAGCCACTTCAAAGAGGTGTCTGCTTCAATGATGGCTATCTCCAATGAACACGATGCCAGCCAGGACTAGATGAAGAGTCAGGCCGATTCTCTGAACTGAGGCTCATTTGTTTTAGAGATATTGGTTGATTTTGATACTGACCATTTGGGTCACTTGCTTTTTCTCTTCCCACACTTTAAATTTCCACTCTTATGTTTTAAATTCACCAATAAAAAGTGAGCTCGGGAAACCTTAGGCTCTCTCCCTTGACCCTAATAAAAGCAGAACCCCAGGCCCAGGCGCAGTCTCTCTCCCTCTCTCGCCATCTCCATCCTTCCCTCCCAGTGACCTCACTGTGTGCCTCTGGTGTGCCTTGTACACTTTAGGGCCTGTAAGTAAAACAACAATTTTTTTCTTCAGAATTTCCTAATGGTTGTTGCTGAAGAGTGTCTTGCAATCATAATAAGAACCACGAGGGTTGATCCAGTTATACCATTGGTTTAAAAAGGGGGAAATACCCATGGGAAGCTCAAGCTCCATGGGGACCAGGTAAGCACCCCCCCCCACACACACACACTGCATTTCTAGCCAAAAGCATTACTATAAATAGACTGAGAACAGCACACAGCAGTAATGCATTGGGCTAAGAGCTTACCACAGCTACGGCTGTGTCAGTAGGCAATAAGAGTTTTTCAGCTCCATTATAACCATATGGGACCTCACTGTATATGCAATATGTCATTGACCAAAAACGTCACTGTGCAGCACATGACTACTTGTGGCTCTCTTACTTTATCTCAGGTAATGATCTAAGTGCTTAACAAAAAATTAGCTTCTGTTATAAATATAGCTCCCTACCCTTTGAGGTAATTACTATGATTATTCCCAGATGAGAAAATTGAGGCTCAGAGAACTTAAACAAATTCCCCCAAACTTTTATAACACGTAAGCGGCAAAACTAGCATTCAGATCTATGTGGGTTCCTGACTCCAGGTCCTAGGCTCTACTTTCCAACTTATTTGACTGGGTCCCATAGTAAAAAATATATTTTACACTGTGACCCAGTATTATCTTGAGTTTTCATATAATGAAATCAAAGCACAGAAGGTTTAAGAAAATTTCTCAAGTGAAGGGCAGAGCTAGGATTTGAACCCAGAAATCTGGCTTCAGAATCTGTGCTCTTGTATCACAGTGTCACACAGTATGAGCTTAATAGATATTTTTAGCGCTCATTCTAGTTTGGATTATAGGATATTTACTTTAGCTTTGCAATTTGTAGTTTTCTGGGATGGGAAACAAGAGATTTCTTCCCTGAAATCTCCAGAAAGGACGTTTAGCATCATAAAAAACAAAACGGGCACACTCTGTACTCAAACATTTCCATTTCTCTCTTTGTTGAACCAGCTGTAAATTCTAACAGAATGGCCAATAAATATACTTTGTCTTAATTACCAAGTTCCTACAATTTTGAATTACTGATTTATAGAGTGAAACACAGCACCACAGGCAAATAGATATTGAGAAATAATCTTGTAGTCATAGCTTGGTTAACTTTTCACAAAATTATTTCATTGGACATCAAAACCATTTCTAATATACTGGAAANCTTTGACTGATGCCTTGGGGTGCACTGTCTTCCCTTTCTTCTATTATATTTTGGTTTCTTTCCAGATGTTGCCTCCTGGTGCATCCTTGGCTCCAGGTGCTGCTGCTGAAATCAAGTCCTATCCACCTAGGGGTTCAACCAAGTTCCCAGGAACCCCACCTGGACCAGTGCCCCTACTTTACTTTACTGGTCAGATCATTAAAACATTTTTCACAGAGTCATAGGAAACATTCAAGCCAGCTCCTATTGGAGTTGCTATATATCTCACATTAGCAGTCGGCATATTATGATGCATTCATTAACTTGCATTTCAAATTGAGCTGAGAAAACCAAGAGGGACTGACTTTAAATTGCAGGCATCAAAAGTTTACTGAGGAGGGACCTGTGGCTACACATTGGGATCTAAATAGTTACTCTGAGCTAGGCAATTAACTTACTCTCTGAGCTACAAGACTCTATATTTGCCCTGGAGTTCACCCCACTTGGAATTTGGAACCAAACTAAGGCAGAAATTCCAGAAAACAGGCTACTCCAGCAAGATCTACTTTGTGTTTCTCTTTGAAAATTCAAAGGAAGGATAACTTAGCAAAAACATTTTGATGAAAGAGGACTCTTTTTGGGTAAGTGATCAGGATTTATTGATTTATAGTGCAGTTGTAGATTTAAATCAGTGTCTTCTATAAAATAGCAGCAGAAAGCCAGTAGCATTCAAAGAAGAAAAATCATGGCCCAATATCAAATATGTAAATGAGGATATAAAATAGAAACAACATTGCTAAGATGTAGGCAAAACTCTCTTGCAGGTTCTATTAACTGTGAATTCTTCAGTATGTGAAAATAGAGCCGATGGTCCTGTGTCCAAAAAGAGGTCCTCGAGGCTGGGATTAACCTTGGACTAGGGACTAAGGAACTGCTCAAAGGGCACTAAGGAACTGCTCAAAGGGCCACAGAGTGAAGGCTGACTCCTCTTGTATTTTGGAAAAGCACCTGTACAATTCTCCCTTAGGGAGGTTCAAAGATGTGTCTGCCAAGCCATGT
>NW_017731757.1:1066446-1067703 GCF_001890085.2 Hipposideros armiger | reverse complement strand
ATTATTTTTGTGGTTGTTTAAGGGTTGATAGTATAAACCATTAACTTATCATTGTCTATCTTCAAGTGATATTATACCACTTGACATATAGTATAAACATATTTCAATTGCATATTTCCATGTCTCCTCTTCCAAACTTTTCGCTATTGTCACACATTTTACTTATATATGTTATCAATCCCATAATACATTGATATTGTATTTGTTTAAACAGTAAACTGTCTTTTAAAGAGATCTAAATACTAAGGAAAAATCAGTTAGTATTATTACTTAGTAATATTTAGTATTTAGTGTACACTTACTCAAATAGTAGTTACCATTTCCAATGCTTTTCATATCTTTGTGTAGATCCAGGTTTCCATCTGATAACATCTTCCTTATGCATGAAGGAACATTTTTGCTGTGTGAATCTGCTGGTGATAAATTTTTTCAGCTTTTGTATGTGTGCAAAGTATTTTGCTTTCTTGTCATATTGATAAAGATGTTCCTGTATTTTTCTTTTTTCCTCTCAGGATGCATTTAAGGTTTCCTCTTTGTCACTGGTTTTGAGCAATTTGATTATGATGCACTTTGATATAATTTTCTTCATATTTCTTGTGGTTGGATTAATTCTATATCCATTATGATCCAGGGATTTAAAATTTTTGTCAATTTTGGAAAATTTTTTCTTTAATTATTTTCCCTGTTTCTCCATTTAGGGACTACCAGTACACATATATTATGTTGTTTGAAATTGTTCCACAGCTTATTTATGTTCATTGTTTTTTATATTTTTAACTTCCTTTTATCTATATGTTTTATTTTGAACAGTTGGTATTACTATGTCTTTAAGTTCACAATCTTTTCTTTTACAATGTTTAATCTGTGTAATCTGGCTATTTTTCACCTCAGAAATTGTAGTTTAATCATTGGAGTGCAATTTGAGTCTTTTAAAAAATCTTCTGTCTCTAACTTTTTTAACATATGAGAAATAGTTATAATAACTGCTTTAATGTCTTTGCCTAATTCTAACATGTGTTAGTTTTAGGTTTATTTCAACTAATTGATTCATCTTCTCAATATAGGTAGTATTTTATACTTCTTTGAATGTATTTTTCTGTCATCTTTCTTTTTTTTTTTTTAAAGATTTTTATTGGGGAATTGGGGGATGGGAACAGAGCTGGGGAACTGGGGGAAGGGTAACAGACAAGTTGCTGTCCTTTTGTTCTTCAGTCTAGTTGTGGAGGACGTTGCTTCACTGGCCCAAGTTGGCACCAT
>NW_017731757.1:1063250-1064366 GCF_001890085.2 Hipposideros armiger | reverse complement strand
GAACCAGGGCCCTCTAGCATCCCAAGCCAGCTCTTAACCAGTGCGCCACTTGGCCAGCCACTCTGTCATCTTTCATTGAATGCCAGCCATTGTGAAATATAACTTGTTGCTCGCTGAATATTTTTGTAATCCAATAAATATTCTTGAGCTTTATTCTGTGATGTATTGCTTGGAAATCTGATTCTTTAGGGTCTTACTTTTATAATTTATTAAGAAGTTCTACAGGAGTGCTTAGTCTACAGCTAATTATTCCCTATCTCTGAGGCAAGATCTTCCTGAATACTCTACCTAATGCCCATGAATTATGAATTTTTCAATCTGACTGGTGATGACAGATATGAATCCTGGCCTTGTGTGAGTGCCGGGACTTGTTCTCACCCATCCTTTCAGATGATTCTCACTCAAGGCTCAGGTTTCCTCACATGCATGTGCTGATTAGTATTCTGATGAATTCTTGAAGGATTCTCTCTCTGTGCAGCAATCTAGTCACCTTGGTTTCCCTGGACCCTTGGCTCCATCTCTTAGACTCAGAGAGTCCAATGGCTCTGCAGGGTATCCACTCCCTGCAACATGGCCTGGAAACTATTTTAAGGCAGCAAGCAAGCTGGATCAGTTGTTGGGCTCACCTTATTTGTTTTCTGTCTCTCAGGGGTCACTGCCCTTCATTGCCTGATGTCTAGTGTCCTTAAGTTTCACACATATTTTTCTGATTTGTTGTTGTTGTTCTTCTCTCTGGTAAGAGGGTAAATCCAGTCCCTGTTATTCCATTTTGACTGGAAGCAGAAATCTGTCAAAGTTATATTTCTAAAAATTAAATTAAAAAAAAATTTTTTTTAATTGGGGAACAACAATAATCATTGGTTACACATTGCGTTCATGCTACAATGGCATAGTTGACTTTTTTAGGGAGGGCGCAGCTCACAGTGGCCCATGAGGGGATCAATTCAGCAAACTTGGTGTTATCAGCACCATCATCTCCTATCCTTCCTGCTTATAAGCTCCAGGATGCCCATGGGAACAACTCTTCAACTTCATTGAGACCCCCATGGATCCCATCATCTCAGGTCTCCAGTGTCCATCCAGGATTTCACAGCCCAGAATTATAATCACTCCCTG
>NW_017731757.1:1049093-1062328 GCF_001890085.2 Hipposideros armiger | reverse complement strand
TCTCTCTCTCTCTCTCTCCATTCATCCCTCTCTATGTCCTTCCTATCAATCAAAAGGTTTAGGAGAACCATCGAAGGCAGATACTGATGTCTCTGCCTATAAACAAAGGTTGCATTCGTTTTCTAGTATCTGCCATAAAAACTACCAAAACTTAGATGGCTTAAAATAATAGAAATTAATTTTCTCACAGTTCTGAAGGCTAGAAGTCTGAAATTGAGGTGTTACAAGGGCCTTGCTCCCTCTGAAGCCTCGAGGGTGATTCTTCCTTACCTCTTCTAGTTTCTGGTCGCCCAAGGGGTTCCTTGACTTGTAGATGTATCATTCAGTCCCTGTCTTCATGTTCACATGGTCAATGTCTTCCCGTATGTCTTATATCATCTTCCTTCTATGCTTGTATGTGTCCAAATTTTCCTCTTCTTATAAGGACACCCATCATATTGATGGTCCCCCTGTTCCAACTACAGTATGGCCTCATATTAACTAATAATATCTACACCTACTTTATTTCCAAATAAGGTCACATTCTGACATAATGGGCATTGAATTTCAATGTATCTTTTGGGGAACACAAATTTAACCCATTACAAAGACAAATACACTATTGAAGTGCATTTTCTTTGTTTTTTTTTAAATTAAAATTTATTGGGGTGACAATGGTAAGTAAAATTACATAGGTTTTAAGTGTACAATTCTGTAATACACCGTCTATATATCACATTGTGTGTTCACCACCTAGAGTCAGCTCTCCTTCCATCACCATATATTTGATCCCTTTTACCCTCATCTACCATCCCCTCCTCCTTACCCTCTGGTAACCACTAAACTATTGTCTGTGTCTATGAGTTTTTGTTTCTTTCTTTGTTTGTCTTATTCCTTTGTTGCTTTCAGTTATTACATAACATTGAAGTCACATGGTTCTCAGGTTTTTCTGTCTGACTTATTTCACTTAGCATAATAATCTCAAGATCCATCCATGCTGTCACAAATGGTACTATTTCATCTTTTCTTGTGGCAGAGTAGTATTCCATTGTGTATATATACCACACCTTCTTTATGAAGTGCATTTTCTTATTCAGCTAAAGTCATGAAATTACACACGGATGGATTTACCATTATTCTTGAAGTGGGTGGAGCTCAGCATGAATCAAAAGAGCAGGATTTGGAGAAACGCTTCAGTAATTCTCTGGAGATCCTAATAATCTCTTTGGGGTTTCTTCTGATATCTACCACTGGGGTCAACCATTCCTCACAGTTATGAGGATCAGACCCAGGGTGAGATTTATAGATTCATCAAACATCTAGATAAAATGGGTAATGATATTGTGGAACAATTCAGCTCTGTATCATTCAGCAATTACTTTAAAATGTATCAAATATAATTTGTGAAAGACTTCCTATTGGGGTGTTATTAAATGTTATCATGGAGCTCCAGAATACTAGTAAAAATATGAGCTTCTGTTTCTTGAATTATGCCAGGCAAGTCCATGTAGCAACTGGTGAGTGGTGCTGCTGGAGCAGATCCCTCTGAGATGCCGCTTGCACATCCTCACGCTAAGATTAGGGTCCCAGTCCAGCCCTCACAAAGGCAGCAATCCTGCTTTTAGAGAATACCAAAACCTCAAACTAATGGACATGCTATGTTCTTCTTTTCAAGGCGTAATCCTTCTTTAATGTCAATTCATTAGAAAATGCTACCATATTTAGGGCAGTGGAAGGAAGACTGGAATTAAAATATTTTTATTTTAAAAATCATGGATATAAAGGCTCAGCTGTGATACAGTCCTTTGAACGACACTTGTAAAGAATTTATCACATTCTAAATGTGCATTCTTTGGATACTTATGAACATATATTTTATAAAGAAATTGCATTTAAGAAATATCAACATGTAATAAATATGCAGTATTGTTCATTATTACCCATGTTATACAATAGAAACCTTTTATCTTTGTTACTGATAAAGGGTCATAGAATTTAAAAACAAGAGTCCAGTCCAGGGTGTCCAGTATTATATTAGAAAGGGCCACACTCCAAGCGTAATCACAACAAATCTCATTGTCCCTATCTTAGTCCAAAACTCACCCCTTACTTATTAATGTATTGGATGTCAAGAAATGGGTTTTTATTGGAAAAACTATTGGCCTGTTAATTAGAGTGATTGATGTTAAAAAGGGCTATTTCTTGGGGACATTAAGGTATTGGAGCTGTGTGGACCAGTTAAAATACCTCACACATGCATACACCTCTCTGTCTTACGTGAACACAGGAAAATTATCCACTGAGGCCTCCAGCCTGCACCTCTTACAGATGGGACTCATGGCTTCGGTCTCATGTCTAGTTGATTATTAGACCAGCCAGAACCTTGAGGATAGAGGAAATTTTGCTCCTCCCCCACAATGTTTTCCAGCCTTCATACGTTGGCTTTTCATGGCATTTGGCACCATAGCCTGTGGAGCCTACTGAAACACTCTCCTCTCCTAGCTTCCTTGACAAGACTTACTCCTAGCGTTCCCTCTCACTTCCTTTCAGTCCTTTCCGTCCTTTCAGAAGGAAGCCCTAACATCTTTTCTGAGCTCTGCACACTTATATCTAACTGATCATTTGACCTGTCCACTGGAACATAGCACAAGCATTTCAGACTTCTTAGGCCCAAATTTGAGTCTTTGATCTCCCCTCTAAAATTTGTTGCCTGCCTTTCTTCCTCCAGCAAGTAGCACTGCCACATGCCCAGATAAGCATTCCCAAAATGTTGTAATACTTACTGACAGTCTTCTCTCTCCCCCATCTTCTCTAGCCCATTTCCAAGTCTAAAGTTTCCACCCACAATTTCTTGATGCGTTTCTCTTTCTATTGCCACCACATAGCCTAAGCTGCCATTATCTTTTGCCTACCAAACTACAACAGCCTTCTCAAAAGGCTGGTTTAACGATCAGAGAAAGAGGATTTTGAAAACCCCAAGAAATTTGTTTTAGTCAGAATTTGAAGAGCGTAGAATAATATCACTATTTGGAATTTGTGATTTGACAGAAGAAAAGATTAAATACAGTTGTGCTTTATTCAACAATCCTGGTTAAGCTCCTTTAAAATATATTATGAACACACATATACTCCCAGAGAAACATAGACACAGCTGTGTATTATGGATATGGTTTTCATTGAATCAACTTTTTTTTTTTTTTTTAGATGAGCCATCCTGCCACCTGTTGCCAGCTCAGCAGCAGCTCAGCTTGGGCTGGGCATTGAACCGCTGTTGCTCAGAGCTCGCACTCTTGAGTGAGCTCTTAACCAACTGAGCAATTCAGCAGGTCCAAAATCAACTCTTTAAGAGGGAGAATTCTGGGTGGGCTGGACTGAAAGGGAGAGGAAGTAGTTCTGGCTTTCCCTGGTGATCTAGGGGGCCTACACTCACCCCAGCAGGGGCCTTGGGATTCTGGCTTTAGATAGCCCCCAGGCCTCAGAGCAAACTAGAGAATGGAGTTTTTGCCATCCACCTGTGCCCTGACTTCCAGGTAATTATTGAACAAAACCCAGAGTACTCTTGGAGATAATGGTGAAGTGTAGAACAGGAAGATTTATTTTTTTTTCTACATAAATTACTGTAACTTGATATCACTTTTCTATTGCCTCCATCAGACAGATAAGAAAGTGTCAAGCACTCTAGTCAGCAGTGTGGTATTTACAATTGAGTAAATAAGCATCCTGAAATATAAAAATTGGTACCTTTTTTTAATTTTGAAGGAGTAATTATTTCCTAAACCACAGCTTTCATTCAAAATGAGTGACACATCAGCATGTTAACCAAATCATATTTAAGATTAGTTTTTCTTATGAGTCTCTATTTCTGATTATTATTATAGCCTATGATACTGTGAATTGTTAATGGTAAACAAAAAATATTTTAAAATTAATTTTAAAATGGGAATCTGTAAATGATCCACACTGTGAAGCCAATTGTTTCTTTGTTTTTATATACATATATAAAGAAAGAAAAACAAGAAAGAAAAGCTGTTTCATGCCAGGTATGACTCAAGAGCTTTCTTTTTCTTCTCCTTTTCCTCCCTTTTCTTCAAAATAAATAGATCATTAAGCTGATAACCTGAAACAATCTCCCTCAAGCAACTCCCTATTCTTTTTAAAAAGAGATTAATCAGTGTGGCATGTTGACTGGGGAGAGGTGAGAAAAAAACCTGGTCTTTAGCAACTGTGGGTTGTTGCTGGGAGATGAGCACTTCACCTTGGCAATACTTTCTCCAGTAGTATTGCCTACAGGTGGAAAGAGGAAGGGAGGGGGAGAGAAAGAGAGAGAGAGGGAGAGGGAGAGAGGGAGAGAGGGAGATACATTTCAGGGGCTTTATGAACTGGCTATGGATAAATCAGTTTAATGGATTAGATTTTCATTTCCTCTTTGTACAAAATGAGAAATATTAGAGATAACTGAGTTAAAAAAAGTCATTTGTGTATACAAAGTCTCACTGGTGTTTCCCCATCAACAAACATAACAGTCTTGAATTTCTGCCGTGTTCTAGGTCCCAGATGAGTACTGTGTGCTTAGTGAGTTGAGAGGGCCGTGCTTGGTGCTCAACAGCATCATTTCATTTATTTCTCACCAAAAGACTTACCCTGAGCAAGTCCTCTTACTTCCTCGATAAGAAAGCTAAAGGTAAAGTGGCTAAGGCCACGGAGCTGGGAAGGTAAATAGAGCCGAGATTGGAAAACAAGCTATTTGATCCCAAAATCTACATTCTTAACCTCTATTCCACACCATCTCCTTGTTCTCAGCCTTCATTCACTTCCTCAAGTTCACCATTCTGTTTTCATTCCTTCTCAGGGTTACCATCCCTCCACCTGACCCATCTGCAGCCCACCTAAGCTTGCAAAACAGGCTGACTCAGCGGCAACCCTAGTGTCTTACTGGTGCATGATGCCATCTCGTGGCCAAATTAGGCAGCTCTGTAGGCCTCCACAGTACATCTATTTGGGACACATCAGTGCTTGATTTTGGGTGACAGCAGAGCTCTCTTCCTGGGTTTTTTTGTTTGTTTGTTTGTTTGTTTCCTTTTCTTTAAACAGAGTAACATTAACTCACATCTGTTTAAATAAATTTATGTTCCTATTTTAACTGACTCATATGGCAGGAACAAGAAGTGCCCCTGCCAATAGAAATAGAAAAGGGGAGGATCGCAGGAACAATAATGGGTTGCAAGGAACATTTTATTATTAATGTAGAACAGAAGCCTCTTTTTCTAGTATTATTCAAAGACGCGGAAGTACAACCATACATGAAGTATTGTGATAATAGCACTTTTCAGAAGTGCAGAGCATTGTGAAAACAGACCTCCCCATATTCCCCATTTTAATAAAGGTCAAATGTAAGACAGTACAATCAAAATCTCGTTACACATTTGTTCATCCTTACCAGAGCATCTGACAGTTTTCTGTGACTCCTCTTTTGAAGTTATGGCTGACATTCCTGCCCTGGGTGAATTCAGGACAATATGAAGGTGTTTTTATCTCCCCAAACTTCTGCTACATGATTGTGAAATGCTGGGAGTTTCTTTGATAGAGACCAAAGCCTGCCTGTCAAGTATTATCGTGTGTGTTTGTGGTATAATTTGGCAATAGTAAATTCTGCTATAGAAGACAGGAAATAGACAGGATGCATGGAATTCATAGGTTTTGTTGTGTGCTCTGCCCAAGCAAAGGGAGATAAAGTGCAGAGCTATGCTGCAGGCTGTAACCGGCAAGCTCCAGCTGTGGCCAGGTAGGCATAGCCCTGTGCGTCTCCATAGAGCAGGTGGCATGTTGGCCTTCTGTTGGTCCCCTTTGCTTGAACTGCAACGCTGGTCCTCACTTCCATGCTGCCAGGAGGCTGATGCAGCAGAGAGAGAGAAAGAGCGAGAGACAGAGATTGGATAGATGGATATATAGATAGATAGATAGATAGATAGATAGGGAACATGTGTATTTTGTATGATTCAGGCAGTGTGGTCCTCGTATACCCCTTATACTCTGTCCTAAGCCTGTGTACCTTTTGGACCTTGAGTCTTTCTGTTTGACGACCCCAGGGGTAGCTTGCCTTAGGGGTACTCTTAGAGGCTAACATTGCATTCAAGTAATTGCCTATACAAGTACATAAGGGTTAAGCCGTTGAGGCACCATAATGTCTATGTAGGAGGGGCTAAGAGGCAACAATGTGTTGGAAAAGATGCTAGGGGTCTGTCTTGAAGTGGCATTTACTTAGCAAAGCATTTTATTTAGCATAGTCTCCAGTGATCTTAAAATGAGAGGCAGCTTTAAACCATCAGTTATTGAGCTGAAAAACATTTATCCTTGGGAGGTGCACCCAAAGGCTTAAATCCACACTAACCTACAGATAATAGGAGCCCCGTCTTGAGAGCAGTTTGGAATTGTGGGAAGGGTAGAAGGGATTGTGGGAGGGATGATGATGATGGGGGAAGCCACCAACAAGAAGGAAGGGGCAAGGAAAAGATGGCCATAGTTAGGTTGGGAGCCCAGTAAAGGCAAAAATCGCAACCTAAATCACATCCTGGACTCATGTGGGTCCTGATACACATCTGGCAAATTTTATAACCAAAAAAAAAAGTTCTGGGCCTCTGAGCTAGAAGTTTAAAATTTTACAACTTCTCCCAGGTTGTAATGGACATCAAACATAGTTGTGAAGGACATCACCTATGGCACCCCTGATACATACCACGTCCCCCAGGTTCCTGGGGCTGTGTCTGCAGTGCTCACCCTGGACTCCAGAGTGTGCCAGGTGTCCAGCACAATCTGTCTGCCGAGGTCAAATAAATTTTCCTACAAATGATCCACGTTGGTTAAAAACCCAGCACTCCTTGGCTCTGCTGTCAGCCGTAAAGAGTCTGAGGCACCAGAAAACTGTCAGGCAGTGTTTGAAAGAGAGAGGAATCTTTCAGAGAGCAATTCTGAAGCCCTTCCATGGCCCCAGGGAAAATGCACCTGCAGACTAGACACTTGTTCATACCTGGCCCACACAGAAAGCGGCTGGTATGCGACTTGGACATTTATCAGATGAGAGGTTTGCCTGGATTGCTCTAGTTCATTGGACCCTGCTGGCGTCTCTTATCTACCAGCCAGATAGGGACCAATGTGAAGGCAGAGATGAGGTTGCTTATATGATACAACTAGGGGCAGGTTAGGGAGGGGAGAGCGCAAACAATGAGCAATTATTGGGTATAATTACATGCCAAGCACCATGCTTGCTTTTCACATGCATTTATTAATTACACTCCATGAGAGAGTTTATCTTTCCTAGCTCCCTGCACATAGTAGGCCGTCCATCAATGTCTGCTGAATGAATCATCTCAACAACCCTGAGAAGTTTGTATTTCCATCCACACTTTAAAAATTGTAAATAGTTTTTGACAATGAAACTGATTTGTGTTGTTAGAAGTTAGCAGAGTGGTGATTAACGGTGTGGTGTGGAAACGGGACGAGCATGGTGGGTGGTGCTTGTGGGGTGCTCGTCATGTTCTGATTATATGCTGCTCAGTTTGTGAAAACTCAACAAACAGTACACTTATATTCATTTTCTGATAGTATATACACATCAGTAAAAAGCTAAATATATCCTCAAAGCTTTAAACATCAAATTACCACATGATCAGCAATTCCATTTTTAGGTATATACCCAAAAGAATTGAAAGCAGATATTTGTACACCCATGTTCACAGCAGCATTATTCACAGTGGCTAAAACATGGTGAGTGAATGGATAAACCAAATGTGGTGTATACATACAATGGTATATCATTCAGTCTTAAAAAGGAAGGAAACCTTGACACATGCTACAACATGGATGAACCTTCAGGACATTATATTAAGGTAAATAAGCCAGACACAAAAAGACAAATACTGTATGTTTCCACTTATATGAGGCACATAGAGTAGTCAAACTCAAGACAGAAAGTAGAATGGTGATTGCCAGGGGCTGGGGTGGACGGTTATTGTTTAATCAGTGCAGAGTTTCAGTGCGGGAAGATGAAAAAGTTCAGGAGGTGGTTAGTGGTGATGGTTGCATAACAATGTGAAAGCACTTAAGGCCTTGAAGCTGAAGCTGAATAATAATGGATGTCAACTATAAGTTAATATATGTATATATAGTCATGGGATGTGGGATACAGCACAAGGAATAGAGTCAATGGAACAGTAACAGCTATATATGATGTCAGAGGGATAGTAGATTGGGGGGAGGGGTTATCACTTTGTGAGCAGTATAAATGTCTAACTATTACATTGTTTTATACACCTGAAACTAATAAAAATAAAAATAAATAAAAATAAGTAAACTTGCCTTAGGTCACACTTGTTAGTAAGTGTGAGGCCAACCCAGCTTTGCCTGGCTCCAAAGCCCCTGTCCATCCCCCCATCCCACCACCACCACAATCCCCTGTGGTTAACACCTGTCTTAGGTGATTACTAGAGGCAGAGGCTGAGAAAGCCACATCTGTCATTTCTTCCTCTTCACCCCAGCATCCCTAAGCCTCGAGCTCATGGTCCAATGCTATACATGGCTTGACAATGAGACGAGCCTCAAATGCCAACCCATCTTCATATAAAATAGAAGTATGTTTTAAAATTCTAGGCTGAACTTTGAATCACTACAAAATAATCAAGAAAAGGCAGTTCCAGCACCAAATGATGATACGGTTATGAAATTATCATAAAAAATCCTATCTAATATTTATTGAAATCCATAAAACAGAAAGATATGCAGAGAGAGGGTGAGGTTTTGACAAGTAATCTGGAGATGAGGATTCGTTTTAGAAGGAGCTATTGAGTGGTACACAATTTTGAGCCAGCATGAACATTTGCTCTGAAAGATCTTTAATCTTCCTAAAGAAGTCAGAAAGTTTCTCAAAGGAAGTAAAGGAGGTTTTCTGTGGGCTAGCAACCTGACACCAATACACACCATAACTCACATTGTTTTTCAATCTGCACGGAGAGGTACAGACACCACTTACAGTTCTAGAGTAATCTGTCTAGGCTTCCATCCTGTTGGGGTGAGTTGGGGAGTTGGCTTGAAGCAAGTAAGGTCCAATAGAGGAAAGAGGTCTGCAATGTGCTAAAAAAGAAAAGATAACCTCAGACCCATATAAAAAAAAATTTAAAAATCAGATACCTGGGCCAGATAACTGATGTCCATGAAGAAGAAATATTTGGAAATAGACTTGAAATTAGGAGGCAAATGCTAAATACTAATGGACAGGCCATTAATGAGGATTAGAGCAAAGTAGTTCTCTAGAGGGAGAGAGCTAGAATCCTGTAGTGCTCATATATTACGCCCCCCCCCATTCACAGTAGTGTAGTATGTTATGTCTTAGACGCCCTCTTGTATGTGTGTTATATTTCACAATAAAGAGAAGAAACAGTGCATTGCATGAGCATAAGGACTGGGACTGGGAGTGTTTATGATTGTTTTATGTAGTCCTTGCCGTGTTTGATCTTCACCATGTTGCAGTTCAATTAGGAGCTGAAGATGAGGCTGATTGCTGGTGTAATGTCTCCCCCTTTTCTGCAGTTGTGGGCGATTATGTTAGTCCTGTGGTTTGTGGATGGATGTCTCAAGTGTCAACTTGGCTCCAGCTCCCACCCACCCTCCTAGGGACGTGCAGGAAGAATGTACCCAAAGAGTTTTCATACTGTGTGTTCCAAGGCAAATTTGGGCAACATCAAACATCAAGAGAACCAGCACAGCTCACACTTGTCTGGACCTAATGAAGGATCTTGCCTGACTTTATAGCAAACAAGTGTTTCGAACAACTGCTCCTAATTTTGTTTGTTTATTTATAAGTAGAAAGGCATGAGTCTTTCCACCCTGGGTAAAAGCCAAATCAAGCAATTCGATTCACTACTTGTGGTGGCAACTGACCAACTTCAAAGTAGGAGTAAGAACTGGGTGAAGACAACGGCTTTCTGGAAAATCCAATTCAAAGCCATAAATTTGAACTTTTTGGGTCTTGCTATGTGCGTAATACCATGCATCATATTATTTGTTGAATAAAGTGACAAATAATTCAGCAGCACTTTTTTTATACCACCATACTCCTGTATTGTGTTGCTTTAATCTACCCCAGTACTGATGGCTTTAGCAGACCTCTATTTAATTTACCACCTATAATGAGTCCATTCATTATATTTGCTTTGAAAGCCACTTTAAAATGAGTGTACCAAAGTGAAAACACATCTTATAAATTCCTGCAATAAAACTATAATCATGACTGTGTTTACATTAGTATAATATCAGAGAACTAGGCATGGGACAGCAATACCTCCTGATTTTAGATAATTTTCAGTGATATTAAACAAGAGATGTAGTTATTGTAAATGATGATTTTCTCTAAGGCAGATGTAGAAACATGGAAAATACTTCTTTATCTGCCCTCCCCGCCCCGTCCACCCAGTGTCAACATCTCACTATTTCTCAGTCAGACTTTTTCACTCAAGAATATCTGATGTCTGTGATAGTTTGCACAAAGGGTTTAAGAGATTAACTTTTACTTAAGTCCAAGCATAATCAAGAGAATAAGTTTTTTTCAGGTAATTCACTACCTAAAAGTGAAAGCGTATGTCTACAGATTTACTTTCTATTTGCATGGTGCCCTTTCTTTATCTTATTGATGCCTAAAGACACTGAAATTTTATTATACTATGATGTGAAAAATTAAACTTACTCTAAAATGTGTGTAGAAAAATAAATGTCCACCCAGGGTAGGGCTGAATCAAGGTTTATACAGTTTTGAGGGCTCTCTTGGAGAAATTCAAAATTATGTGTGAAAGTGAATGTTTATTTAAAATGAGAAAAGAAATCACAGGAAAATACTAGCATCATGGAGATTCAGGTCCCTTTCTTGTAAGATCTCTTTATGCAGTTTACCAGATGTGCTTACTTACACATACTGGCTGACTGCAACCTGCCTTTCTTTATCCACCTAGAACATTCTATGACTCCCAGCGACTCTCAGGAACCCCACAGGTATGTGAAAATGTGGAGGCTTTGTAGCTTAAACTTTTCACTCTTCATGATAAATCCACCTCTGATACATGACTAGCAAAATCAACCTTCAAAAAGAACAGGGACTTTTGGGCCACCAAGGAGTGCTGTGGGAGTATTGAACTTGAATTCCTTCATCATGAAGATCACTGGGTTCAGAATTGTGAATGAGGGATTATGGACCGTTAAAGAAAATACAGGAGAAAATCTTGGTGTCCTACAGCAATGAAGGATTTCTTAAGCAGAACAGCACAGAATATTGAGGGATTTGATTACATTAAAATTAAATATGCCTGTTTCACGAAGGACACCATAGACAAATTAAGAGATGCCAGGTTGGGAGAAGATATTTGAAATGCCTAAAACTGATAAGGGGCTAATATCTAGAATGCCTAGGAATGCCTGCAAATGAATAAGAAATCCTAAATGAAAAATGGGCAAATTTAGAAGAAAAAAACTAAAAGTTAAAAAACATGCAAAGAGATGCTCAAATTTAAGTTTTCAGATAAATGCAAATTAAAGCAGTGATATCACCTTACACTTATGAATCTCACAACAGTTTGGAAATTATAATATTATGCTATGTGTTGGCAGGTATGTAAGAATACATAGGAATTCCTGTGCTCTGTGGAGAGAGTAGAAGTGAGTGCTGCCATTGTGAAAAGCAATATGGCAGCACTTTGGCAAACTGACTACAGTAAGTCTCCGACTTATGAACATTTGAGTTGTGAACTTTCACAGATACGAGTGAACCTCACATTACGAACATTCGTAGATGCGAATGAATCACAGAAGTAGCTCATGTGTCTGCCAGACATGGTCACAGTTGTGCTGCTGTGTGCTTACTGTACAGTGTGATAGTGTACAGTAGTAGAGTGCTCAATCAGAGCCCATGACATCCAGAAGCAAGAAGAAAAGCAATGGCAATGTGAAGGGGACTGCTAGGAAGTGCAAGGCAATAACCATGAAAACAAAAGTGAAAATAATTGAGATTGGACCGAGGCAAAAAGATGGTAGATGTCGCTCATTCTTATAACATGAATCGTTCAACCATTGGCTTTACATTGTATATTTGTGTCAAAGGCATATACGACTCACTTTGTCGGACTTATGAACGAATCCGACTTATAAACGTTCTCCTGGAATGGAACTTGTTTGTAAGTCGGGAACTTAGTGTACTGGGAATGCAGACCTTACAACCCAGTAATTCATTTCCTGGGTATACACCCAAAGGAATTCTCACAAGTCCATAAGGGAACACACATCGGGTGTTCATTGGAGTGTTGTTGGGGTGGGGGGAGCTGGACACAATCCCAGGTCCCTCATATGACATTGTGGATGCTCAGCATGGAATGTTCTGACTGCTAGAAGCAACAAGCTAGGATCATTGGATGTGCTCTGAACAACATAGAAGAGTCTTAAAAGTAGAGTGTCAAGAAAACAACAACACAGTGAGACATATTAACAGAATAAGATACATTCTACATCATTTTTATAAATTAATAAAAACTGCACATCAAACAAACATGTATGTATATATGTTTTAAAGAATACAGACCAAAAGAGGGCACAGTGAACACCAGAGAGCTGTTGTTTGTTCACGAAAGAGAGGAAAATAGAAATGGAGAATTTAGGGGTAAAAAGGAATAAATTAAACAAGAGAGCACCTCCATACAATGCAAAGATGATGTAATGTCATGAAGTGAGGTGTATGATTAACCCAACCTTCTTCACCTCAAATCAGAAATGAAAGCAAGACAACAACAGGAAAAAAAAAAAGATGGAAGGGATGAGAGAGAAGGTGGGAGGAAGATGCACACAGCTTGGAAGAGCAATGTACTAAAACTTCATGGGAGGCAGAAGCTCTAGGTGGTTCAGGGGAGGGAAACTCTGAATATAGTCTGTTAGCCAGGTAACTTGGAGTGTGTCTTCTGCTGGTAACTGCTGAATGGTGCAGAGAACACCAAGTTCAAATCATGCCCAGCCCTCTTCAGGGCAATGCGCAGACTTGCCTCCATAAATTAACTTCTTGGGCTGGCTGAGTGGCGCGATGGTTGAGAACTGGCTTGGGACGCCAGAGGGCCCCAGTTCGGATCCCACATATGAGGGCCAGTGACACTGCCCTCTACAGCTAAGATGCTCAACCTGGAGCTGGGTTGCCGTGGGTCACTGGCGACGGCGTTGGCTGCAGCCCCTGTGGCAGT
>NW_017731757.1:1039715-1045414 GCF_001890085.2 Hipposideros armiger | reverse complement strand
GAGCGCAATGATGGTGCCAACTTGGGCCAGTGAAGCAACGTCCTCCACAACTAGACTGAAGAACAAAAGGACAGCAACTTCTCTGTTCCCCTTCCCCCAATTCCCCAGCACTGTTCCCATACCCCCAATTCCCCAATAAAAATATTTTTTTAAAAAAAGTACAAACTGATATCTACAAAATAGTCATGGGGACGTAAAATAAAATGCAAGGAATATAGTAAATAATACGGTAATAACTATGTATTGTGCCAGGTGAGTACTAGATTAGTCAGAGGGATCATTTCTCAAATTATATAAATGTCTAACCACTATGCTGTACCCTGAAATTACTATAAAATAATATTGAATGTCGACTGTAATTGAAAAATTAAAAAGGGGAGGGGAAAGGTGAAGGAGAATAAAAGGTCCAAATTTCCAGGTAGAAAACAAATAAGTCATGGGGATGTAATGTACAACATAGGGAATATAGTCAATAATATTGTGTTAAAGTGGTACGGTGTCAGATGGTTGCTGGACTTATGATGCTGATCACTTCTTTAGGTATATAAATGTTGAATAACTAGGGTGTATACCTGAAACTAATATAATATTGTATGTTAGTTATATTTTAGTTATATTTTAATAAAAGTTTTTTTAAAAAGTCAAACAACTCAATAGATAAAATGAGCAAAAGTTACAAATGTCTTTGTAGACAAAAACATAATGAGCCAATAAACATGAAAAGATGCTCAACCTCATTAATAATCAGAAAATTCAAATTAATAATCATAATGTGATACCTTTACACCCCTCAGAGTGGCCAAAAGAAATAAACAATTCTGACACCACGGTACCATGTATTGTGAAGTAGGGGAATGAGGACTCGCCCACTGGTAGTGGAAGGGTAAAATGCTAAAACTACTTAGTAAAGCAATTTAGTATTACCTATAAAGCTCAAGATGAGTATTTCCTACATGCTAGCAATTCTGTTCTTAGGATACTCTTTGAAGAAACTCTTGCACATGTGCACAAAGAGAAATGTATAATAATGTTTATAGCTGTATCCATTGCTATTGGAGGGTGGGGACCAACATAAATGGACATCTCCAGGAAAAAATGGATAAATTGTAGTATAGTCGCTTAATAAAATATTGTGTTCAGCTGTAATATTTAATGAAAGATAGCTACATTCCTGAGTAGAGATAAATCTCACAAGCATGATATTGTGTAAAAATATAGGTTACAGAAGAATACCTACAATATGATTCAATTTATATAAAGATTCAGAAGCATGCAAGACTGAAGCAATTGGTCAAAAAAGCCTTAACTGTTACTGTATAATTTGTACTTTGTAATATCTGGTAGTCACATGGTTCGTTAAGCTTCAGGCTAACAGAAAATTAAGCATTAACTATGTATGGTGCCAGGAAATGAAAATCTGCGAAATCAAAACTTTTAAACTCCATCTGCAAAATTTTGGTGAAACATCATGTAGGAAATTAGAAAGATCATCTCAGGCTATCTTTAAAATGCCACTGGTAAATCAGACTTTATCCTAATCTGGTACTTCCTCAAGTCCACCTGAGCATGAAATACTGCTACCTATCCACATTAACTTGCTGTAACACTTGTCCAAGTGTTATTTGTCTGTTGCATGCCTAGACCACCAAAGCGTTCTGTCTGGATAGTGTCACCGGAGGCTGAGCGACATGTCCAGGGCACAGATCTCGGCTTTGGTGTTTGGCGTTGGAGGGTTTGGAGCCCTTGTTGCTGCCACCACATCCAATGAGTGGAAAGTAACCACCCGAGCATCATCGGTGATAACCGCCACTTGGGTTTACCAGGGTCTGTGGATGAACTGCGCAGGTAACGCGTTGGGTTCTTTCCATTGCCGACCGCACTTTACTATCTTCAGAGTAGAAGGTAAATATCATAGCTTCGTTTGGGGTGGAAGTAAAGTGTCACTTCTCTCATCACTATGCTGAAGTAGCTGTATACAGTCAGTTGTTAACTCTGTAAAGACTGAATGCTTAAAGTGCCATGATTTGCCCAGGATTGAAGGGGTGTATGAATGTTGGCTGAAAGAATTACATCATGTATTTTATATTTGCCATACATAAGGAAAGTTAATAATAGCTTTATGGATATTTCAGAAATACCTAATACAAATAGTAGATTCCAAAAAAAAAAAAAAAGGATGGAAGTGACTGGCTTGTTTTAAAAGCTAGTNAGCGGCCAGCACCCGCAATGAGCGGCTGTCCAGAAGCCGGCGACTGATCTGCCTCGCCCGGGAAGAGTGCAATGATGGTGCCAACATGGGCCAGTGAAGCAACGTCCTCCACAACTAGATTGAAGAACAAAACAACAGCAACTTGTCTGTTCCCCTTCCCCCAATTCCCCAGCACTGTTCCCATCCCCAATTCCCCAATAAAAATCTTAAAAAAAAAAAATTAACTTCTTTTTGCAGGCAGGTGGCAGTGTGAGGTGAAGATAGGGTAGAAACAGGAAACTTGCCAGGCCTATGACAGGACATTATTGTTTAATTGGGAAAAATAGGAATTCAGTCAGTTTCCTCCACCCTCCCCCACTGCAACAAAAGATAAAAACCTGAAACTATTTGTTTCAGCAGGGTGAAGGGATCCATAAGAATAGGGAATTTAGAGCTTAAACCGAGACAGTCTGGACAAACCAAAAGGGTTGGTCACCCTAATCTCAGTGTCTTCATTTTTTTAGGATACTAATAATAACAACAGATGACCTTTCTCTACCACGTTAGCTGTGCTTTATATGTATTATGTCATAATCCTCATACTGAGTTAGAAGGGAGGTATTTGTGATGTAATAAAATTTATTAACCTGGAAGACTTCACAGATTTCTACCACCACCCTTCAAAGAGAACTCTAATATAGCTCTATTCACAATCCCCACTGCCAGCCCTCAATTGAGTGTTCTGTGATTTAAACTGGCTATTTCTAACAGTTCTATCTTTGTAGCCTTAATTCTTCTCCCTTTAATTTTTTCTATGATTAATTACAATAGACTCTTCCCTCACTCCCACGTGCAATTATCTTTTGAATTACAGGAAGCTTTACAAAAGATAAAAACATTTAAAATTTGGTATCTCTTAGTAATTTTGACAATGGAATAATGAACAAAGTTTGGCTGAATTTTCCCAGCAAAGTTTTCTCTTCTTTCCTCCCCAGGGGGTGGTGAACTAGGAAAGTGGTCCTACGCCCAAAACATTGCAGACTCACCCAGATGGTATTTCCCTGTTTTCTTTCTCAGATTCTAATCCTTTGAATCTTTATGTCAGAAAGAGGACTTTAATATGTATTTACACTGAAAAAAAATCCAAGTGCACAAAAATTCTGGCATATAAATAAGAGACTAATAACTGCAACTCATTTAATAAAAGCTTCATAAATTTGACTACATTAAAATTAAGACTTTATCAAATGGCCACGTAAAGACAAACCACAAACGGGAGGAAAATATTTGCAACATATATAATCAACAAAACTTCCCAGAATATATAGAACTAATTTAAATTATAAAAAGTTAAACAGCTCGAGATCCAAGATGGCAGAGTAGAAAAACACTGTTCCTGCTTCCTTCCATGAACACATTAAAATTACAACTAAATTATAGAACAATCAACCTAGAGAACCATCTGAAGTCTAGCTGAACAGAAGTTTTATAACTAAGGATATAAAGAAGAAGCCACTTTGAGAAAAGACTGGTAGGAGGGACAGACACACGGAACTGGCTAACCACAAACCTCTGTGTCATGGCTGAGAACCAGGAGGGATAGCTCAGCCATGGAGGTTCCTCCTGAGGAGCAAGGGAGCCCAGCCCCACACCGGCCTCCTCAGCCCAGAGTGCTGGTGCCAGGAAGAGGAGCCCCCACAACATCTGGTGGTGAAAAACAGTGGGGATTCCAACCATCTGGGTGGGACAGAAAGTGGCAGGAAACACAAGCGTCCTCTTAAACGGCCCACACACAGACTCTCTCATTCATAGGCATTCACCTTGGGCTCCAGTGGAGGGACAGTAACTCCAGGGGCGTCAGAGGCATATGGGGGGAACACTGAGTTGTGTTGCTTCAGGTTGAGGGCTGGAGGAAAACCACCGCTTCCCTGTGAGGAGGTCCTCCTCCCATGCAGCCAGCAAGCAGGAGCCATCTTTCCTATGCTGAACCCGCCCCTACAGGCCAAATCTGAATCTGATTGGCCTGGTGAGCTCTGCTGATCCACCCTGCTGACTCACTGGGACCCTGCCTCAGACAACTCCCCCAATGCCAGAGGCACTTTCTCAGCAAGCAGCCAGCCCCACCCAGATTATACTTTTTCTTGAAAAACTATCAGCGTCTTCAGGACCCAGGGGATGGCAGCTGGCCTTGGTGTGCTCTGAGACGTTTTCTGAATAGCTTCAGGCTCAGCACTGGCACCAAAACAGAGTCTACATTAAACTGGTGACCACAACTCTTCCCACTCTAATGACTCTCTGAGACACTGCCTCACTCTTCTTGTGTACCACATGAGGCTTTATCAGTGGCTAAACCTTAAGGGAGCTGGCAGGTGATAGTAGGCCTCCAGGTGTCCTGCTTCTTTTCAGAACTACCCCAGGCCCTGTACTGGTGGCACCCATCCTCAGTTCACAGTGTGGCCTCTCCACATGCCTCCAGGGTTAGAAAAGGCAGCAAACAACCGTGGATCACTTTGTAGCCCTACCAGGGAGACCCCAGCCAGTCACAGGCAGTGAGTGAGTGACCTGGGCCTGCACTGGAGCCCCTACAAGACCTTTACATATGCTACCTATAAGAGACTCACTTCAGATTGAAAGACACACACAGACTGAAAGTAAAGGGGTAAAAAAAAAAAAAAGATATTTAATGAAAATGAAAATTGAAAAAAAAAAAGCTGGGTAGCAATACTTACAACAGACAAAATAGACTTTAAAACAAAGGCTATAACAAGAGACAAAGAAGGACCCGGTAATCCCACTTCAGGGCACTTACTTGAAGGAAATCAAATGTTACTTCAAGGGGATGTGTGCCTCCATATGTTCATTGCATCATTGTTTACAGTGGCCAAGATGTGGAGGCAGCCTGGGTGCCTGTCAACAGAAGAATGGATAACGAGGAGGTGGTGCATATATACAACGAAATATTGCTCGGACATAGAAGGGAATGTGTTCTTGCCATCTGATGTGGCATAGGTGGACATGGGGGGTATTGTGCTGAGTGGAGTGTCAGACAGAGAAAGACAGATGCAATGTGATTTTGCTTATATGTGGAATGTAAAGAACAAAATAAACCAACAAACAGAAATGAACTCATAGATACACAGAACATATTGATGGCTGTCAGATGAGAGGAGGATTGGGGAGTGAGTGAAAATGGGAATGATTAAGAAGTACAAATTGGTTGTTACACAGTAATCATGGGGATATAGGGTATAGCATAAGGAATAGAATCAATAATATTGTATTAACTATGTATGGTGCGGATGGGTACTAGATCTGTTAGGATGATAGATGGGAGGAGGTTGGGGGCAGGGTGAAAAAAGTGAAAGGATTAAGAAGTACAAACTGAGGGTTGGCTGAGTGGCACGATGGTTAAGGGCTGGCTTGGGATGCCAGAGGGCCCTGGTTCGGATCCCACATATGAGGGCCAGTGACACTGCCCTCTACAGCTAAGATGCTGAACAATAGCTCAACC
>NW_017731757.1:979470-1037155 GCF_001890085.2 Hipposideros armiger | reverse complement strand
ACACATTTTAAGAGATGTTATCTATGCTCAAGCAGTAGTTCGCCGTAATCAGAAGTGTCTGGATGCTGATGGTAACCACTTTAAGAGCCTCTTTTTTTATTGTATGTAATTTTTTTATTATATGTAATTGCAGAAGTCAAACATGACTTGTATTCCTCTTTTGTTATCAGTATATATTGAGTATTACAATTAATACAGTTTTTTTCTTTCTTAAAATGTGTATACATTTTTTGGCACCTTCTATACACACACACACACACACGCACACACAAACACACACCTACCTATATATATGTCATCAGCAAACCATAGTTTATCCTATGCTTCCTCAGGCCCTCTAAACCTGAAATATATATATACACATATGTACATGCACAGATATATATTCATATATATATTCAGAGTGACAAGAAGGACAGCACTGAGTGAGAAAGGAACCCTATTTTCAGAGTGGTTTCCATATTATTGTGTTTAATGATAAAATAGCAGAGTAAGAAGAATTCTAAAAGTAGTTAAGTGAAGGAAAATGCCCATGAACTTTCCCTGTTATTTGATTTTATTTAAAAAAATATGTAGGCAAGCTTTTATGGTTATGCATATTAGAACCTCTGTTACAAGTATATGTATCTTAAAAAGGGAACTTTTTTTAAAAGGCATTTTCATACCTCAGGACACCTCCAGGGAAACAATTACTTGCTTTTCTGTCATTATAAGAATCACTGTCTGCCTCTGCATTCTGCCTATTTGATATGTTTACAAATCTGTGACACACTGTAGGTTTATTGTATTAAAAATTGCCCCTGTATTTTGTAAACTATAGATGTTTCACGATCAAATGGTGAAAGTGTACCTTGGCCCCAGTGAAGAAAAAAAATAAAATTTTAACTAGGAAGTTACTAAAGCATAATATTTCATGGGATTTTGTGTCAAGTAATCATGTCATTAGTCCACAGTATGTGCCAAAGGATAAAGAGAGAATACTTAGTTAAAGCCAGGAGCTTTCTAATGATAGTCAATAGAAATGTTCAAGCTTGAATACCCCAGTTAGGTTGTCAAATAAAATGGACTTTCCTAAGCACTCATTTGAAGAATTGATGCTATGTCTCTCTGCAGTCCCAACTTCTTAATTTACTTGGGGATATTTCAAAATTGGTCCTTCTACTATGGAAGATTTCCCTACGTACAAGGGGTAATTTTTAAAGAGTGTTGTGGAGACACCGTTGTCATTCTGCACAGCTCTCGTAGTCATTCTTGCTCCATCCTCTTGGCCCATTCCTACCTTACATAATGAGTAAAAGATATGTCATGTGGATAAGTCTATTTTTTTGTCCTTTACTGTGTTCATCTTAAAAAAAAAATCCTGCCTTATTACTCTTCATTCTATATTTCTTAACAAAACCCAGGTATTTGGAAAAATAGGCATTCAACCTTAGCTCCAAAGTGGGCTCAAGAGTGTGGTAGATTTCTATATGACTTCAGTGACTACTTCCCTAAATGCATCTTAGAAAACATGGGGCTAGAAATTTTGTTATTATATAGTGTTCATGGTGGTCCTAATAATCTTCTACCCTTAAAATTTTATCCTCCTAATTTTGCTGCTTGATAGTACAATTAATGTGTTTTATATCTGCTGTGTATACCCTGCACATGAGAAGTAATTTGAAAAATTTTGTCCATTGATAATGCTTCAATTAGAATATGCAAAATTAACTTAACATAATCTCTCCACTATCTTCATCCTGAATCAAAACCTTTATAAAAAATACAGTTGCTACAGAAATCTATTTTCAACATCTGGAAGACTGATTCATATTTCCAAAGGAAATGAGGACTCACAACTTTGGGTTTCTTTATTCATGTGGAATCATTGCTGACAATGCTGGTTGCTTTTCCTTTTTTCCTGTTTAAGAACATAACAATGGGGGTGTTAAGAAAGCTTTTCATGCCAATAGATTTTCAAACATCACAATGATTCCAAGTTGAGAAAAGAACTCAAAAGCAAATGAGGAATGAAAATGGTTATATCACATTTTAAAATAATAAACTATTTAATCCTACATTGTCAATTTGAGATGAATCTTCTTAGACTTAAGCCAGATTAATCCTCCTTTAAGAAAGAACAGAGAATCTTTTTAAGCAACCGGATTTTTTTTTTTCCCTTTGCTGGTTACATAACTCCATTGCCAGAATCATACTTTCTTTTTGCTAACACTCTTAGATGCCCCAGCATAACCACAGTTTTTAGGGATTCTTTTAGATTAATAGTCACTACATCTTTTAACGATTTGATGTAAGCCAGCACCTCTTTGGACAAGGAGCATTTACAGTTAGTGTGAAAAATACAGGCCCCCTTCAACTACAGTTCTGTGGGATAAATTTCAAAAAAACACCATAAGGACACTTGTAATTCAATCCTCATTGAGGCCTGAAAGCTTCTTGACTCAATTTCAAAAGCACTACACTGTCTTTAGATTCCCTATCCACTATAGACTGTGTTAGAAAACGAAAGTATAATTGAGTAAATTTGAAGACCTAATTGGATGTGAGTCATGAATTGGGAAGCATTCCATTCAGCAAGCAGAGAGAGACGAGCTTTGAAAAGCTGTCCAATATGGAAGGCGTTTATAGGCAGAACTTGTGTGGGACAAGAAAGTTATTAGCAAAAGGGTTATTTCAGGCAAGCTTACCTTTTCTTAGGGAAATGTGCAGGGTGGGGGGTAGGAGGTGTCTTAGGCAGGCTGCCTAAGTCGGATGGAGAAGGCCCATATGACAGATTACCTCATTGCTACTGACCAGAGAATTCCAGACTGAACAATTAATATTACATTCCTGGAGAAGGTTGAAACTGCAATTAGGTTAGATATTAAGTCTAGGTTTGGTGTCATGGGCTTTAGCACAAGTGATGCCATTTTGGGCCTGTGGTTTTTCTCTTGAACTGCTGTGTCATTTATTTTGTCGTGTTTTGTTCTTCTCTTGTGTCAGTGTTAATAGGTGTGTTTTAACCTTGAAACAAAGCATTCCTCAGAGAAAGAGGAGTAGTAATTTCTGGTGGGGAAGGCTGGAATCAAAAAGCATTGCTACAAGGAGAAATTAAAGCTAAATTGTGGTTACTATGAAGACAGGGACCTGATCTGTTATGTTCTCCTTGTGTTCCTGGCACATACTGGACTCTGGATATATGTTGGAAAAAATGACTGAATGAACAAAATGATAAGAGAGACAGATAGTTCATCATGAGGGCAACATTATATTACTGGGGGAAGGCTAGTGTGTCATGAATTGAGGAGCAATTTAGGACAAGTATTCAGGCAACAAAAAGGAAGATCACTGGATTGCAATTCAGCAGGTGGATCTTCAGGTTCTGACTCTTCTATTTAATTAGCAGTGAGACCTTGACTTTGGCAATGAAACTCTCTCTGCCTCATTCATAAATTTCCTCCTCTATAAAGTGAAAGAAGGGGGACTCCAAGAGTCCCTCAAAGTATATTTTAACCTAAAGTACAATAGAATTCAAGAGCATCACAATGCTTCACCACTTTGCAAAAGAAGTTCATCAAGAATTATAGCTGGAAAAGGCTCCTCTAACATAATTGCTCATGAGATTAGCCCTTCATTTTCTCTCCTTATCTATTTATTATCTTGGCTGGCTGGCTTCCTGTGTTCCTGGCTGTTTAGAATCTTATCTGCATCTGGATGGAGATAGATTTCAATGACCTCAAATGACCATATGACCTAAGTAAAGGTGCCAAGATTTCAGTGGAATGAAACCAAATGCTATTCTGGGAGCTGGCATTTACATGATACTGGCTGCCTATAGGACAACCTTCTCTCCTCACCTCCCAACTCCTTCACCTCTCTCCCCCTACTCTCTTATCATCTATGCCATAAGAATGGAGGTAAAGGAATGACATCTGCTAGAGAAAAAGAGGTTTTCTGTGGCTGTTTATTCACAGACAGGGAATAGCCAGGAGCCATCGGATATCATAACTTTAGGTTTCTTGCTAGTTGAAATGTGTACCTTAGTTCATGATTAAATAACAGTAGTAAATAAATCTTAAATAACAGAATGAATACATGAAAACTGACTACATTGTCAGTGAGGGAAAACTGACTACATTGTCAGTGAGGGAAATTTGACTTCAAACATAATACGTTTAATAGATCTCTACATCCATCGAAGGCATTTACATTTAATCTTAGGAGAAATTTCCATTTGCTAAGATTCTGACTCTGCTTTCTGAGACTTAATTTCAATAAATAATAAGCCTAAGGTTAATTTCAATGTTACATTTATTTTCTTGCCATGTTCCAAATGCAAATAAAGTTATTTAAAAGCATATAGAAAACCTCGAGTTTTGTCTTTGGCAGTTCTCACCCCCCAAAATAAGCCTAAGGAATATTCCACGTGTTCTTGCTTCAACAAAAAATGGCATAATTTTATATGTTTACTGACATACTCAGTGACCAAGGTAGGTGAATTGTATTTTCACAGTAGAATCTGGACAGGATGAGCCCATAAAATCGTCTCTGTGCCCAGAAATTGAAATGCACAATGCTGAAATAGGCCCTTGCCTAGTGGTGGTGAAGGTGGTACTGGAGCCAAAGCAGCCTGTGGGTAGACTTGGAATCCTATAGCAGTGTGCTGAAAGGGTGTTCTTTCGTGGAAGGCTCAGAGATACTTAGGACAGCTTGGCTCCATCAATAGCTCCTTTCTTAAAGCCTAGGACCTCATCTTATTTATCCTGGTATCCTCACAACCCACCACTATGGCTTGCTCCCAGCAGGCACTCAATAAAGTTTGTGGATTGAACAAAAGGAAGAAGAAATTGTTCACTGAGTTAAACTATAACATTTAATATATAGTAGTCCCCGCCTCACACTTACTCATGGTTTCATTTTCTGAATTTTTAGTTAACTTGGGTCCACCAAAAATATTAAATGAAAAATTTCAGAAATAAATAATTTGTTAACTTTTAAATTGTCCGCTGTTCTGGGTAGCGTTGATGAAATCTCGCGAGTCTTGCTCAGGCCAAGAATCACCCCTCTCCCTGGCGTCTCGACGCTGCAGACACTCAGCACCTGTTATTTACTTAGTTGCCATGTTGGTTTTCAGATGGACTGTCCGCGTACCACAGTGTTTGTGTTCAAGTAACCCTTATTTTACTTAATAATGGTCCCAAAGTGCAAGAGTAGTGATGCTAGCAATTTGGATATGACTAAGAGAAGCTGTAAAGTGCTTTCTTTAAGTTAAAAGGTGAACGTTCTCAACTTATGGAAATAAAAAAAATTGTATGCTGAGGTTGCTAAGATCTACAGTAACAACAAATCTTCTATCTATGAAATTGTGAAGAAAAAATAAATTTGTGCTAGTTTTGATTCTTTTTTGGACATATTGTCAAGTCAGTAGTAGCCTAATGCTACGTCATTCGCCTCACTTCATCTCCTCACATCAGCATTGCATCATCTCACAGCATCACAAGAAGGGTGAATACAGTACAATAAGATATTTTGGGAGGGAGAGAGACAGACCACATTCATATAACTTTTATTACAGTACAATGTTATAATTGTTCCATTTTATTAGTAGCTATTGTTGTTAATCTATTACTGTGCCTAATTTATAAGTTAAATTTTATCATAGGTATGTATGTATAGGTAAGAAACACAGTATACATAGAGTTTGGTACTATCTGTGGTTTCAGGCATCTCCTGGGGTCTTGGAAAGTATCTTCCACTGGTAAGGGGGAACTACCATACATTTACTGTTTAATGCTGGTCTTCTTGGGCATGGAACTCAGATTTGTGGGTCTCCTAGCTTTGAAGTGGATAAACCTGGGACCAGGAACTGCTGGGAGAGGGAACTATGGGCAAGCGTCTTTACTGTGGTTTCCATGGGAAGAAATGGGCAAGTCAGGGAAACCAGGCTAAGCAGGACTAGGATTGGCTAGTTTGAATAATTTCAGCAGGTTTGGGGGTGTAGGGGTTGTCCTGAGTTGTCTGGTACCTGGCCCTGGGTTGACTAGGACAGAAGAAGAATGACTTGATGTGTGAAAGCTTGATAAAAGAAGGTGGGGTTGTGACCTTTGGATTTGTTGCTTTGCCTGTGAAAGATGCGCTTGTTTGTTATGTCTAAGAATTGGCTAGCCTTGGGAAGGCAGTCTCTCCTCCTGTCATCACTGAGGCCCTAGACACCAGAGCATTGAGAAGGCAGAAAACAAAAAATATATGGTTAATCCAGTATGGATACTAGATCCTCTGGTGGTGTTGGCTCAGGTGGGTCAGCAAGGCAAGTGCTGTGCTATTGCACCTCTCCTTTATGGTCGCATGTGCTTCTCTGATTTTCAGTATTTGTTTCCTCCTGGTGAATATCTTGTGTAGAAAAGGTTCAGGTTCATTTTTCACAGGGTCGATTGCTCCCCTTTCTGCTCATTGCCCATCTGACCACACATGGGGCAACTCAGCTGTACTGAGTTTCTTCTGCACAGATTCCGTCACTCACGCTCAGAATAACTCTCATTCTAAAGGAGATCCTCAAAGGCCATCTGACCAAACAGTATGTTGGAATTAGTGATTTAAAAAACTTCCTGCCACTGGGCATTTTTGTGCTGCTTGTTAGGAGGCAATCATTTAGCAAACTATTAGCCCAGAATGACAAGTGCTACCTGGTGGTTAAGATCAGGGGGTAGGCAGACTTCCCAGAAGTACTAGTGCTTAAATTGTCTTGAAAGATAAGTAGAAGTTTGCCAAGGAGAAAGAAATGGAAGGCATTTCAGAGTATGAGACTCATCTAGCTGTACAACTTATTAACTACATGACTCTGGGCAAAATATTTAACATATGATCCCTCCCGCCGTCTGTAAAATGGGAATAATATTATCTACTTCAGAGGGTGGTGGTAAGGATTAAGCGAGTTAATTTGTGTAGACCATTT
This sequence comes from Hipposideros armiger, assembly GCF_001890085.2. Classification (NCBI taxonomy): domain Eukaryota; kingdom Metazoa; phylum Chordata; class Mammalia; order Chiroptera; family Hipposideridae; genus Hipposideros; species Hipposideros armiger. The sequence continues at coordinate 1,030,224 of NW_017731757.1, read as the reverse complement.
AGAGTGATGCCTGGCATGTACAAGCAAAGGCCTTGAAGCAGGAAGGAGCCAAGTATATGAGGGAACAGCAAGCATAACCAAATGACTGAAACATGAAATATACAGGAGGATGCTAAAAATCGGACTGCAGATGTCGAAAAAGGGGGACTTACAAGGGGACCTTTAAGCTCTATGAAGGGCTGGAAAATGATTGAAACATTCTGAGCAGAGAATACCTGATGGCACTTGCATTTTCGAAAGATCCTGCAGTATTTCATGAATCAAGAGAGTAGCAGTGGGTTCAGTCAGGAAGATATTTAGACATGGAACTGATAAGACTTAGTAACTTGGAGACTCATGAGGGACGAGAGGGATCAAGGATGCTTCTGAGGATGCCTGCCTAGAGACTTGGTGGGCAGTGAAAGAGAAAGCTGGTTGAAGATCAGGTCCCAACATAAGTTCCAGCCCCTTCTCCTAGCACAGTATTTTCCAATACATAACAAGATTTCAAGCAATTAGGTTCTAAACCAATGTTTGCTTTTAAAAAAAAATCAGTTATATAGAGTGAGAGGGAATCGTTTGGTTGAATTTAATTTTTTTTAAACTGTTTTTAAAATGTTTAATAAAAACCAACAGAAAAATGTAGCAGTTACTATAAAGATTAATGCAATCTTAAGTGCCATTAATAGCATAAGAATATCAGAATTTGGAAGGTAATAGCCATCCTCTGCCCCAACCATACTCTGTAGTCAAATTGTATAGTGCTGGGCTTGGGTGCCATATTTTAAACCACATTCATTCATTTTAGAAGAGGCTAACTAGGAGGATGAGAGATCTTGTAATAACTTCACATGGGCAGTTGTACCTGGAAAAAGGGAAAATAATATGGTGTCAGGAATAGGGGAAGTGGGAAGGAGACAAGTAGGAACACTGATAGATGTTATTAGGGAATCAGATGTAGGGAACACTGTGAATAAGAAATTTCGATTAGTTGCCTTACAGTGGAACAGGCTGTCTCACAAAGAACTGGCTAAAGTATCCAGAGGGGGCTAATGATTTTCTGCTCAAAAGGTGGTAGAAATAATTCCTGCACTGGCTAGGAAGACAGACTAGATATTTTGGGTTGTTGGAAAAGTCATGGCGCATTTTTGCAATGAAAAACATAGAAAAAATATGTCATGACTTTTCCGACAACCTAATAGATAATCTCTCAAGTCATTTCCAGTTTAATAGTCTCGTCTCTCTTTGGGGACAAAAAGAACATCTTCTGCCTTTAAATATATATTTCCCTAGGGAGGAACACTTGAAGGATTGGTGGTGAAATTTTTTGAGGCCTTGCTTAGGCAAGGCCCAATTAAAAAAAAAAAAGTTAAAAATAAAGTCATTTCCAGCTTGAGAGAGCTGAGATTCTGTGAACATGTACAAGCAACTAGAACTATTTGAAAATTGAAACTCTTGATTTAAATATTTTTGGACAACTGGTGGGCTCTGTACTGGGCACTTCGGAATACAAGCAAAAAAAAAGAAAAGACTCTTGTCTCCGCCCTAGAGATGTGCACAGCCTAGAAGGGACCAGGAGTTAAAATAGTAAATCTTATATATGTTATATTAATGTTGCTTTATTTGGACCAATATATTAAATATGTTAAAATTTGCATAATACATATGTAATTCTCTATTTCTAATTGATATTTTAAAGGGTTTTAACCCTTGTTGGGGAAAGAAATGACTCCTTCTAAATCCAAGCACAGAGCTGAGTGATGGGATTAGGGTGATACAAGAGGAAAAGTCATGACTTTAACTGAATTCCTTTGAATCAATGTTTTTGGTTTCTCCGTACTAAATATAGTCCATGTACAATAACCAGGCCAGTCATCTTACTGGGAGACTGATTTTCTCCAGAACACAAAATTTGGACTGTTAGCAAGATGGGCAGGGTGAGATGGAAGGCGTTTTCTCCCTGTCTTACTACAGCCAGATGTTCTCATTTACTCCCACCGGCAAACTTTGAGCCAGTTATATCTGGGGATTTCCATAGATGTCCCACTACACTGATTCTCCACTGTAGTGGTCGCGATCCTTCCTTGGCTCTGTGCCCGGGCTCTTCCTGCACTGCGCAGCCTCCCAATGCCTGGAAATCAGCCGATGCCCACTCTCCTGTTTCAACCTGACCTCAGACCTCTCACTTTGGTCTGGCAGCTGGTGTCTGGGTTCCAGGCGGTAGATCCGTCTATCCCTTAACTCCAGCCTGTGTGGCCACTCAGTCCTGACCCAATTACCTGCTTTGAACTCAAAGCTCCAGACTTGACTGATCTGTCCGCTGGCTAACCCATTTCCTGGTTCTGCTTCCTCACCTGAAGGCGCTTTTCTCCCACCTTGTGCCTTGGGAAGAACTATTGGAGCATGTCTCCAAGCTGTGAGAATTTGGAGGGAAAGGAGAAGCGGGTGGAAGGGGTGAAGCAGGAATTACATCCAGGGCCTAGTTGACAAACAGGAATGCAGTCAGTCGTGGTCTTGATAGGAGATTGTCTCAAAGTGGAGCCAGTAGATGCTATTATTGCATTACCTGGAATCCATTTATATCATCTGGGAAAATATCCATGTTATCCTAGTGACTCCCTTTATCTCAGATTCAAGTCAGTAATGCATGGGTTTTGAGCCTGAGAGAAGATAGCGGCCTGGGGAAGAAGCTTCCTCCTCCAGCTGCAGCTCCAACGCTGCCCTGTAGGGGGCCCCCGCAGGTTCCTGGGGGTGCAGTAGTGCAAGTCGCTCCTTTCTGCTTCTGCTCCCTGTGTCTTCATAATCCTTACTGGGAGTGATCGGGCGTGGTCTACCTTTGTCCAAATGGTGAGCCATCCAGGATTTGCTCCAATTCCATCTAGGATTATAAAACGAATACTCACTGGAGTGCTCACAGCACATGGGCACATGCAAGCACACAGACACAGCTGGTTCTACAGCTAACCATACATCCATACAAACTCTCACCATGGCGACTCCTCTATATACATCACACACACACACACACACACACACACACACACACACAGGCTCACGTTTGCCGTGGAGGCACCACACACACATAAACACCCACAGACCCCTATACAACCATGTAGGCTCCACACTTCACTACACACAAACACACACACTACTCACCCTGCAGACACTTCACACACTATATACACACATAGCACATACTGTAGTCATCAGAGTGAAAAGACCGACTTAAAGACCAAGATTTTCATAGACAGAAATGTGGACCCACTGAACAGAAACAGTTGAGGCTTGCTGCTCATCAATACCACAGTAAGAAGTAATTCAGGGAATAGCAGAGAAAATTTAGCTCCTTGCTTCATCCTCAAATGCCTCTTACAGGACTGGAGTGCCTAGAAATAGCCTTCCATCACACCATCAACTTTGTCTACTAAGACATACTTTACTTCCTTCCAGGTCTTCCAGCTTCCTCAGTATTCCCTTGGGTGAATCTGGCACATTGTATGTACTCTATCATGATCAGTTCCTTCCTTCCTGCCTGCCTTCCTTCCTTCCTCCCTCCCACAGCACAGACCTTGAAACCTGACTTCCTATTTAAATCCCATGGTTTTGTTTGTTTGTTTTTTAAAAGATTTTTATTGGGGAATTGGGGGGATGGGAACAGTGCTGGGGAATTGGGGGAAGGGGAACAGACAAGTTGCTGTCCTTTTGTTCTTCAGTCTAGTTGTGGAGGACGTTGCTTCACTGGCCCAAGTTGGCACCATCATTGCGCTCTTCCCGGGAGAGGCAGATCAGTCGCCGGCTTCTGGATGGCTGCTCACTGTGGCTGCTGGCCGCTCACGCTGGCTGCTGGCTACATACGGTAGCCCATGGCAACCCACTGCCACAGGTACTGCAGCCTACGCTGTCGCCGGCGACTCACGGCAGCCCAGTTCTAGGTTGAGCTGTTGTTCAGCATCTTAGCTGTGGAGGGCAGTGTCACTGGCCCTCATATGTGTGATCCGAACCAGGGCCCTTTGGCATCCCAAGCCAGTTGTTAACCATTGCGCCACTTGGCCGGCCCTAAATCCCATGTTTACCATTACTAGCTGTGTGACCTTGGTATAGTTGCTTAACCTCTCTGTGTTTCAGTTTCCTTATCTGTAAAATAAGTATACTAATAGTCTCTCCATTATGAAAATGAGTTAATATATGAGTGATATTTGTGGTTGTTTGCTCCAACCCACAATTCTATCCTTTCAAAACTGCTTTGAATCCTGATTTGATCATCTTTGTATTAGCTAATCTCTCAATTTAGCATCATCTAAAAACCTTCAGCATATACACTGTGGTCTCTGTAGAATTTCCTCTAGAGAGGTGAAGACATCTGCTACCGAATTCTACACTTGCCCCCAGATTTCCAAATCCGGGAGGGCGGCAGCACATATTTCACCTCCTTGCTTTTGCCCAAAATGCTGACCCCACACCTGGTCAATTGCCAAATCCTGTAAAATCTGCCTGCCCTGCCCTCTTATTTTCCCTCTTGGGAGGTTTGCTTTGTCTCTAGCTCAACCTGTTGCCAACATGGGCTGAGCCTCCAGGCTCTCCCTGCTGAATTAGGTTGGGATCAAATATTAGAAAGACATTTTCTAAACTTCGACTTGTTTTAATCAAGGCTATCCAACACTGCCAGATAAAACTTGGAAAGGCAGTGCTTCCTCCAGTCTAATTCTGGGCTTTCTCCAGCTGCCATTTAGAGAGTACTGTGTGTCCGGCCCTGCTTGGTGTACAGTCTCATTTAATCCCCAGAGCGACCCATTAAGTTAGGCAATATACCATGCCCATTCTACAGGTGAGGCTACTAGAGCTTGGAGAAGTTCCATAATTTGCTCAATTTCATGGCCAAGGTGGTGGCTACGGCAAGATTCAAATGCCAGACTGTGTGACTCCTGAACCCAAACACTTGATTGCCTGCCCATCAAGGACTCCCCATGGGTAACTCCCAGCCAGAGGACTGCATCACGGCAGCCCTGACTCCCCTTTCTAGTCTCCCCACTTCAAACTGCACGGTGTGCTTAGCTTTTTCCCTCGTTTGTGCCTATGCTCATGCCACTTGGGGCAAATGCCTTTCTTCATCATTTTTCATCTCTTCCTTCAAACGCCACTTCAAAGGCCATCTCCCATGCAAAGCCTTTTTTATCGTCTAGTTGGAAGAAACGTTTGTTTCATCGATGCTCCATGTCATTTGCTACTTTTCTTACTGTGATTTTGTCACTCTGGTTTGTGTTGTGGTTATTTGTGCACTGCTCCTTTCCCACCACTAGAGTGTAAGCCTCATGAGGACAGGGTTTGAGCAGTTTCTTTCTATCCCTTGCCTAGAAAAACGTCCTGCATAAAATCCATGTTGTCTAGTTGTATGTTGAACTAGTGAATTATTTGTTGAGTTGAATGAATGGGGACAGTATCGTGGGGCGTGGATACCATTTCCAGGTGCACCCTTCTTGGTGTCATTATTGAGTCTATCTGGATGGTTGCCACGCCCAACATTTCTTCTTCTTGGCCAGCAGCATAACATGATAGAAGTTGCAAAGCATCCTAGTAAACTCGTCAGAAGAGCAAGTCTCTAAGATGGCATTTCTTGCCCTTAGGGAATCATGCTGACTCTCAATGGCAGCTTCTTTTTTTATGAAGAGCTCAAAAACCATCTCTTTAATTCCCTATTCTAGAATTTATCTGGGGTTTGCTACCAAGCTTATCAATGGTGGTTTCTGAAATGAACCCTTTTGAAATTTGGGACATTTCCTTGACCTTCTTCCTGGTCTTGCTCTCGCCTTCACTGTAAGATCACATCTGGTCCTTTCATTCAGACGATAACATTATGAAAGTTAGGCACCATTCACAATGTTCCCTTTGGGACATAGAAAACACCCTGTATTTAAAAGGTGCAGCTGAGGAATCAGAATGTGATTAAAATGGCTCCGATTATTCTGATAATTCAAACAAACTCACTCTCTGGGGACTTTATTCCTCTGAATAGTTTTAGGCTGAGTCCTTCTCTTGGTAGTTAATGACCTTGAGATATGGATGTGTCTGTTGGTCTTGTCCATAAATCATCCAGCCATGTGTGACCACAGTCAGCAAAAAAAATGACCTCTCCAGCTCATCTGCTGGATTCTGAAGAGTGGCTGGACTACACTTGGCCATTTCTGTGAGGGTTCAAGTTTCTGCATGTTATGAGCAACTTGGCAAAAAGTGCAAGGTAAACATAAAGTGCCATTCACTGAGAGCAGACTAAATTACAAGCCATAACCTCCTCGAGATAGCCTGGTGCCATTTGGGTTATCTATATTATAAAACATGCCTGAGGATGATTGCTTTGGAAAGAGTTGTTCTTTCATGTGTCTTACTTTATTTTAACTCAAATGGTGAAGATAAGGAGTAGAAATCATATTCTAATAATATTTCCTTCCTGAGTTTTTTTCCTGTCACAATTTTCTCATAGTCACTCTGTTCCCTGACCACACACCCCCACACACAACTCAACTGCACTACCTTCGCTTCTTAAAATATTTGTAATTTCTTTTTATTATTAACTTCATTTTCAGGTCTTCTGTTCCTGTTTCTAAATCTTGATTCTTCCCTTAATCAAGATGCATTTTTTTAAAACCTTTTTAACTTCTCGTATAGCTCATACTTTTATTTTATTTTCCCCATGTGTGAAAATTATGCTCTACACTACACCAGCCTATGGGAACAAACGCTATCATCTTTACATTTATGCCCCAGTTCAAATGGAATACAGGCAGAAACTCCAGACTTTTCCAGGAGCCTGTGCCCTAAATATCTCTCAGCTTCCCGGCAATGCTTGTACTTATCTCACCTCCTATCTGCTATTATCTTCCAGGGAGAACTCAGACTCTTCTCAAACTCCACCCTCAAACTCCATCAGCCTTTCCTCTAAATAAATACACAAGGAGAGTAAAAACTATGTTTTCTATGCAAACATAGTTTCTAGAAAAGGCCCGTGGGTATACCTTTCTCAACAACGGTGCTCTACATGAGTTCTTCCCCGCTTAAAATTCCAGTGCCGTCATTTCTCCCTTAAGGTCTTATTCCACCATCTGTCATCTCTGGCCTCTGACACCCCTGTCTCCCTCCCTCCCTCCCCCGCTTCTTCCCTTCCTGTGTTAACTGTAGATAGACTTGTCCCAAGGGTCCCAAGACTGGTAACAATTTCAATCCACCTACTGGCAAATGTTGCCCTCAAAATACACCAGGATGGCCAAGTCAGGATACATTTTAGTGTTGGTGCCACAGTGGTCCAGCATCCTGCACCCCTCACCAGCAATTTAAAGAAGGCTGATGCTGAGACTAGGTCATGGCTACAGGTTCCCCTCCACCTCTCTCCGCCCTTTAATGGTGTTGATTGCGGGGCAAGAAGGAAAGTGTTGTCCTTTTTACACTCTGGCCACATCTTAGAGGTTCAGTGGAGATGGTAGTGGTGGTGGTGGGGGGGGATATGTGAGAATGGAAGGATGAAAGAGGGTGTATGTGTGTGTGTGTGTGGGGGGGAGTGTCAGGGTCCTAGTTCCTTTCAGAGAACTTGATTCCTATGAAAATTTGTGTATCTGAATAGATATTGACAGCAAAGATGCTGTCCAACTCTATTAAATAGCATAAGATTTTTAAAAGGAAGGGTATATTTTAGGGCTTAATTCCACCCCCCCCCAACTTCAAATAAAGTTCGAATTCCAAGTCTGCAAGTCTAGTAAAAGAAAAATGTCCTCTTACACAGGTCCCTGGCTAGTTGATTTTTTCTGCTAGTGAGACTCTCCCATTTTCTCTGAAGTTTGTTCTGTGCTGCCCAGACCCTAGAGCCCCTGAAGTTGATAAATATTCCTGTTTCTGGAGGCTTTGGTGGTTCCTGAGCTCATCCTGTCTCCTTATACATTCTTTTTGTTTCTCAGCGTCTACAACCCATTTTTGTTCTGAGGAACTAGACCACAGCGACAACCCCAAGCAGGCAGTGGCCTGTTATTATTAGAAAGGCACCTTCTCTCTCCTCTCAGAGACAAGTTAGATAAGCAAGGAGATGGCTCCCTTGATTTCTTCTGCCTCTGGCCTCCACTGGTTCTCATCCCCGCCATGAAGCCTGTGATAGCTATCCTCATCTCCTAGGGAGTCTGCTTTCATAAACCCGTGCAGCTCTCTACAGCATGTACTACTTTCCACCCTGTTTTTTAGTTTTTCACAGTGGTGTGTTGGCAAATGCTAACAACCAGTGCTCCAAGAAAAAAGTGCGTATAAATATAGATATGAAGATAAAGATATAGATATAGATACATACACACATATGTATACATATGTAAATACATTTATGATAAATGTTACTGATATGAAGAATTCATAGCATGCAATTTACAAATAATAAAATGTACAATGTTCTTTATAATAAATTTCATGTAGCCAACTGATCCTCACAGAATGCTTTTATTGACATTTGCTGAATTTTGTGTCCATGGCCAACTAATGGTTTGCAATTAATGAATGAGTGTAATTGTGACATGATTGTTAAATATATATCTATATTTAATATATAGAAAGTCACGTGAAGGGAAAATAATAAAGAAGCATGTTGGTATATTACTTGGTAGTCTGACATAAGCAACTTTTTTGCTGTATTGGGTAATAGTTTTGAATATTGGAGGAATATTTCCTCAATTTATTGTGTTATTTACAATACAATGACTTCAGACATGACACACCTTTAGGCTTAATCTGCATTTTTAACATTTTCTCAAATCTAAAAAATAAAAAGAAGTAAACATTGGTAGCCTTTGCCAATATCTGTGGTGTAAATGGTGTAAATTCTGCAACCATGGCAATTTCAACAAGGAGTTGGGAGATATGCAAATAGCTCATAATTACACAAGTATAATAGACCTAAAAATCTTAAGAGCATAGATACTAATTTAGGAAGTGATGAGTTTTGTGTATTTATTACCTTTGTTTTCAATATATTTTATTTAATTGTAAATTTACAAACTTTACGTAGTTTTAAATGGCTGTATTTAAAAGCTGGCTTGAAGAATTCCTGAAAATTAAGCAATGGACCCTCGAGAGCTGGTATGAGCCAGAGCAAGTCAGCCTCAGCACAACCTTGGCTACAGATAAATGTACTCTGTCTCCCCTGTTAGACTGTAGGACAGGCTCCAACCTCTAATTAGCTTTGTTTTCCTCACAGCATCTTATACTTATGAGATGTGATATGATAATGTGGAAGGGAGAGAGAATGTGTCTCCTCCTTTGGATCCATCTCACAGGTTATCGGAGTTTTTCTATGGCTCCAGTCCAGCCTCCCACTACTTTGGGTCTCTACTTTGGGTCTCACTATTATCTGCACATTTGTTTCATTTGTCCTGTTACATATTAGTGTCCTATAGCTTGAAATTCAGTCTTACTCATGGTTCTGGACTTCTGGGAATGAGGGCATATAATTAGACCTCCCAATTTTTCTATGATGGACAGGTTACCTTTGACCAGTCACAAATCACCTCACTTAGTATTGTTTCCTTTCTTTCTTTCTTTCTTTCTTTCTTTCTTTCTTTCTTTCTTTCTTTCTTTCTTTCTTTCTTTCTTTCTTTCAAGTTTGTTGGGGTGACAATGGTTAATAAAGTTACACAGGTTTCAAGTCTACAATTCTGTAATACATCATCTATATATCACATTGTGCGTTCACCACCCAGAGTCAGTTCTCCTTCCATCACCATGTATTTGATCCCGTTTACCCTCATCTATTGCATTGTGGAAAAGTCATGATGCATTTTTGCAACAAAAAACATAGAAAAAAATACATCATGACTTTTCCGACAACCTAATACCACCTCCCTCCACCATTACCCTCTGGTAACACTATTGTTTTCTATAATTCCTCTCTATCCAGAAACCCTGCTAGTTCTGGTTTGATTTTGTTTTTGTTTTTGTTTTTACTGTTAGGATGCATCAGTTCCCTTCTCTTGTTACCTCTCCTCAGAATCCGCTCTTGGGATTGAGATGCGTGCTCTTTGAGAACACATGCCTTATCCTTTTCATCTTTATAACGCCAATCAGTCGCAGAGTACCAGGGAAACAAGGCAGGTTCAGTGCTTGCTGGCTGGATAGATGGATGCACCAAGTACCTTAGAGGGAAGTCAAGGGCCGCGAGTCACTGATGATGCAAGGAAGTTCTCTTTCTTTGGTCTTCAACACTAGATTCAACATTTCTTTTATCTAGTACAGGAGAAGCACTCATTTATTCACTCATTTGTTCTACAGGTAATAATGGAGCCCCGGCTATGTACTGTTCATTGCTTAGGCTCTGGAGACACAGCAGAAAACGAGGGAAACAAAATCCTTTCCCTAAGGGGGCTTGGGTTCTAGTGGGAATAGGAGGAAATGAAGGGGGTCCAATGGACTAAATATTTGTGCCCCCCCAATTCATATGTTGAAATCCTAACCCCCACTGTGATGATATTAGGAGGTGAGGCCTTTGGGAGGTGATTAGTGTCTTTATAAAAGACAGCCCCAGAGAGTGCTTGCTGCCTCTCCACTGTGTGGGGATACAAGGAGAAGTCTGCGACCCAAAAGAGGGTCCTCACCAGAACTCAACCATGCTGGCACCCTGATCTCAGGCTTCTAGCGTTCAGAACTGTGAGGAACAAATTTCTGTTGTCTATAAGCCACCCAGTTTTACTTTGTAGCAGCAGCTCAAACTGACTAAGACATGGGAATCACCCTCAAATGTCATATATGTAAGAATCATCCTTTCTGTATGAACGTTCATCAGCCTCACCTTCTCAACCTCTTCAGTAACATTTTATCATGGCATTTCTGTTGCTTTCCGTACCTTGTTTCATTAATCTTAAAGAACTACAGTTTGACAAACAAAGAGCTGAGGTTGGGGCATTGATGGATAAAATGGAAATTTTCTCAACATGTTTCAGAACTATACAAATGTTTGATCCCACTTCTCAATTTGTTTTTGCTAAAGATAATCCCCTCTAAAGCTACATAGGCTCATGGCAATGCTCAGAGGACAAAAGTATACCTGATACACTGTATCAAGGATTATTTCCCACAGCCCCTAATGGAAAAATACATTTTTAAAATTCTCTACCTGGAGCCTACTGGCTAGTGGCCATGGGATTCAATCCAACCAAAACACACATATCCTATCTAGTGGAGCAATGTGATTTTGTCCTTTTCCCACGAAGAATGTTCAACTTCTTAAAGATGCAAGAAAATTGCTCATGGTTATTTCTTTGTGAAGTTTTTTATTGGATTAAAACACCAACATAAATTGAATTTAAACTATCCAGTGGCAATTTTTTTATAAAAACTAAAATTCTAAACTTCTGGAGAACAGAAATAGTGGCTTACATTTCTCTCTGTATTGCACAGTACTTACCTAGCTTAGTGCATGTTACAAATAGGACTCTAAGTTTGTTTGTTGGATGAATGAATTTATTTATTCATGAATACATTTTTATGCATGAATGAACTTATTTATACACTCATTACTTTTTTTCCTTTCCCTGTATTTTATCTGCCACTTTCTTTATTCTTTTGATTATACTTTTCATATCATTTTCAATAAGAGAGATGAATAAATGCATATTGACCTGAATTGAAAAGAGAAATGGACACAGACAGAAAATCCCCAGCAAATTGGACCAAAAATCTCCCAGTGAGTTGTAAATTAACCCAGTGAAATGTTCCGGATGTTTTGGATGAGGGAATTCTATCCCAGAGAGGTCACACTCTCTTACTAACCTCAGATCTGGTTGAAGGAAGATTCCCCTAATCCAAAACATCCTGCAATTTTAATTTAATTACACAACAGCATGTCGTGCAAGTCCAGTTAGACTTCTGGATGACTTAGCAGAAAGCCTCTGGTTTGATAAGGAAAACAAATGCTATCTAACATAATAAAAATAACTGCATCAGGCCAAACAGTCAGAGACAAGTACAAACAAGCTAGTAGAGGCTTTTATTTAATGTGATGGTGTAAGTAATAAAATTGTGTGTCATTGGGGTTAAACTTTAATTTCATATCCTTTAAAAATAAAACATTTACTATCTGCACAACAAGTAGATTATCTAGCCATCTTTACTCTCTTTCCTTGCTTTCCAAAACATAACTTATTTTTAGGTTCTGCCTACTCTTCTTTCTCATTTTTTATGTCTATTTGTTTGTTGTTCCCACAAATCTTCCAATCTCTGTCCAACCTCTACTCTCCTATTCTGCCCCACTTTGCTCTACGGAACCCCAAGAAGCAAAGGTAAAACCTCTGCTCAAGAATATTTGAATATTCGTCTATCCATCTATCCATCCAACAGATAGCTATTAAGCATCTTCTATGTGTAAGACATTTTGCTTGGCTTGTGGGAGCAAATAAAAAAAACAACAAGTTATTGTTTCTATTGTTCAAGAGAGATTTAAATTTGAAGGCAATTTGAAGCAGGAGGGGGACTAGGAGAAAGATGGAGCTGATATACATATACATTTAAGACATGTAGAGGCTCTACCATGCCATAATAGAACAGGTCCCAAAGCAATGTTCCATCAAGTTCCCCCACAAAACCACTTCCATTTTCAGCATTTCTTGTGCTGTCATGGTCCCACAACTGCTCCCCTGTCTTCCAGTGTCGTTTTATTGTACCTGTCTGGTGTCCGCCTCTATTGTTGTCATGTATGCATCTGCCTACCTCTTGAGGAGGATTATACTTTAAACCTGGAATGATGGCAGATCTGGTGCCTCATCACCTTCACATATCTGGAGATTACTCCAGTTTTTAGTATAAACAGGTACTCAAGAAATATTTGTTGAGTTAAATCAAAACCTTAAAGTTTCTCAAACTTATAATAATCTGCTTCCAATGAAACAACCATCTTTTACATTGCAGAGTTAGTTTTGAATGGAAATGGGTCCTCTTTCTTTAAGAAGTCAAGTGTGTAGCTCAGGGAAAACCAAAACAAAGGTGCCTGGGGCTCTGTGCTCTGCACATTCTTGATAACTTACACGAGAGTCATGGTTATCTGTTTGACCTTGTACTTAGTGAATCACATACTGATGTAGGGGGATTTCCTGTTGCTACCACTGCTGTCCCATTCTCTCATCTCCTACTCTAGCTTCAAATACTCTGTAGCTAGAAATTACCTTGCCTCCTCCCAGTTACCAGACATCACTTTTTAGCTTAACTTTTCCTGGGGATGCCACTAACCTAGCATTTGAATGGCTTCCAAATAAGGATTCCTCCCAAACAGAAAAGGCCGCTCAGATTTGTAGTTATGCTTTCTGACCATTTTCCCTCCTAATGACCCCACAGGAAGCCAAAACTCCCTAAACCGAACCAGCTGTTAATTATGAGTATCTGCAGAGATCTCTCATCTCATAAGCATCTGATGAAAATGGGTTGACATATGAGCTAGCTATCGCCAGAAAATTGCTGTGTAACAAGCAAGCACAGGTCTTCATGGTCAACAACAGTAAGCATTCATTTTTCACATTTGTGAAGTTTGGCTGCGCTAAGTTGGGTGGCTCTGCTGATCTCAGGTAGAGATCTCACTTATGCATCTGAGGATCTGATCCAGGTTGGCTGATCTTAGGTGGGATTGACTAGGATGACTTGACTGTGCTTACCTGCCTATCTCTTAAACCCAGAAAGCTAGCCTGGGCATATCCTGTTCTGTGGAACAAAACGAGCCTAATCACACAAATAGTTTTGTAAGCCTCTTCTTGTGTCATGTCTTCTGTCATCCCATTGGCCAAAGCAAGTCATATGGCTGAACTCAGAGGCATGAGATGGAGAAATATACTCCTCATGTTGATGGGAGGAACTGCAAATTCAGGGCTTCATTAGAAGAAGAATTGGAGCCATTAATGCAATATATGACACTTGAAAGAACGTTTATGCAGTGACCTCTATTCAATCCTTCTCTCCTTTCTTGATATTTTGCATTCTTTGTGCTTTTCAAGTAACAGTATAATCTTGAATGAAGAAATTCAGCTAAAATACCCTAGTAGCTCTATTCCTCACCACTCCACAAGTCTTTGATTACTACCCCTCATAATGGAGCTGTTGAATAGAGGGAAGGACAGACACTTCTCAAATCCTTTATTTATGCTAAAAGTCACAGGAAAAAAGTAAATTTTTTCCTTCACCATTGATTCCCATTTACTTTCTCATCACAAAATTATTTGGCTTTTATTGTTTTCTGGTCAGATCTCCAGAATTCTATCTCAGTGTTCTTTCCACTCTCCCACACTGTGCCTCATTATCATTTGCATGACTGTTTTCTAGAATGTTAATGGTTTGTGAAGCCCAGAGTTCCCTTGGAGAGTTGAATTATTCCAAAAAAAAAAAAGAAGTTTGAAATAAAAGGACTTCAGCTTCCTAAACCAAATTCCTGAAGATAAATCTGCTTTTTTGATCAAAGCTAAGCAAATGCTTTAACTCTGTGCATTTCTGTGAGATACAGAACAGCAAAACCTGTTCTTTATAAAACACTTTACACGCTGTACCATATCCTTGTTAAATGGTTACGAGCTTCCCAACATTTTTACAAAGTCCATAATATACATGGAAATCATTTACCTGAGCCTAGGGTTTCTTGTGAGTTAGGGGAAGAATCAAGGGATAGGGATGGAGATGAGATGGAGAGATGTTGGTAAAATGATTACAACTGAACGGAAAAGTTGTGAGTGATGTTGAAAGCGAGTTTACAGCATACCTTTTCAGTGCAGTGCCAGATTGTGATCACCTGCTGGATTGTTTTTTTTTGTTTTTAGCTGAGCCATCCTGCCACCTGTTGGCAGCTTAGCAGCAGCTCAGCTCAAACCGGCAATCGAACTGGCAACCCTGTTGCTTAGAGTTCTCACTCTTGAGTGAGCTCTTAACCAACGGAGCCACTTGGCTGGCCCTTTGCTGGATTATTTTATTCTATAGGTGAGCACCTTTGTCTTTCACTAGGTATTTTACAACTCTGTTAAAGTAGAATTTAACTGGTAGAACACAGAGCAGTACAATTGATTCCAGTGCACAGCAGTGCTGATGGTCTCCCTACTCATGGCAATATAAAAGAATTTTATATATAGTCTCAGAGAGGGAAAAAACCCAGTTATAGCCTACTTATTCCATCATGAGTTAATAATAATACATCCATGGATTAATGGTGGTAATTTTTTATTTGTATGAGAGTCATGATTTTACCTATTTAAAAATGACCCTTTAGTACTATATTCTGAGTTACTTTCAGATTGTAATTCCTATAGTTACACTTATTTTGTTCATTTATTCTGTAAAGACATATGTTTAAGTTTACTAACACCATAATTGATTTCCTTTGACCAGTCTTTAAATATTTTTCTGAAGTAAATAACTGTCATACAGGCAAAGGCTTTCCTTGGTATCAAAGGAAACCAAGAGGCCCAGAATGAGTATATTACTAGCACCAAGGGCCGGGTATGGTTCTATTATACACGCCACTTTGCAGAGGTGGTTCAGAACCACTCAAAAGGTGGAAATGAGGCAAAAATAATCAGGGCCTTTGATTGCTTGGCAGAGGAGTCGGCTTGTGGACCAGAACACACTAAAGTGTTTGAAGCATGAAGTGCTCAGAAATGACAAAACAAACAAACAAACAAATAAAAAATGGTGGTCAAGTACCACCTTATTCTAAGGACCAATTGAGTTTTAGCTAGAAAAGAGAGGAAGATTTGTGAAGGAGCTGAAATCAACCAGAGATGGGAGAAAGATAATCAACTGTAAAGATTCTGTGAGGCTACAATTACAAGTTTTTAGCAGTTCAGTTCCTGCATGTTATTTATCTGATTGGGAGGAAAAAGACAACCTATGGTTTCAGGGATACAAAAGAGAAATACCTAATTTAGGCCGCTTCCACTAATCAGGGACTATAAGCCGCTTTCAAGGACTAAAGCCTTCACAACCTTTCTGTTTGGTTAGTTGGTGCTTCTGAAATATTTTGAATGTAAATGCTTTGAGACAGGGCATACCCTCCAACGATAGATCCCCTTTTCTTTATAATAGCCCACATGGCTTCCCTCAGTTGTTTTGCCCTTTGCAGCACTGTATTTTCACCCTTGACTAATATTGGGTTGTCGGAAAAGTCATGACGCATGTTTGTGACAGATGGCACTAGTTCATTTTTGGAAGTACTAGAGTCATTCGCATCTATGTTTTTGCTATGTCATTTGACAGCTGAAAGTTCTGGCTTCATTCTAAAAAAAAAATGAGCAATTTGGTTGAGTTTTGATTTTACAACAAGTTGAAAATGGAAGACCAAACTGTGCATTTTTGCCATATTTTACTGTTTTACTTCCATAAAAGGAAGAATGCACGTCAAACTTGTGAAAAGTTGCATAAAGTTTATGGTGACAACGCTCTACAAGAATGGCAGTGCCAATGATGGTTCACAAAATTCCGTGCTGGTGATTTTGATCTCAATGATGCTCCTTGGTCAGGGAGGCCCATCGAGGCTGATGATGACAAAATAAAGGCATTGATTGAGTCAAACCACGTTACATGACACGACAGGTTGCACAAACATTAAGCATTCATCATTCAAGCATTCA
Source organism: Hipposideros armiger (assembly GCF_001890085.2). Classification (NCBI taxonomy): domain Eukaryota; kingdom Metazoa; phylum Chordata; class Mammalia; order Chiroptera; family Hipposideridae; genus Hipposideros; species Hipposideros armiger. Next base: position 1,013,638 of record NW_017731757.1, on the reverse strand, counting down.
CAACCACCTGAAGAAGCTGGGATATGTAAACAAGCTCGATATTTGGGTTCTGCAATGAACTCAAAGAAGTTCATTTGACGGTGCATATAAACATTTGCAATATGCTCATTAAACGTGAGGAAAACGATTCTTTTTTGAAGTGACTGATAACTGGTGGTGAGAAGTGGATTATTTACAACAATGTGGTGCACAAACGGTCTTGGTCCCGACGTGATGATTCGCCTCAAACGACTTCGAAAGCAGACATTCATCAGAGGAAGGTTATGCTCTCAGTGTGGTGGGATTTTAAAGGTGTTGTGATTTTGAGCTCCTACCAAGGAACCAAACAATCAATTCGAATGTGTACTGTAGGCAATTGGACAGTTTGAATGAATCCATCATCCAGAAACGTCCAGAGCTTGTTAATTGTAAAGGAGTTGTGTTCCATTGCGACAATGAGAGACCACACACAAGTTTGATCACCTATCAAAAATTATTGGAGCTTGGCTGGGATGTGTTGCCACACCCACCATACTCGCCTGACCTTGTGCCGTCAGATTTCCACTTGTTTTGCTCTCTTCAAAACTCCTTGCATGGTATAACATTCAATTCAGATGAGGTTGTAAATCAGCACTTTGTTCAGTTTTTCACAAATAAAGACACGTCCTTCTATGAACAAGGAATTATGAAGCTCGCTGAAAGATGGCAAAAGGCTATCAAACAAAACGGGCAATATATCATTGATTGATCTTTGTTCTTTATATAAATAAATGACCTTTGAAAAATAGACAAAATACGTCATGACTTTTCTGACAGCCTGGTAATTATATCTTTAAGCAGTTTTTACACAGATTTAATGGTGTAACATTATTTATAGCAGTTAGGAAGAACTGGAACAAAAGTAAGTTTAAACTCTGCCCCTGTAAGAACAAAATCACCCTTTGGCAGTGACCCAAAATATAAACCCAGGACTTCCCCCACTAAACTCACTTTTCAGTATTATCCAGCCAGTATTGTTTTTTCTTTGTGTCAGTTATGTGTTTACTTTAAATGCACAACTGCGGAAGTTGTCTGACTTAAATGTCAGTCTGTGACCAATCGTTTTTTCAGTTTTCAAAATTATTTGGGCAACAATCTCATCCTTAAACAAAAACATTAGTCCCTTTCAGGGCCAGCTAAGTGGCACATTGGATAAGAACTGGCTTGGGACACCAGGGGGCCCACAGTTCGGATCCCAGTTCGGGCCAGTGACACTGCCCTCCACAGCTAAGATGCTGAACAACAGCTCAACCTGGAACTGGGTTGTTGTGAGTCCCCGGCGACAGCATAGGCTGCAGCTCCTGCTGCAGTGGGTTGCCATGGGCTACCATGTGTAGCCAGCAGCCAGCATGAGTGGCCCTCAAGCCGCCGTGAGTGACTGTCCAGAATCCGGTGACTGATCTGCCTCGCCCGGGAAGAGTGCAATGATGGTGCCAACTTGGGCCAGTGAAGCAACATCCTCCACAGCTAGACTGAAGAACAAAAAGGACAGCAGCTTGTCTGTTCCTCTTCCCCCAATTCCCCAGTGCTGTTCCCATCTCCCAATTCCCCAATAAAAAAAATCTTAAAAAAAAAAATATTAGTCCCTTTCAACTTGGTATTATGAAGCCTTCTGGTTAACATCTAAGTGGGAAACATAATAGCCTCAGGACAAACCCATGATTTACAGTCCAGGATATTATTCATGATGGTAGGTGTTTCCATGGCCCAGGCACTGTGCTAAACACTTCAGAGGTATTATCATTTTCATTCTTATCTTATGATTGGAATCCTGATTTTAGAGATAGAACAAAACAAAACAACCTTAAGACTAAAGGTGAAATAACTTGCCTACAATCACACAGCTAGTGTAAGTGTAAGTCTAGAGGACTTGCCCTAAACCTCCAGGTCATTCAAAGGCTCTTTGATTACAGCACAGCAAAAGTACTTGTGGACCACTTAGCAGGTAAATTATGCCGGCAGCAAAGAAGGAATGCACACAACGTTCTACTCTTTAAGATGTTACCCTCTGTACTCGTCCTAGAGCTTGAATAAGTCACTCATGCTGCCGTTGTTCATGATCAAGGCAGATTCAAGAAGACTTTTTTCCCCCAGTAGATGGAAGAAAACATTTTTTCCAGCAGTAACCTCTGAGATCCATCCAGCTTCTAGTCCGAGGATCTCTCTTCATTATTGTTTGTCATCTCCTTATGTTGAGAAACGCTCTAGAACAGGTGTTCTTAATCTGGGGTCCATGAACTTTGATTTGTCAAATGCTTTTTCTACATCTACTGAAATCATCGTGTGATTTTTGTTTTCATTCTATTGACATGATGTACTCCAGTAATTGATTTTCTGATGTTAAAGCAACCTTGTATCCCTGAGATAAATAACATTTGGTCATGGTGTGTGTTTTTTATTTATTTAATTGTAAAATATATATCACATAAAATTTGCCATTTTAACCATTTTAAGTGCATAATTCTTTATATATATTTCTAGATTTAGTTTGCTAGTACTATGCTGAGGGCTCCTGTATCCATTGAATATGGATATTGGTCTATAGCTTTCTTTTTGTGTGTGACATCATCGCCTGGTTTTAGCTTCAGGGTAATTCTGGCTTCATAAAATGGGTTGGGAAGCATTTCCTCTCTTTTGGAAGAATTTGTCTGACATGTAAGGTGGAGCTTGATTATGGTGGGCTTTGGTTGTCCAAGTATTGGGTATCTGCATTTTGCCCCAAGGCAATTGGCACTGTTGGAACTTTTACTACATAATATGCATTTCAATAAGTTTAAAGAGGGCCGGCCGAGTGGCGCGATGGTTAAGAACTCGCTTGGGATGCCAGAGGGCCCCGGTTCGGATCCCACATATGAGGGCCAGTGACACTGCCCTCTACAGCTAAGATGCTGAACAACAGCTCAACCTGGAACTGGGCTGCCGTGGGTCGCCGGCGACGGCGTGGGCTGCAGCCCCTGTGGCAGTGGGTTGCCATGGGCTACCATGTGTAGCCAGCAGCCAGCGTGAGCGGCCAGCAGCCAGCGTGAGCGGCCAGCAGCCGCAGTGAGCGGCCGTCCAGAAGCCGGCGACTGATCTGCCTCGCCCGGGAAGAGCGAAATGATGGTGCCAACTTGGGCCAGTGAAGCAACGTCCTCCACAACTAGACTGAAGAACAAAACGACAGCAACTTATCTGTTCCCTTCCCCCAATTCCCCAGCACTGTTCCCATCCCCCCAATTCCCCAATAAAAAAATCTTAAAAAAAAAAATAAGTTTAAAGAAATCACTACCAGGTGAGTAAATATGACTTAAAATTAGTGGGAACCCTCCTCATGAATTAGAGGAGAGCTAAAATCATATAGTTTAGGAGGCAAATGAAAATATACAGAGAATGCCAAAAAAAAGTATACACATTTTAAGAAAGGAAAAAAATTTATTAAAATTTTAATACTTAATATATGCCTGTAACAAAATATGAATATAAGTTACCTTTGACTTCTGCAATTACAAGAGGTGCTCAAAGTGGTTACCATCAGCGTAATTTTAATATAGTTTTTTTCCTTTCTTAAAATGCATATGCCTGTTTTTTTTGGCACCCTCTGTATTTGTAATAGACAAAAAAGAAATAGATTTTGATTGGTGCTTTAAAAATGTAATGCAATGTAGAGATAGGCTTTTGAAAGAAGGATTTACTTTAAAAAAACCCAACTGTATTATGGAAATAAAATACAAAAGTAGAGAAAAATAGTGTAATAAGCCCCCATGCTCTGATCCTCTATTCTTCAACTGTTATCAACAAATGACTATTTTTGTTTCCTCTCTACCCCCTTTACTCCTCACCCTTACTCCCACCCTTGCTGAGTTATATTGAAGCAAATCCCATATATGAAAATTAGTTTATATTTTGGTTAACATTTCAAATATATCTAAAAAAAAGGATAGCCACATAACCATTGCACCCCCCAAAATTAATATTTCCATAACACTACCAAATATCCAGGCAATGTTCCAATACCCCTGATTGTCTCATAATGATTTTTTTTACAGTTATTTGTTCAAATCAGGATCCACATAAGACCACTACATTGCATTCAGCTGACATGTCTCTTAAATCTGTTTTAATCTATAGGTTACCCCCATTCTTTTTTAATACTATTTGTTGAAGAGCAATAATTCCTGCAAGCCTGTGAAATGTCCCATACTTCATTTTTTGTTAATCGTATCGCAATGGGGATGTATTTCCTATAAACTTGTAGTAAGATCTAGAGGCTTATTTTATCAGATTCAGGTTTAATTTTGTTGTTGTTGAAAGAATGCTGCATAGTAGTGTTGTGTGCTCTCATAGCATCACATCAGGAGGTTCATGAAACCTGGTTGTCTTTTTTTGCCACGTTAAGCATCATTGGTGGGCTCAGGTATCACAGCCTGGTTCATTCAATATAAAAGTCCCTATCAGTGTTTCACCTTCAGCAGCCACTGAAAACCACTTGCCTTGATTCATTATTTCATTAGAGATTACAAAATGGTGACATTCCAATTGTATTATTTCTTCTGCATTTATTAGCTCAAATTCTTCTAAGAAAAGAAATTTACTCCATAAACTATTTGGTTTTCAATAACAACTTCAGTACAGTTCTACAGAAGAAAGAATTGAGTGATTATGTTGCCTTTTTCTTTATTTCCAGTTTTCAAAATAATGAGTTGGATTCCTAGCTTCCTCTAAAGGAATGTTTGTGTGTTGTAATTGTGTGAACTCAAAATTTTTGCATTTTCAATGTGCTTCAGTCTTTTGCAGTTATTATCCTTTTTGGTGCTGAAATTCTATATTGTCTGGCTTCTGAGCTTTTCAACTTGGATCCTAAGTCTTTTGGGCATGATCTTCTCTTTGATAGATTCCTTGGTTGTTGGTATAACAAGATGTTCCAGGCTCATCCCCAACCTTGAATCGGCCATTTCTCCAAGCAGCTCTGTTCCTTTTAGTGGCAAACATCATTCCGAAAGCACAGCCTAGGTTCTAAGGGTGGTCATGGGTGCTATGGGTTAGTCAAGGTGTTTAGGCCTTTTCAACAGACATAGCTAAAAAGGATTTAAAAAAACACAGAAAATACATATGCATTCTTACAAATATTTCTAATTCAAACTTAGGATTTTTATTTAATCGCTTTGATTTGGTATTTGTGTCTTTTTTTTTTCTTGCACTGAAAATCTTGGTTCCTAATAAAAAATATACTTAACTTTCTTTGCTACTAAATATATTATTGTTTTATAATAACTGTAGTTTACTGTCAGAAAATAGCATAATATCAAGGAAAAAATCATGCTAAAAGGAATTTACTAAAAAACCATTTGATATTTCTTTGCAGTTTGGGAATTGTTCCATTTTTTCTTTGTTTTCTTGGCATACACCCTACTAGGGCTATACAGTCCAATTACTGTGGTTTAAAGATAGAAGCATTTTAAAAATCCATGTTCAGCTGACATCCAGGGAGTTTCAGCCAACTTTGAAGGCAAAAATGATACATCCTGGAGAAGTTATGATCTGAGTGTTGTAGCCAACTATTTATTAACTTAAGTTTCTGCTAATTCAAGGAAGAATAAGTACATAGTTCAGTTTACAATAATTGCTTTAACTTGACCATCTACATGTAGTAGGAGTAAGACCCTTGCTAATGATCAATTACCCAACTGGTTGAGAGTTCATTTCACTCATGAGGCTGCGATGTTTAGGAGGAAAGTGCAAAGTCCTAGAGCTATAGAGGGTTAGAGTGCTGTTGAACTTTACAGGTCACCTGGTTAATCAACTCAGTTTGCAGAGTCTAGGACTTGCCTAATATCACACAGCTAGTTAGTAGTAGGGACAGTACTGGAAACCAATCTGCCATTTCCCTTCCATTACACTGTTCCCTGCTCCTTTGCATGAATGTTAAAGGGGATCATCACTTTTGCAATGAGCAAAGGAAGCTCAGTCTGAAAGTTTAATCTGAAGACTTAAGATACTCAATAAATGTTTATGAGAATTTGCTCATTCACTGGGTAAATATTTGGTAATTGGCTCTGAGTATATACCAAGGCAGAATCTATTGTGTACATTTTGTTTTACTTGTCCAGGTAATAAAAATGGGAGAAACATGTATCTGGTATAATGTGAAGACTAGAGACTCCATTTCATATATTTATGACAATTTCCCACACTCTTTTATAAAAAAAACAAAAAAACCCCAAGAAACCAAAAAACAAAAAACCCCACAATATTAAAATAATGTCTACTCTCTTGATTGTAAATGTTTTCTGTGTTTATCTAATTCAATAAACCACTAATCACATATAAGGCACTGAATTAAATGGAATTTTCCAGTAAGAACCTCCAAATATGGAACAGGATGCCTTGTAATTAGTGAAGTGGGGAAACTGAGGGCTAGTGAGCTCTTATCAGAAATCTACAAAGGGGATTACTGAAGAGGTCAAAGGGTGGGACTTGGTGACATCCAATGTCCCTACTAATCCTGAGAATGGATGAGAGATTTTTATTCTATAATTTGTGTGATGTCCCAATCAAAGTAGCTTTTTTGGGTTAGAGAGTAGCAGCCATGTATACAGGAACATAACATGTGTGTTTCCCTTTCAGTTTTTCCTCCAAGTTCAGTTTCTATTTACATCCTTGACCATAGAGACTCAACATATTGGAGATGATATACCTTCACAAATGAAGGGACAGGTTTTGTGGGAATTCCAGCAACTTCCTATTGGCCATGTACTTCCTGAACTGCCAAGTTCTTTTCTTCCTTCTCTCTCCAATTGTCTTCTGTTTAAATCATATACTTTTGTCTCTCCTTCTAATAACCCCCTCCTACCTGAGGTTTATTAGCAACTAAGTTCTTAGTCCAAGGGTGAAAAGAAGCAAGTAGACAAATTGGGAGTTATTCACCTAAAGCCTGTGTGCTTTCAAAGTTATCCAACAAATACTTGAGCCCTTACTGTGTGCCAGGCTCTGAGATAGGTGCTGGGGGTACATAAAGGAGATGCAGTTGCTGCTCTTTCAGGCTAAAGGAGGAAGGGAGATGAGAAAGGATCAGATACAGGGAAGGTGAAGAGTGTGAGAACAGAGGAAGGTAGATCCTAAGCTCATGGAAGAGGAGGAGTCTTGCTGGTCAAAGGAATATGTCACTTTCGACCTGAAAGAGGAGTTAAGAGTTAGTTAATAAAAGAGGGAGGGGAGTTTCCTGGAAGGGGAATGACAGGTCCAAAGGTCCAGAACAAAAAAGAGTTTGGTGAATTCAAGAAATGAAAGAGGTTAGGACATGTTGGAGCATAGGTTGTAGAGAAATGATGTTGAGATGAAGCAGAGAGGAAGGCAGGAATCAGATGGGGAAGGGGCTTGTCACAGCACCCTCTAAAATGCTCATAGTAATTTCCAATTTGACCTATGGATATTATTTAATCCTTAAGGAGTTCTTTCCCAGCTTCTTTTTTGTTTTTTTAAAGATTTTATTGGGGAATTAAGGGAGGGAACAGCATTGGTGAATCGTGGAAGGGGGACAAACAAGTTGCTGTCCTTTTGTTCTTCAGTCTAGTTGTGGAGGACGTCGCTTCACTGGCCCACGTTGGTATTGTGATCATTGCGCTCTTCCCAGGTGAGGCAGATCAGTCGCCAGCCATTGGACGGCCACTCACAGCAGCTCACGCCCACTGCCAGCCACTCACCGTAGCTTATGGCAGCCCACTGCAGCAGGGGCTGTAGCCTACTCCATCGCTGGCGACTCACGGCAGCGTAGCTCCAGGTGGAGCTGTTGTTCACCATCTTAGCTGTAGAGGGTGCAAGCGCCACTGGCTCTCGTGTAGGATCTAAACCAGGGCCCTGCTGCTCAGGGCTGGCGTCCCAAGCCAACTCTTAACCAACACGCCACTCGGCCGGCCCTTTCCCAGCTTCTTAAGGTCTACTAGAGTTTGTCACTGAGTAGTCGAAAACCCAACATTTTTTGAGCACCTACTAGGGGCCAGACATGGTGGTAGGCCATGAGAGAATAACATTAAAAACAAGAGCCCCCCTATTAAGAAGCTCGTAAAATAATATTTGTCTTTTTTTCTAAAACACCAAATATTAACCATAACAAATGTATCACAGAACCAAAAGACAAAAACATTAAAGGCTAAAAGGAACACATCATCAACCTCTTTAGACTAAAATTTAAAAGAGAGTGGGGTATTTATCATTACAGATAAAATGGAAACTCTAAGGCCATAGGGTTCTAATTCTCTTGACAATTTTTTTTAATTGAGATATAATTGATATATCATGATGTTAGTTTCAGTTGTAATGAGAAACCTGGCACCATGACCACACAGTTAAGCCTGATTGTACCAACCATGGCACTTAGAATCCAGGGTTCTCTCTGGTCACTGGGTTTCTCCTCAGGATAGTCCTGAGAACTTCGTGCATATTAACAACACAGTCAGAATCAGACACAATATAACAAGACAACATAACAAGGACTGAGGAAGATGTCAGCAATGGGCACACCAGGCAGCCGTAAGGCCCAGTGATGCCTGGTGATGCTGACCAGATACCACCCCTGCCATGATTCTTTGCTGAAAAATAATAGCAAAGTCCATTCACATCCTATTTCATTGCGTACTCATTCAGCCGATCTCAAACTTGAATGTTCATCAGAGTTACCTGGAGAGTTTGTGAAACCCAAGCCACAGAGTTTTTGACATCAGCAGGTCCCAGGCGGGTTTGGAAATTTGCATTTGTAACATATCCCCAGATGCTGCTGCTGCTGTTGGTCCAGGGACCATATTTTAAGAATTGCTGACGAACTCATTCCACAAAAACTGCTCAAGGGCCTGCTTTGTGCCAGACTGTTAAGTTCTGGAGGACACAGATCCTTGTCTTCAAGGGGCTCACCCACTAGTGGAGGACACAGAAGTAAAAAGAAAGCGTTATAATGCAATGCAATCCAACAGGGCTCTAATGGAGGTTAGAAGAGGTTTTTATGAGTGCAGAGAGGAGGGAAGGTCCACATCAGTCCGGGGTAGGTGAAAATGAGTTAGCCTTTGCTCCCAGCAGGGAGGGAAGTGGGTGCAAGGCCAGGAAGAAGGAGCCACACGTTCAGAAAGGCAGGAGGCCCACAGGCAATGGCCTGTTTCTCCGTGGAACTGCGGAGGAAAGCACATGGAGAAAGTGACCAGGAATGAGTGTGGAAGAGGCATCTAGGACTGATAAAGGGACCTGAGCAGGGGTGTGACCTATCGGATTTGCCTTTTGGGAAGAGTGTTGTAGTAGTAGGGAGGATAAAGTTGGGGGTGGTGTAGGGGCGGGGATGGACTATGTTAGAGGCTGTTTGGTGGTGCAGATGAGAGATGAGTCCTAAGCTTGGGCAGGAGCAGACAAGTGGAGAAAGGGCGAGGCTGATGGTGTCCCAGTAACATATTTGCACATGTCACAAGTCTTGATAGAGAAGAGTGAGGTCCCTGGGTTTTTGGCTTAGACAGGATGAATTGGATCCTCTCTGCTAAGTGGTCAAGAACACACATCACTAATGCTTCATGGTGAAGGACTCGCATAAGCAGGGGAGAATCGTAGTACACTCAACGTGGTCCACAGCTTAGATCAGACAGCAGCAGCTCATGGCCTGTGTGAAAGAGCCCACCCTCTATTCCCTGCTCCCACATGCGCTACATGTTTGTAGGGACAGAGATCAGGGAATATCCAAGTGATTATGGAAACTCCCTGATGGGAGAAGTGATCTAGTTAGAAAGGGGGAGCATCAGGGGCTCAGTGAATGGTACCAGCCTGTTCTTCTGTGGGAGCTGTAGTGGTTTTCTGGGGCGGCCATAACAAGTACCATAGGCTGTGCAGCTTCAATAATAGAAATGTATTCTCTCACGGTTCCAGAGACCAGAAGCTCAAATCAGGGTGTGGGCAGGGCTGGTTCCTTCTGAGGGCTGTGAGGACAATTTGCTCTGTGCCTCTGTCCTAGTTTCTGGTGGTTGGTTGACAATCTTTGGTGTCCCTTAGCTTGCAGACACAGCGCCATGGTCACTGCCTTCATCTCTGCATGGTGTTCTCCCTGTGTCCAAATGTCTCCTTTTTATAAGGAAACAGTCATGTGGGATTAGGGCCCACTCTAATGACCTCGTCTTAACTAATTACATGTGCAATGACTCAAGGTCCTATTCTGCAGTACTGAGGATTAAGAGTTCAACATATGATTTGGGGTTGGGAGGCACACTGCAACCTGTAACAGGAACTACCAAATGTGCGGATCCATTTGGTGGCTGAGCTATTAAAAGTTGGGAGGAGATGAGCCTCCAGGGCCGCAGCCATTTGCTGAGACAGAGTGGCAGAATTTGGGCCAGGCCCATCTCAGCTGCCTCTACTGAGTACTGTCAACTGTTGGCTTCCCTACTCCTCTCCTAGGCCAGGGAAGTGACCAGCAGGGTTTGAAAGTTTCAGTGCTCTCTTCCCAGAGGGTCTCATGGCCTCTGGTGAGGTTGTTCCTCTGCACTGTAGGGCAGGGGTGCCCAGATTGGAGCTCCAGAAAGTGGCTACTTTCCCACCCCGTGTCCCCCAGCTCCATTTCTGTAGGTAGGGTCTCTGCTATACCACCCTGGGTTGGTTATCCTCTTGTGCCCCCACAATCCCAAGCCCACTTGCATAGATCAAAGTCCCCTGGGTTTTTTTTCCCCCACTGGGACTGGAATGCCATAACCTGTCTATGATTTGACTTATTGATGGCTGCCTCCCTGAGGGTGCTGGGCGGTCTTCTGTGGTCATCCCAAATGTCTTCCAGCTTATGCCATGCCACCTTAGATCACCTCTTCCCTCTCCATGTGCCGCTCCCTTTCTGGGAGTTAATGGTGATAGGATATATGACAGAAGGAGGTGTCTTGGGAGATGCAAAGAAATATCTACTTGAATTTTGATGTTTTACATATGGGTTGACAAGATGGAGGAAGTGCTGTAAGTGTTTGGTTAGGGAACTCAAGAGGGAAGTCTGAGATGGGGGTTGAGATGTAGAGATTTTGGAATAGATAGGACCTCCCAGGGAGTGTGTGAAGGGCAAGTCTGGAACCCTGGGCAATGGTGACAAGTAAGCAAGAGAGAGAGAAAGGAGAAGGCTGCTGTGTTGATGAAAATGAGTTCTGACATATTTTATCTCATTGGCTCTCAAAATGAAATTATGAAACAAATTAACCATGTGACGTAACTGAGTCTCTGAGAGGCTGTCACCTGGTTAAATTCTCACAGCTTGTAGGTGGCAGAGCCAGGTCTCGAACTCCAAGTTCAGGGCTTTTCTCACCACATGTGTTCATTTATTCCTTCAACAGTCATTGATTAAGCTCTTTTCTGTGTGTGTGCTGGGCTTGGTGTTCACATAATGGGCAATATAGTGGGGACCTGCGTGGGAATAGGAGAGGCAGGCCACGAAAGCTTTGGAAAGCAGCCACTCTTCCCACATTGTAGCGGGGAAAGCAGAAAAGCAACACAAAACAGCTAGAACAATCAATCACAAAGGCACATGTGCAAAACAGAGGATGCTATCCTATAAACCCTGCTGGCTGCTAGGTGTAGTCCATGGACCAGCAGTGAGGCAGCACCTGGGAGCTTAATAGAAATGCAGAATCTCGGCCCCACCTGGACCTATTGAGTCCAAAATCTGCACATTAACAATCTTCCCGGGGATCCTTATGCACATTCAAATATGAAGAGCACTGGCACCAACTACAGACAGACCCATGGACAGGTGGAGGAGAATGTGTGTTTGGTTAGGGAGGCTTCTTGGAGAAGGCCTGTAACAATGAAAGCCAGCTGGCATTGGGAAGAAATGAGATCTTTGCTGACAACAGTGGTTCTCAAACTTGGCTGCAAGGTGGAATCACCTGTGGTGTTCTAGAAAGTGTCGGTTTGGTCTCCCCACTCCAGACATTCTGATTTAATTGAGATAAGTCCTCAGCACTGGGATTTTACAAAGCTCCCCAGGTGATTCAAACTTGCAGCCAAGACTTTGCCAATTTAAGACATAATGGAGTGTATCGAGATGAGGAAACAGAGGAAACAGCGATCAGGTGATTAGAGTGCAGGGTCATTTATAGTAGAGGCCAGATGGACCCGAGGGTGAAACTAGGCCCTGCAAGCCCTCTTGCTCACACCTGGCCTTCCTGGCCCACGCATTTCACAGCCTTTTCACTCTCCTCATACGGATGCTTGGAGTCTGCTTCCCCCTAGTGGTGATTTTCAGTATGGCACACCTGTCGTTGGAGGTTTTCCTAAGAGTGCAGCGTTCATCACAAACCTGTGAGAGTGAGTCCCAAGGTGTGGCCTTGATGGCTATCCTAGGAATCGTACACAATGAGCAACGTGGCTGACTTCAGGGGTTGCTCCTTCACAGGGAAGCTCAGGGAGTTCAAGGTCACTAACCAAGCACTGATCTGACACAAGGCTGCAACTGGAGCCCAAGTGACTTCCTGTGCTTTGGATGTGAGGAAACTAGTCTTATCAGCTAGTGGCAAGAGCCTATGAAATCAAGCATCAGGAAGTGTGGAGGTTCATACTAAACAGCAGTCACCCCTTATTAGCACTGTGTGGCGAGGATGTGTTTTTACTTAGTTATCACATTTGAACCTAGAAGGAGTTGGGATCTTACAGACAAGGAAACGAACCCACAAAGCTTAAGTAAGTTGCTCCAGGTCATAGAACTTGTATGTGCCAGATGCGAGGTCTGAACCCAGGCCAGTGGCACAGCACAGACCATCCAAGCTCCTCCCAGGTGCCCTGCAGGACCCAGGAGGTCTTGCTTGCCCAAAGATTCGCACAGCAGCTGCAGCCTGAATCCATGATTGAGTCTGTGCTGTCCCTCCAAGTACCCACAGCCCCTTTTGCTACCTATTGTGCATTGCCTCAGATACTTCCTTCTGCAGGGCAGCCCCCGAGAGCCCCACATTTAGCAGGAGGACGCTTTGGCCCTGTTCTGGCAGAAAGCTTCTCCCTGCAGCCAACTCCCAGGGGTGGGTTCAGGCCAGATTATGAAGAGAACAAATAAGAGAAGCAGGAAGTGTCTTAAGCTTGTTGTCAGCACCTTCTTCTGCCCGGGCTGCCTCCCTGTCTTCTCCTCTGAAGCTCCCCAAGCACTCGGGGCCAGTTTCTGTCCACCCTGCCCTGGTTATAAGTGCTCCTGTGCCTGGGGCGTGGGTCAGAGTCACCAAGGGAGCTGGTTAGAATGCAGATTCCTAGGCTCCATCCTCAAAGATTTTGATTTAAGGGATTGCCTAGGATTTAAGGGGTTGCCTAAGTGAGGCCTAGGATTTGCATTTTTAATAAACAACCCGTAAAAATTCTGATGCTGATGACCCTTGGAACATAAACATTTATGGGCCCCAGGTCAAAGGTATAAATGAAGGCCCCTACTCTATGTTTAAATATTTTAAAGTTATAAACCAAGGTAACAAACTGTCCAATGTACCTTGTAACTACCTGGCAGGCTAGGATTCTGGACTCTGGAGTTCCACGCCAGAAGGTAACGGCACAGGGAGAGCCAACCCCCAGCCTCCCCTCCCCCGCTTTCTCTTCTTGCCTCTGGCTTTGGCCTTCTTTGGACCATGAGGAATTTCTTGCTCAAACAAGAGGCACTCAGCTTGCAAGTCCAAGCTCAGGCCACTCTGTTTATACCCCATCAGTGCTGTCTTTGGACCACTTGTGTGGCTAGGAGATGGATCCCATGAAGGAGTCCTCCACTGGCACTGGAAGCAGGAATTCTAGGGTTCTAGGTATTCAGAGCATGGCCTAGAGTGGGGAGGGGGACTCCAGGTGGCACGTCCCCTTGTCCTCCCTGGCTTCCTGCACTCTGAGGAGGGTACAACAAGAGGATGAGCAGAGCAAGACCCTCTCAACCAGCGCTTCTCAAACTGTAATGTGGGATCTGAAGATTCCAAATAGGTAGGTCCAGGGTAGAGGCCAAGATTCTGCATTCCTAGCAGCCTCCCAGGGAGAGCTGGTGCTGCTGGTCCACAGGAAACGCTGAGAATAGCAAAGCTCCAAGGCGGGATCAGCCAAGTTATTCCACAAAAGTCCAGCAAGTAAATTTTTAGGCTTTGCGGGCCATATGGTCTCCATGCAACTCCTCAGCTCTGCTGGTGTAGCATGAAAGCAGCCATAGACACAATGTAAATGGATGAGCATGGCTGTGTTCCAATAAAACCTTATTTGTGGACACTGAAATTTGAATTTCATGTAATTTTCCTATGACACCACAAAATACTTTTTTAAAATTCTTTTACCCATTTAAAAAATAAAAAAACTATTTTTAGGTCACAGGCCATATAGAAACAGATAGTGGACTGGATTTGGCCTGAGGTCCACATCTCTAAAAGATAAGGATGTTTTAACATAAGCACAATAGCAACATCACCCCTAAAAATAATTAGCAATAATTCTTTAATATCATCAAATACCCTTTCAGTGTTTGAATTTCTAATTGCCTCATAAAAGTTAGATTCGCCTCCATTCTTAAATATAGAATTCCTGTTTAATCTGTCCTTTTACTCACTTTGCTGCCCCATAGTAGTTCAATGGCTTGTGCCCAATAAATGTTGTCATACTACATTTCACCAATAGATGGCACTATTAATCATGACATTTACTAACTCCACTTGGCATTTACACAAGAGAAAACATCATTTGTATGCAGTTCGCAATTATAGGTGACTATATAAACACAAAAATTGAAAATAGCCTGTTTGTTTTGTGTATTATGCATAAAACCTCAATACAATCCAATTTCAAGGAAAACAAATTGAAATTTGTTTGAAATAAAGAGTATGGACAGCCCGTTTCTACTCGTGTATATTGAGGTTTACTGCTACAACGTCAACATTTTCAGTGTTAAATGGTTGAGGCCACTAATATTTTTATATTTTTGGCTTGCGAAAAAAGCAAATTGGATCTATTTTCACAGTTGATCTATGTGTTAAATACCCATTGCAAATATAGTGTCTCAATTGTATTAAGTGTGCCTACCTCTGAATAAAAATTTCTTTACTAAATTTCCTCTAGCATGTTCTGGAGAACAATGAATCAGAGTGTGAGGTTTGGATGAAATCTTTAAGGCCCCTCTAGTGGAGCACCTCAGCTGACAGCAGGCATGAAATGTCATTGTGCCCTCACAGAGCAATTTGATGTTTTTCTGTGCACATTTGGCATGACTCTGTCAGCAATCTCGCCTTCTTTCCTGCAGCCCTACCCTACAACAAAAATAAGCTATTAACAATATCTAACTACTCAATAATAACTAATATTTCATTTTAAAAACACAAAACCCACATTGTGCAATTAATCCTCCCTTTTTCTGTCCTTTCAATATATCGGGTTGTCGGAAAAGTCATGACGCATTTTTGCAATGAGAAACATAGAAAAGAAAGTCATGACTTTTCTGACAACCCAATATTTAGCAAACATTTGTTGGGCACTGCTGTGACCAAGAAAGATCTTGTCTCTCGCTCAGCTGGGTCTTTTACTTGAACTCACATCTTGTAATCCCTAGAAAGAAATGAAGACACGTTTAGGAAATCAGCCTGTATTCAATTTCTAATGGGCCGCAGGAATGACTGTCTCGCAGATGACAATAATTCTGAGAGTCATTTGCTATCCTATCCTTCTATATTCAAATTAATGCTCAATACCAGAATGTCCCTTCTCAAGATCAAATTCTCCATCGTGGGCAGGCCCTAAACTTTGCACTTGAAAGTTAGTTCTCACCAGATTTACCCCAAGAACAACTTCCTTATGGTAAGTAGCTCTTTCTCTTTATCTTCCCAGATATTCTGGACTCTCCTTTACCTGCAGTGCTACTTGCCATCTTCTTGGATGCCACCCTGTGCTCTGTCATTCTTAGGCTCTCTCTGATCGCTTCCTCCTCTTTGTCTCACCTCCCAAACCTTCCCCTACACAAGCTTCTGACTTCACGGGGCAGTTACATTCCACCTGGGAGACAGGCACACAGTCATACCTGAGACCTTTTATTCACTCCCTGTAGCATCTTCCAAGTGTGTTCGGTGAAGCCTTCATACATGAGGGATGTCTCATCGTCAGAAAAGTTTGAGAAGCCATTGGTTAACCAAATTTAAATAGCTCACTTTACTGCAGGACTTTTCAGAGCCTTTCATTTCCTAATAGACAGTGTTTGTCCTTTAAGACAGGGAGCACGTAGAAAGCAGTTTCCAAACTGATTTGATTCAAGAGCACCCTCCCCTGTCTTAGGTAGCTTTGGCTGCTCTAAGAAAATACCATGTATCGGGTGGCTTAAACAACAGACGTTTCTTTTCCACAGTTCTAGAAGCTGGGAAGTTCAAAATCAAGCTGCCAGCAGTTTTTGTTCCTGGTGCGGACTCCCCTGCTGCCTTGCAGATGACCATTCTTGCTGTCTCTTCACATGGCAGAGAGGGAGGAAGCAAGCCGCATTTAAACCTATTACTTCCCAGAGGCCCCATCTCCAAATACCATCATGTTGGCGGTTAGAACTTCAACACATGGATTTTGAGGGGATACAAACTTTCAGTCCATTAACACCCCCTTTCATTTTTCTCACTGCATTGTCTGTAGCGTGTTATATGGGATAAACCTTGGGACACATACTCGGGTGCAGACCCTGGAGTCGAACTGCCTGAATTGGAAAACAAACCACCCAAATTCAATCCTAGCTCCATCGCTTTCTTGTTGTAGGCGTTTGGACTAGTTTCTTCATCTCTCCTTGTCTTAGATTCTCATCTGATAAAACAGGGATACTAATGGTACCTACTTCACAGGGTGGTTGTGAGGGTTAAATGAGTCGATATAGAACAATAGAGTACAACACAGAGTAATCATTCAAAAAAGTTAGCTATACTCATGTAATGTTATTATTGACAATGAATCGTATACTTAAACAATTTGTTGTATCAATTATTAATAAAAATATTGATAATTAATAACACTTATAAGACAATATTTAATTTATGTTTAGATTGAATATTAAATTTTACTACTGGGTCAGGATCAAGCCTCTATTTTTTTTTTTTTTTTTTTTTTTTTTTTTTTTTTTTTTTTTTTAGTTTCAGGTGTACAAAACAATGTAATAGTTATACATTTCACCCCTCACAAAGTGATAACCCCCCTCCCCCAATCTATTGCCCCTCTGACATTATATATATAAATATTTCAATTCCGTTGACTCTATCCCCTATGGCGTATACTATACTCCATATCCCGTGACTATATACATATTAAATTATAGTTGGCATACGATATTATTCAGCTTCAGCTTCAGGTCAACCTCTATCTTAGACTGAAGGCTCTTAGAGGACAATGTAGCCCTGAAAGAAGCAGCAAGGGGAAATGTTGCAAATATTTACCAGGAACCTGAGGTGTGTGGCTGGATTTAAGGAAGAAGGAGCTGCTGATCTTTGTGCCAAGATTCTGTGCCAAGCACCATAGACCTGGCAGGAAGCAGAGTGTGATTCTGCAAAGGACAGACCAGTCACCTAATGAGGGTGGCAGGCCTGCCTATCACCCTGTGCTACGTGCAGACACATTCATGCTTGTGGTAAATAACACTGCCGTTCACGTCATCTTTAAATGTGCACAGCAATTACACATCGATAGTTGTCTTACCCAATAACCCCAGAACAGTGAAACTTCAGTACAAATGTTCCCCCTGGAACTTCAAGGGTGTACAGGGTCCCTTTATGTAACAAGGCAAGGGACTAGTGCCAGCCGGGAAATCCAAGTGTTTAAAACCTGTTCAGCATTTTTGCAGCCAAAGAGTGAGTTGCCAAACATTTTTCTCTTAAAAGAAAGCAGGCCACTGAATGAATACTAGATGGGGGAATTCTGGGGGAGAATTCAAAGAAAAGAAGGGAAGTCTTAAGAAAATTAAAATGATGTTGAACTTTAATTGAGATGATATTAAACTTGAATATATTCAAGCTGATTTTTAAAAGCCAACCAAGAGAAAATTTTACAATCTATTAACTTCTGGATATAACAAACAAAAACAGAGATTCTTTGTTAGAGATCCTTAGAATACTCAAAGAGTTATGGAGTCAGACTCTTCCTGAGAAATGCTCTAAAAGGTCAAAGTCATGGTCTGAGGCAAGAACTTTGGAGCTCAATATCCAGCTCTCATCTCCTAGCATCATTAGCATCTCCTAGCATCTCCCCCACCCCTACCTCAGCCCACAATGCCAAACTCCAGATCCTTGTTACTTTAGATATTCCTCAAATAAAATCAGAGTAGGAAATGTCCTGAAGAGAATTAAAGCTTCCAGTACAAATACATAAACAATATGTGTACAGGTGATACATTTTTCTCCTAAAAAATTACTTGTAGTAAAATATACATAACATAAAATTTATCACCTTCACCATTTTTGTGGGTCTTTTTTAAACTGTGGTAAAACACATAAAATTTACCATCGTAACTATTTTTAAGTGTGTTGTGTAACCCATCTCCAGAACTCTTTTCATCTTGCAAAATTGAAACTATACTCACTACACCATAGCTCTCCACTTGTGTTTCCTCCAGTTTCTGGAAATGCCATTAACTTCCTTTCTTGATGAATTTGACTACTCTGGATACCTCATATCAATGGAATCATACAGCATTTGTTTTTTTGTGGCTGGCTTATTTCATTTAGCATAATGTTCTTGAGGCTTATGCATATTGCACTATGTGTCACAGTTGCCTTCCTTTTTAAGGCTGAGTCATATTCCATTGTATGTAGTACATTGTGTTTACCCATTCATCTGTCAATGGACTGGGCAATACATTTTAAGGAGTCCATAAAAATGTGTGGTGTCATGCTTAAGAGGGCTTCACAAATCATGATCAGCAGTGATTATTAAGCACTTTTGAGTGTCTCTCTGACAGGCACTGAAAATAGACAGGATCTGACTGATTTAGGTTGCAGTCTTGCAGTCAGGCAGACAGACAGACAGACAGACACTAATGTAGATCTAAGCAGCACTGCTGCCAGTGGAGGTGGAGGGTTTACAGGAAAGCTAGAAAGTCGGGGCGGGGGGGTGAGGGGCTGCGGGGAAGGACTGTCAAACATGCAGGAAAATGGAATCAGCAGCTGGAAACACAGCCATGAATATGCATATTGGAAGGCACTGACAAGGCATGTCTGAAACCTAGGAAAGGAGTTTAACATTAGTTAAAAGTTCCCCTACACCAAATATCTCCTTATCTACCTACCATTCACTCATTGTTATTGATTGCTTACTATACGCCAGGCACTGTTCTAGGATCTAAGGATCCATCAGTGAATATAACCCATTAGATCCCCATTCTCATGGCGTGTGCATTCTAATGGAGTGGGGAGACACACAATAAACAAATAAATAAACAGGGTATTTGAGGCAATGATGAAAAGTGTGGGGGCAATAAAACAGCATGATGCATAGTGAGTGATGGGGTGGGTGCTGCTTAAGAATGCGAGATTAGGGAAAGACTCTGTGTGGAGCAACCATTTGGTCTGAGGCCTGAATGGCTCAAAGGGGTTACCAAGCAATGATCAAGGAGGAGAACATGCCTTGAAGAGGGGACAGTAAATTTAGGATCAATAAATGTAATGTGGCATATTTGAGGCCACTGTGGATTTAGTATAGTGACTGAGGGAGAAGAGGAAAGAAAACAGGGGCCAGTTCATATACAGCTTATAGTCAAGTATGAAAGGATGCTTAATTGATGTGTAGAGGAAGTGAAAGGAGGGTATCTCTGGCAAATAGAAAAAGTATGCATAGAGAGAAGCGTTGCTTGTTCTGGAACAGGAGTTATGGCTGTGAATGTGGTCAAGGATGAGCAATGATCAGTGAGAAACAAAGCTGGATAGCTGGGCTGGGACAAGCCTGTGAAACGCCTATAACTAGCTAAATGCAGGATCTGAACTTTATCCAGCTAATGACTGGGAAACCATCAAAGGATTTTAATTAGAGGAGTGGTCCTATTTTTGTTTTAAAAATGAACTTTGGGGCTGGGATGGGTTGGAATGTGGTAGAGACGTCATCCTGCCAAGGAACCAGGAGAACTGAACTGGGCGACGGGGTAAGACAAAACAGAGAGGAGGTGGCGTTTGAAGGCGATATCATCAAGGGCAGATTTACTTGGTCTTCTTGATGAATTGACCTTTTATCATTATGAAATGACCCTAATCATCTCTAGTAATTCGCCTTATCTTGAAGTCTTCTTTGTCTGAAATCAATTGAGCTACCCTAGCTTTCTCATGAGTAGTGTTGCATGGATATCTTTTCCATATTTCTACTACTTTCAGCTTGTCTGTGTATTTATACTTAAAGTGTATCTCTTATAAACAGCATATAATTGGGTCTTGATTTTTAAAAAAATCCAGTTTAATAACCTCTGCTATTAATTGAAATATTTGGTTCATTTACATTTAATGTAATCACTGATATAATTGGGCTTAAGTCTACATCTTGCTTGGTTTTTTTCTATCTGTTCTGTTTTTTGTTCTTCTTTTCTTATTTTCCTTTTGGTTAATTGAATAAACTTTAGTATCCCATTCTATTGCCTCTATTGACTTTTTAGCTATACCTCCCGGTGTTTTTTTAATAGTTGTCCTAGGGATTACAATATACACTCTTATTACAGTCTACTTTGAATTTATATCACCTAATGTAAGAACTTTCAAGCAGTAGTATTCCATTTACAGCCCCACCCCCATCCTTTCTGCTACAGTATTTTAGTGCTGCACGTGTTGCAAGGGATAAATGTATGGGGCATTCATTAGATTTTAGAGGTGAGGAAAAAGAGGAGTTTAGTGCAACTCCTAGGTTCCTGACTTGGGCATATGGTCTGCAATTCATGTAGAAAAAAGCTTTGAAAATCATCAATCTAGGAGTACAAATGGGATCACAATTATAGTCATACTCCAAATCTCAATGTTCTGTCCTCCCACCTGCTTGATTATAGGAAGTCTTGTCCTTTGGGATTTCCCTCCTCTCTGAGAAGCCCCAGGGCAGAGCTATGTGAATCTGCAAATCAGCCATCTTCTCTTTCTCTAGAAATTTGCCCCAGGTGCTCACAGCATAGAGCAGCTTAGGAGCATGTTGTCAGTGAAGGGGGTACAAACTCTCCCAGTGCATTATGCTCAGTAAAAGGTGTCTCTCAACAAACATGCCCTATTTCTGGAGTCTTCACTCTTTCTGATGGACACAATCATATGGATGATTAAAAGGGTGGGAGATAAAACTCGTAGTCACAATGGGCTCCCAGTCCTCACCCAAGCATACTGGTTTCTTGTGGGCCTGGCCTATGGTGGGAATGAGTTTGTTAAAACACTTCCTATCCAGGTGAGAAGAAATGGACTCACAGATGGAGTTTGTTTGGGGCCTGTATTTTGGATGTTTTTGTATTTTGGATATTTCCTCACCAGAGGTACCCAATATGTAGCTTAGATATTTATCTCAGGACACAGGTCAGAGCTGAATGTGTAGATATTCACAGAGGTCCCAGGGATGGGTATGTTCATTCAAAGGAGAGAATATACAGGAGAAAAATAGAGGGCCAAAGACTAAACCATGGGAAGTGAGAGGGTAAAAAGGCATTAATAAAAATATAGTCATAAGATACTAAAGAATATATTTTTATATAAGGCCAAAGGAAAGGATGCTGTTAAAAAAAAAAAAAGGAGTGGCTATGGGCGCTACATGGAATTACAGGAAAATGAACATCTTAAAATGTATCCTGGAAATTATTAAACAGTTTTAAGTGCAGAAATAGTGTAAAAAAAACTAATAAAATAAGCAAATATGATTACTGAAGAAGTATGGTAACTAAAGGGGAGAGAGAAATAGTTAGAAAGGGGAATAGGGACTTCCCATTCCTGGTTCTCAAATAAGGAGCTTGGAAGTCACCACTCTGTCCTAATAACAAGTAAAAGGCTAAACAGACTGATAAATCAACAACTCTTCTTGGATCCATAAGAGAAGGGCAGGTACAGGGCAAACCCTACGTCCTTCAAGATTAGAGAGACAGACAGGTGAATACAGGGTGTCCTGGCTTACTGGAGCCAACTCGTGAGTGGAAACCAGTGTCTGGGTAGGAAAACTGTAACTTGTCACTAGCAATTGCCAGAGGGTCAGTGTGGACAAGTCTGAGAGTTAAACTCCAGGAGTACCCAGGCATAAGGGGGTCCCTACAATATTGTGAGATTGACTTCTAGGATCGTAACAAAGTTTCCACAGTAAATTTTGCAGAAAAATCTCCTGGTGATCCCATCAGGGAGAGGGGGAAAGGAATCATTTTGAAATATGCCAAGGCACTCTGTTCTTAACAAGGCCTACCCTCAGGGGAAACTAGTTAACTGGAGTCCAGGGTATTATCAGAAAGGGGAATAGAGTGAAGTGTGTATTGTGTTAAGATATGAAAGGCCATATATGGGCATATTTATAGACAGGAAAGAAAGAACATTCTCTTCTCTCTGCCTATAAATTCCCCCCACAAAACCTCTGCAAGAAACACTAGTTGTGTTTACCAAAATATGATGTGACTGTTACACATTCTTTAAAAGCATCCATTTGTTTATCTGTATAAATCACTGTTGAATATTATTACATTGAAAATTCTCACCAATTTCAAGGTACTAAAAATGTAAAATCAGATCTTCTGGTTCTATTTCTCTGGAAATTTAGCAGAAACTATGAGACTGAAAAGGTAGGCATTGTTATAGCCACACAGTTCATTCACTGTTCAACTGCAGAGAGCCATATGCGAGGGATATCTTGCAATGGGCCCAGTGAGGTCTTGGTTGTTGACTGACTCACTTTCTTCAGTGAACAGTCATTAGTTCTCATTAGTATAAATACTATGGTCTTTGGAAGATGATTTTGGTTTCAACACAGACCAAAAGTGTCTTTGTGGCTTACCTGAAGGGTATTTTTGTCT
Source organism: Hipposideros armiger (assembly GCF_001890085.2). Lineage (NCBI taxonomy): Eukaryota > Metazoa > Chordata > Mammalia > Chiroptera > Hipposideridae > Hipposideros > Hipposideros armiger. The sequence goes on along the minus strand of NW_017731757.1, from coordinate 990,705 downwards.
GCCTGAGAGAAGCCAAGATGGCTGTTTGCAGCAGGAGAAGCAAGTACAATTCAAAAGCTCTCATCTATTTGTCAGATTACTGCCACAACATATTAAATGCACTAACGAGGGAGTGGGCAAAACAGATGTTTGCGAAGTGAGGTTGACTTGTACTACTGCTTGAATAAAATGAAATAGGCACATTTGTAACTTCGTTTGTGGCAAGGCCCTTCTTTTAAGGCCCTGTCTTAAAAGGGGGGACTGAGTAATCCTTTGTGGGGTAGGATAGGGTATTCAGCTTCACTGTCTACTGTTTCAAAGGGGTCTACTGTCTACTGTTGCCAGCCTAGGGGTCTCCGCAGCTATTGATGCTAGTGTGTGTGTGTGTGTGTGTGTGTGTGTGTGTGTGCGCGCGCGCGTGTATGTGTGTGTGAGTCTATAGGGTAGACTAATAGGAAGATATCCCTTAGCTCTCTCTACTAGAGCCCTGCAAAATAATAGAAGGGTGACCTCTGTCTTTCTCCCAAGTCCCTCCTGCCACACCATTTCCAAACACACAATGAACTCTAATGGTGTTTTCTTCAGAAGAGTCAGGCAGATTTCAAAAACAGCCTAGTCAGCAGAGGAAGAATAAAAGATAGAACTTCATCCTTGATGACCCAGGCTTCAAGAAGGAAGGATGTCCCCTAAGAATGCTTCTCTCTCCCATCCCATCTTTTTAGTGCCCTCTGTGAATGTTCATCCTAGGACTGAAGTCTCAGCGTTTAGATCCCATCTGCTACCTCCCTCTCAGAAGACTCTACTTCCTCTGCCTCCAGGAGAATTGCTGCCTTCTCTGTTCCATCTGGTGTCTGCAAACCCCAGCATCTCAAGCCTCAGCTCCTTACTAATGATGGCCCTTCTCTGCTCAGTAAAGGGGAAGGTAGAACTGGTCCCATCTGTGAGAACAAGGGTCGCTTGATCAAGAGCAGTTCATTCTCCCCAGCAACACACTCTGATTTCTTTGCTATTTTATCCAGATAAGAACACCTTCTAAAATAAACATTCTTTTTTGAGGCAAAGAAACATTGTTTTCTTATTAGCTGGCCCTTAGTCAACATATCCTTGCCACATCAGTCGGCAGGCATTGAGGCCGCCCCACTGTCATACTCTCTCCCAGGGCCACCATCTTTCTTCATACCGCAGAGGCATTAGACACTCAGTCCATCCAGTGTTCAGCAACGTGCTGATAAGAGATAATCATCAGTCTCAGCTTGATGAGAGACACAAACTGCCATATTTCCCCATGTATAAGATGCACCTTAATTTTGGGGCCCAAAATTTGAAAAAAAATGTATTATATAAAGTTATTCAACTCAAGTTTTATTTATCATAAAATTCATACAACTCCTCATCACTGTCAAAACTCCCAACCATTAGCTTGTCCTCATCTGTGTCTGATGACGAATCCCTGTCTTCATATATTGCGTCTCATGGCCTTCTCCTGCCGTGGCGTTTTCAGTAGGGTTTCTTCTTCCTGTAGCCAGTCTCGGATTGTTTTCTCAGTTGATGAAGGACTAAACTTACGTTCAGCAGCACAATTTCCATTCACTTTTGCAAACTGGATCACTTTTTAACTTGAATTCAGCACTGTACAAAAATCTTTTCTGAGCCATTTCTGGGCAGAACGTGGCAAAATGTAACCTACCGTAATATACCGGTAACAAGTGCGAAACAATGAGTGCAAAGACAAGCGCGAAAAAGCGGGAAATGCAAGTAAAAAAATCTAAAATCACTGTGTAAGACTCACCCAGTTTTTAGACCCCAAATTTTTCAAAAAAGGGTGCGTCTTATACATGGGGAAATACGGTAGGTCCCACCAACTTTATAAAAAGATTGCCGGAGGAACCAGGTGAAATCCCTTTTCTCCCCAACAGGGAGGTGAGGGGAAAGGCAGGGCTGCTGTTCCACAAACTCAGCAGCCCCTAAAAGATGACCTCCCTTCTCTCTTCAAGCTCTCCTCTCCCACATGTGGGGTGGGGGTCTGGGGACAGCAGACCTCTTGAAGTGGAGCTTTTCAGCAGGCCATGAGGAATGGGGGCAGGTCTGAACAGAGAACAACAGGTACTTCTTTTCTTACCATGGCCCGTTGGAGCCTGATGCTATCCTGTCCCATGGACTTGCAAAGCCTCAACACAATGTCAGAGTTATCCCAATGAACACAACTTTCTGTGGAAATTAAAAACAAATATAGAAAGAAAGATGTGTTTGCCTTTGAAACCACCCATGTTTCTCCATTGAAAATAAACATGTCATTGATCTACTTGTGAATTTTAGCTATTATTCTAATTTCCTGCCACCTTCCATGGATACCTGTTTTTGAGCAGAGGGAAATATGGGGTTGAGGCTTAAGTGAAATTCTACCGCCTTTATTCTCATATCCTTTGCTACTTTAGTAAGGAGTGCAGTGCAGAGGGAGGCATATGGTCTTATGAGGGAATGAAACAGAGATTGAATCCCAATCAACTATTGAGAAAGCATGATTTATGTCTGCCATTTGAACCTCTGGGTTTCAGCTTCCTCATTGGTAATTATTTTTATTTTTATTTCTTTAGCAATAAACCTATTTCATAGAGTAGTCATGAGGATGATGTGAAATTACGTATGTAAAGCACCTGGCACACCCAGAACTAACAAATGTTCATGAGCCTCCTCCCCCACTTCCTAACCCTCTGTGCCATTTTCATATGATTCCTCTAAACCAACCTGACCTAAGGCCACAGTTAATGTCCCTGTGGACAGTCCAGCCTTTCCTTCACTCTAAATCTCCTCTCTGCATCAGTACTTTTGAAGAGGTGATCACCATGAATCATTTCATCTTTGTATTTCCAGCTCTCATATTTTTCACCACACAATAAAGCCAAGTACAAGTTACTCCCCTATTTGCAGTACTCCTTGCATCATATGGAACCCCTGCTTTCTCAAGCTCCTTGCCCCAGCTCCAAGGAAAGTCAAGCTCATGACATACAATTATACAAACATGTTATCAAGGGTCAACTGAATGTCAGGCAAAGAAGACATAAGACCAAAGAGGACACCTTTCCTATCATGTTCTAAGAAAGGCAGACAGGTACCTGACTGTGTGACAAGACAGTGATTAAAATGTATACAGGTGTCATAAAAAACTGAGAGTGTGGGAAAAGGTGGAGGACAGACTTCTGCATTAATCTGGGTACAGTGGGAGATACCATTTCAGAGTCAATTTTGAGCTATATTCTGAAGGATGAGTAGGAGTTAGCTAAATAAGGAAGTAGTGAAGGGGTCAGTGGAGTCAGGTGGAAATTCCAGGCTAAAGGCAAAGAGAGTTCAAATGCACTGAGGTGAGAAACAGTCAAACGTGTCTGGACTGAAGGGTGACCATGGAGGAGTCAGAGAAATGACACTAGAGGAGCAGATAGGCCTTGTTCATGTGAACGTTATCATGAAAATTCAGGAAAACTCTTGAACAAAGAAATGAAATGATCAGGTTTGCAGTTTCCAAATGTGACTCTAATATGGAGTATAGATTGGAGGATGGGGAAGCTAAGGGCACAGACCCAGATAATTAGGAAATTTTTGTTGGACTCTAGAGAAAAAGTCATGAGAACTTGACATGAGGCAGTGGCAGTAGCAAATGGGAACAGATACTAAAGATATTAAGTCAACATATGAGTGGCGAAGGAGAGAAAGAAACCAGAGATGGTGCCCAAGTTCTATTTTGTGTAGCAACTTAGATGGTGATAAGCAAGGTTTGGGATGAAGAAGAGGCAAGTGTGGAGGGAGAGAGCATGAATGTAGTGTCGGACAAGCAAGGTCTGTTCAACAATGGCAATTATATAAAGGTCAGCCACACTATGTGGCCAGTCAAATGTGGACCTATGCACCTTACAGGAATTCAGGCCAGGGGGACGAGCTGACATTCTTCATTAAAAACTGAGTGTAACGAGTTCATTGCTATCTTAATTGAGGGTGAGCAGCGAGAGTATCTTCAGGTGGGGCCGAAATTCTTTGAATTGTTCTAGGTCTGCTCCAATGAACAGAGAAAGAAGTGGTCAAGCCATCTATATAGCAAAGCCACAATAATTTTAGTTTCATAAAAATGTTAAGAGTGGGGCAGAAAGTAATTAGATTTTTAAAAACCTTCATTCAGCACTTGTTCAATACAAAGCTCTAATCTACTCTACTTTCACATAATGATATAAAGGAAGTGATTCCACATCTCTTTCCAGTTGATGCCCAAGTCACTCCCTCACTCTTCTTCAAGGTCATTGGTAGTTCTTGCTACCCTTGTCTTTGTTGATCCATCTCTGACTCCTTACTTATTTCTTCTGCTCCCTCCAGTTGATCTCCTTTTCCTTCCTCACACACAACTATCATAAGAGCTCCCTGGCTGTACGTCTTCCAGGTGTGCTGATAAACATTTAACACCTGGTGGGTGAGGTGGGCATGGGGGGCTTATTTGTAGCATTTGCCCATTTCTGAGGTGCAAATACTCCCATCTTGACAGATTGCAAACAACTGGCATGTTATTAATGACCTCTCAAAATCCCTAAAATTTTAATGATGGAAAAGCTCTCCTAAACCTTTACAAGCATGTTCCAGCACACCACTGCTTCTGAAATGCAGATGAGACCCACTGAATGTGGAGGTGCTCCTTCGCCTTCACCTGGTGGGGAGCGGGGTACTGTAATGAAAGGGACAGTCTGGTTTACAAGGGAGGACCTTTCTCAAGGGATGAAATGTGGAAATTTTTACATTTGAGTTTTGCTTAGGCCAATCTTCCCCTTCCCCGTCAATGTACGTATTTCACTATCCTTTCAGAAACCTTCTGTGATTTTCCTGACCTCTCTGAGCTCTTTAATGTTTATAAATTCATTCCTTACTTTGCCATTTTGCAGACCTTTGATTTTGCACAAAGATGCGAGTTCTTTGTACTCTCATTGATCAGAGAATGTTTGTTCTCTGTTTTTCAATGTTGATAGTAAATTTCTTAAATTTCACAATATCTATTGTGATATTCTATATCACAATAGAACCTTGTGATTCTATACACAAGAATCAATTGTGTATAGATATATATATAATATTCTTTTATATACTATGAAAATTTAACTATTTTGTAATCATGTAAACTGTCTTTGTATAGTAAAGAAATCTTTTGTTGACATAAGAAATGTCCAAACCTATAGAGAATTTTTATGAGTTTATTTGAGCCAAACTGATGGCAATAGCTGGGAAACAAAATCTCAACGGATTGAGAAAATACTCCATCAAATGACATTTATGCAGCTTATTTTATACATCAAAATCAAAAGAGGGTCCAGAAAAAGAGAATTACTCTAACATTCCAAGGGTATGTTATGTTAGATGCAAAAGGCTCACTTAAGGTAAAGATTGACTTTTGTCAAGGAAGCTACAGGCCTAAGATGTGAATACCTGCCATGACCCACTTTTAGTTAGGAAGTTTTATGTTCAGACCATCCTATGTGGTTAATTTCAGTCCTTGAGTTTCTAAGGCCCACCATGCAGGCCTCCCTGAGCTTGTCAGGTTTAGTATGTGGCCCCTTTTTCATCCACACTTTCAATATTGGTAAATTCATAAATTGTGTTACCAGGAAATTAAAATAAGATATACTGGTTCTTTGGAGACTTACCTCTATTTCTGACTGCCTTGTTATCTCAGGTAAGTTACTCAAGCCTCAGGCCTCCAAGTGTAAAACAATGTCAATAAGAAAGCTTTTAGGGTGTTGGAAGCCAATACCCTGGGTCAACCAAATGTAAATGTAGTTGAATTCAAATGTAAAAGTAACCTATGAATGTGATGTATTTGTCAAGCATAAAAATGTTACAGAAAATGAAACATTTTGCACTGCAGGCACTATTTTTTCTAACGCAAAGATTCTTGGAACATCTACAAAATTTAGGACTTGACAACCAGTTTTGCAAGAACCTTGTCCAATCTTTTCATACATCCGAAAGGCAGTCAGCTGGAAGAACCAAAAACAGCATTAAGTAAAGTGAGATATTATAAATACAGATTAGTATCCTTTGTCCAAGCCGTTGTGGGATCTTCTGTAGGTGAAAAAAGCAAAACCTATAATAGAATGGCAGAGAACCAAAAGAAAGAGAAAAAAAGATGCCTGAAACCAGGAGACCTTTCAAACTTACGACTATTTATTAACAGAAACAAGTGTTGAGAAACTTGTGTGATGGGAAGGGAACTGGTTTCACAGGTAAGCATTATTTGTGCAAGAGTTTTCTGCAGTAGTCATAGGTAAGAGAAAGAGATGCGGGTTTCTCTCGTTGGTGTTTCAGACCCAGGCCAATGGTATAACAAGGAAAAGCTATTTAATCTAAAAATCACTCATCCCTTCCTCCTTTCCCTTCCTTCCTTCCTTCCTTCCTTCCTTCCTTCCTTCCTTCCTTCCTTCCTTCCTTCCTTCCTTTATCCCTCCCTTCTCTCTCTCTCTCTCTCTCTCCCTCTCTCTCTCTCTCTCCCTCTCTCTCCCTCTCTCTCTCCCTCTCCCTCTCCCTCTACCTCTCCCCTTTTCTTATAAATGGGAGCAATACGTTTGGCCAACATATGACAAGTCTTACGAGATGGACAAATGCAGGCATGGTGAGTGTTTTAACACCCTTTGAGGCAGGTGATTTCACCTAAGAACAATACCTTAGTTTCTGCCACAGGCGATGCTGTGCTGGGAATTTCCCAGGGGCACAGGGCCGAAACAGCCAGACACTTGGTGCTATTTCTCTCTGCCACTCCCACCACCTGTGCTTTCAGGTGAGCTGGAAGGTGGTTTCTGTGCCTGGGATTCATGCCCCTCTGCGCTTACTTGAGAGAATGGATTGAACCAGAATGCAGAAACTCTAGCTTTCTGCACACAAAGTACCTAAAGTTTTTTTACCACTGCTTGGTACCTACTTAATAAATGTTTTATTAATTTGAATTTGGAATTGTCCTACTTTTGTAGAATGGCCCTTATAATGCAAAGTCAAGAGCTTTTGCATTATTCATTCCTCAATAAAAATTTGAGTACCCACTATCTATCAGGCTCTGTACTAGGTAGTGGACATACAGTGATGAAGGAGAAATTTTGCATTTTATATAACAAAGGCAGGACATACTCTAAATATAGACTTGCTTTCCAATTAACATAAAAACAAAAAAATCATTCTGCATGAGGGGTTTAAACTCATTCCACTTCATATCACACGATACCTTTCTAACTCCTGTTACACATTTAGCCTTACCTTCTTAAAACTTTTTAATGGCTTTCCATTTCTCTTGAAAAAACACCTAAAAGCTTTGCCTTGATTTACAAAGCCCCACATTATCTGATCCATAACTCATCTTCGCCTCCATCCCCCTCACTCATTGCTCTCAACTCACCCTCCTCAGCCTGGTTCCCTTCATGGCTGCTTGTGCCACACTGGCCCAGAGAAAGGAGCACCACCTGCTAAAACCCTGGACCTTGACTGGCTTGAGAACAGCCAGTTTCTTTCTAGTCCTTTGCTGAACTTGAGCCTATTTGGCTCCAAATTAGCTTAAAAGTCCACTTTCCTTTATGCACCACTTTTCTGAGAGAAACTCAGTTCTTTTCATTCTTTGAAATGTAAACACTTAAACTCAGTGCTACAAAATCCCCACACTGAGGAAACGTCCCTGTGACAATGATGTTGACTTTCTTGCTCCAATAATCAAAGTTCTTTATTTGGCGATTTAATTCTTGTGCTCCTTGGTGGCCACAATGCAGGCAATGGATTCAATACTGCTATTTAACACATTTTCAAAATATTCAACTCACCAGAAGAAAAATGTGTGGAGGGCCTAGAGTTTGTTGTTTGTCCAATTGTTTGTACTGAGTAAGGAGGGTTTGGCAGGATATTTGGGGGAAGATTTTATTCTAGTGGTGTCTTTATAAGGCTTTCCCTTTCAGGAATAATAGAGACTTTTCTAACTGCTGGATAAGTGTGTTCTTAATAATTATTGGATGGGGGGAAATGGCACGTATCCCCCCAGGCTTGTTTTTTTTTTAAGTTTTTAAAAAAATGAAAATATGTTTTATAATTTCAAAATAATATATGTCAAAATATCCAAATAAATTTTGCTATAAATGTATACCAGCCAAACAGTAGGAAAGAACTAGAACTTCACAGTGATAGAATATTTCTTATCTGTATCAGTTGGTTCATAGCCATGATACCTGTACAGTATTATTACATTCAGACAGATTAAACAGTATTATAAAGTATAAAAAACAACATACAAGTTCCAACCCTCTGAGAACTTTGAAGATCATAGCTTAAAGTAGAAAGGATTCACAGGAAAGGAGCAGTAAACTTCAGGTTTGTGTTGACTGGACTATTTGGATTCAGACTAAAGAGATACACACTTAAATGAATGGCTATGTTCCAAAAGCATATTACTGTGTGAATGCTTTCAAGCCTTTTCTTCTTTTTAACTTCCTCTGAAATCCAAGAGGATAATGTTTTTACCAAAAATATTTACTAGGAAACGGGAAACTTAAGTGATTCCCAAAGAAGACCAATTACCCAAATCCCTTAGAGCCCCTATTATTAGGCAAACAAATGCTATACAGAGATTCTGGTCCCTCTGCCATCTTCAAGGACTTCTTTGGGACAGCAAGAAAAATTGTCAGGCACCTAAGAAAATAACTATGCATAGAATGGCACCAAGGGGAATTCCATCTTCTTAAGATCTTCATACTTATGAATCCTTTGCTATATAAATTAAGAAATTAATCAGAATTTATGAGGAGGGAGAGGTCTCGTTTCTTGCTAAATACATAACTAACCACCTCCGCTAACCATAGGCAATGTTTACCCAGAGTCACTTTTGATGAAGCTATTTTCTAGATTAATAGACTATTTCCTCCCTCCCTCCCTTCCTTCCTCCCTTCCTTCCTTCCTCCCTTCCTTCCTCCTTTCTTTCTTCCCTCCCTCCCTCCCCACTTCCTTTCTTCTTTATCGTCCTTTCTTTCCTGGACTTTTACTGAGCACTTTCTCCTGCACTGTGTTAGCAGCAAGCACATGTGAACGAAACAGCCCTGTGCTCTGGAAGATCTTCCCACAGACAAACAAGTAACAGGAGCGTGATGGGATGAACACCTACTGAGCTGTGGGACCTGGCAATGGGAGAATGTGCAATCAAGAAGAGAAAGTTGATAATTAAGTTGGATCTTAAAAATTAAATAAAAACTTGTCAGTGAAACAAGTACAGAATAGTTGGTAATAATTTAAGCAGAGACTAAACTATATTCTATTTTTTCTGGTAGAAATATAAGTTGGAATCATATTAATAGCTCTTCTAATCTTTTCTGGGAACATATTGGCTACTGGAATCTTCAGTTTGGACATTTAAACAGTATTAACATATCCAGTATTAAAAACAATGTTTTAAGGCTTTATATACTTTCTCTTTCCCCAAAAAAATTTAAAGCAGCTTATAAAAATGCATTTCTAAGCTGTATAAAAGAAAACGTGAATAGATGAGGTAAGAAATATAAGAAGAAAATAATATTAGGAAAATGACATAAAACTGTTGTGTATCATAGGTCTTTTACAGTTAATGGAGGTGATCAGCAGGTATGGTCCAAGCCTCCATCTTACCATATGAGACACACAATCAAGTACAATGGTCATAAAATAAAATCTAGATAGAACTTCTCCCACAGATATTCCTGAAGTGGAATGGAGTGGAGTCTGCTGGTTTTGCTGCCTAGCATCCACCTACCTTTACTTCAGTAACTAAATACAGTTTTCCCCGGAGTCATCCTCTGTTACCCCATGATCTATTGTACATCTTGTGGATTTGGCTCCACCCCTCACCAGGGGTTCAATATGTGACTCAGGCAAGACAATTGAATGCATTGCCTTCCCCTTGCCATTGGTTTAGAGATAAGCACATGACCCAGTCAGTGCTAATCAGACCACTTGGACTACTGGGAAAGAGAGACTTAATTAGCACATGAGAGGGCATTAATCCTGGAACTGCTGCTGCTATTTAGAGCTCTCAAGAGCAGTGCTTATCTGAGAAGGTGGTCAAGGTAAAGAGAGATGGAATGAGAAAAAGTAAATCCTGCAGACATCATTCGAGCATGAATCAAGCTGTCTTGAAAGCACATCCAGAGCCAACTTCAGTTCCACGAACCAAACAACTTCCAATTTTGCTTTAGCCAGTTTGTGTTGGATTTTTTGGCCCTTTACCCATATAATGACGTTGTATAATGGAACAGAAAGCACTTCTGACAAAATCATTACAGTAAACGCAAAAGTTTTATAAAATGTTCTTGTACCATCCCTCAAAGCAAGTCCATTGCAAAATGCGAAAGCATGGTAAAGTCAATTCTAAAGGGAGTCAAAACAATGTAGTCCCAAATGACGATGCTGACTTGAGCCAAGAATGTGAAGAAATTTCTCAGTGAATATTCTGTCTTGATAGCATACTTTATAACATGCAGTGAGGGCTCTCTGATGAGACTCAGAAGTGTAGCTATTACTTGTTATCAATTAAGAGATTGAGTGTATACTATGATAATCAATGAATACTCTCTGATTAGACAGGGCATATCCCTGAAGTCAGACTTCCAGGGTTCAAATTCCTTTTCTGTCACTTATTAAGTATAAAGTAGCTTGGGACAAATAACTGAACATTTCTTGGCCTTGGTTTTCTCACCTGAGAAATGGAGAATGTTATATTACCTTCCACAGAGTTGTTGTGAGGACAGATGAGTAAATGCATGTAAAATGATTAGAACCATGCCTAACACATACTTACTGTTCAATAAATATTTAGAAACCATTATGTTTTTTCATTATCACCCTTTACAGAGAATCCTTGAGGGCAGGGCCAAGAGCTGGGTCCGTCAACTCTAACATCCAAAACAAGTAATGATCTAAATCCCAAAGTTCTGTCATTAGATCATGTCCATAATTGTTTCCATGGGTACATTTGCAAAACCTGTCTTACCAATTGCAGCTATTAGGAAGAAAAAAATCCATACATGGAATGTCTGATTTTGAAATTGCAACTTTCTGATGATTGATCTAAAACAGAGTGGACCCCAGGGAACTCAATGATATTGATGTGACCAGAGCTATAGAATTGCTGGCAGATGTTGGTCACTATATATGTGCATTTATATATATATATATATATATATATATATATATATATATATATATACACACACACACACACACACACACACACAT
>NW_017731757.1:957669-978656 GCF_001890085.2 Hipposideros armiger | reverse complement strand
CCCAGCTCCAGGTTGAGCTGTTGTTCAGCATCTTAGCTGTGGAGGGCAGTGTCACTGGCCCTCATATGTGGGATCCCAACCGGGGCACTCTGGCGTCCCAAGCCAGCTCTTAACCAATGTTCCACTCGGCCGGCTCCCCTCTGTTAGTTTTTTTAAAAGAGGGAGAATTGATATGGCAGTCTTTGCTGCAGTTAGTTGTTAATTATGTAGCAGTTTATCATATCAAATCTTCATGGTAGCCCTGGAGGTAGACACGGGAAGTATTACCTCCATTTTACAGATGTGGAACTGAGGCTAGAAAGGTGAAGAAATTTGCCCAAGGACATACAGTAGTAAGTGGTAGAAACAGGCTTCTAACTCAGTCTACCATTTTTCTAGCTCTTGGTTCACAACTCTTTCCACCATACAAACTGCAACAAGGAACAATTTTTTGGCATAGGTACATGGCTGAGTTTTAAGACTAAAAATATAAGGATTAATGGAAGGTAATATTAAATATAAATTAAAATAATGTGTTGTAAAATACTCTGAGCATCTCACTGTCTACTCAGGGTGAAGAGGAAAGGGAGGGGCAGAACTTAAAGATTAAGACGGGAAGTAAATGAGAGTCATGTATGAAAATCATCTATGGAAATCGATATGAAAATCAGATATGAAAAACAAAAATCTAAAGTGCAAAGAAAGAGTTGCTTTTACAGTTATGACTTGATGTTTTCCTTCAAAATAGTAGTTTGAGGAATATAGTGTGTGTGTGTGTGTGTGTGTGTGTGTGTGTGTAGACGAACATGCATGTACTAAGAGAGTGCATCCACATGCCTGATAATAGACACCACCATGTTAACAAAATCAGAAATAATACCACACTAAGCTTTCTAGGTTAATAAAAGCTTTCAGTCCAGGCAGATTGACTTTATGTAAAACATTCTATATTAATAGATTTTCGGTATGGTATATTACATATATGTTACATTTGATATGACTTAAGCAACTTTTAATGTTTAAATATATATTTTATATCAAATAATGTCACAGTAACAAGATTCATTTTGTGTATTTTAAAATGGATTTTAAAAATATCACCACAGTTAACAATCTCATAAATATTAGTCTTACTAAAAATTGAAGTTTAATAAAAGCATTTCTCCAAAGACAAAAACAAGTAGCATGATAGAAAGAATTGTGGATATTGTAATCAAAGAGAACTTCCTGGATCGAAATTATGGTTCTAGGGCTGGCCGAGTGGCTCAGTTGGTTAAGAGCTCGCTCAAGAGTTTGAGCTCTGAGCAACAGCGGTTCGATGTCCGGCCTGAGCTGAGCAGCGCTGAGCTGCCAACAGGTGGCAGGATGGCTCAGCTAAAAAAAAAAAAATTATGGTTCTACTCTTTATTTCCTCTGTTTCTTCATCTGTAAAATGGGGATGATATTCACCTCACAGGATTGTTTTAATAATTAAATTTGATAATGTACATGAAATGCTTAACACAGCGCCTGACAGAAAATATCCAATATTAGTAAATTTCCTTATTTCAGTAAATGGTTTTTAGTTTTTCTTTTTATTGAATTGGCAAAAAGCTTTTTAATGTTGGCATTAGAATTCTTATTCCAAAGCATTAAAATTTTTATTAAGGTTAAAATTCCAAAAGGTATACCTTCTTACTTAATCATATGGCTGCTAAAAGAATGATAGGCATAGAAATAATTTCATGGTGGTTGTTTATAAAATTAAAGTACAACATTAACTTATCAAAATTTCAAAATATACTTTTTTTTTTAAAAGATTTTATTGGGGAATTGGGGGAGGAGAACAGCGCTGGGGAATTGGGAGAAGGGGAACAGACAAGTTGCTGTTGTTTTGTTCTTCAGTCTAATTGTGGAGGATGTTGCTTCACTGGCCCAAGTTGGCACCATCATTGCGCTCTTCCCGGGCGAGGCAGATCAGTCACAGGCCTCTAGATGGCTGCTCACTGCGGCTGCTGGCCACTCACGCTGGCTGCTTTCTACACACAGTAGCCTATGGCAACCCACTGCCACAGGGGCTGCAGCCTACACTGTTGCTGGCAACCCACGGCAGCCCAGCTCCAGGTTGAGCTATTGTTCAGCATCTTAGCTGTGGAGGGCAGTGTCACTGGCCCTCATATGTGGGATCTGAACCGGGGCCCTCTGACGTCCCAAGCCAGTTCTTAACCAATGCGCCACTCGACCGGCCCCAAAATATACTTATTTTAATGCTACAAAAATGGCTTTGGAATTTAAACCCCACTGATTCTAGGTAAGAAACCTAGAATCATTTACATTATAGAATCTTAACAAACTATTCCTGCCTTGGTTGGTTACATCATGGTATGTACTTGTGCTTAACTCCAGTGGACCACCCTCTTGGCCTCTCAGTGGTAGGGGTTCACATGAACCTTTTCAAATTGAGTGGGTTTGTAAATGCTTCAGCCAATTTCCGTTACTTTATACAACGTAGGGAGTTCTGTTCCAGTGACAGCCACATCTCTGAAGACTTCCTTTAATCTCAGTGGTAACCTTCAGACCTTTACATTTCCCAAACTATAGAAGCATTTAGCTCAAATGCAAAAGACTGATTTCTCAAGAACTATCAGCAACGAAGTTCCTCTTATTTTGTAAGACACCTTCCTTTGTGAAGGAAAGGGCTGGGTGCCACAGGTTGGCCTCAGGCCTCAGAGCAGTTGGAAAAGCTGGGGGTAAGGTTTTGGGAGTTATTCTGACCTAGTTATGGCTTAAGATTTAGTACAATTACACAGAATTGTGTCACTGCTTTATTTTAGCTTTTCCAAAGTTAGTTTATTTTTATGTTACCTTGATGCCATTTTCACAAAGAAGTCTTCACACTGCACTTGACTTCTATTTCTCTTCAGTTGTTTTGAACTTGTACTAGTTTCCCCTGCATTTCTCAAGGACATTTATTTGTTAAAGAGAAAAGGCCATTTGGCTTGTAGAATATATCACATTCTGGATTGCTTTGCCATCCTCATAAAGTACACAATCCACCTGCAACTGGTTTCTGTGTGTCATGAGCTATAGAGGGCTATTTCATTTTTTTTAATGTGGATATCCAGTTGCCCCAACAATATTTATTGAAAGATTTGCTATTTAAAATCAAGTTTCTCTTTCTCCCTCTCTCTCTCTTTCCCCACCCCCATCTCTATCTCTATCTCTATCATCTCTATCTCTATCTCCCTATCTATCTCTCTAATGTCTATATCTATTATCTATCTATCTATCTATCTATCTATCTATCTGTTAAATGTGCAGGATTGTTTCTGGGCACTACATTCTTTTTCATTGGAGTATTTGTTTAATACTATTTGCCTGAAAGCCTGTAGATTTCTAATAAGTCTTGATATCTAGTAAAGTTAGGAGTCCTAATTTGTTCTTTTTAAAGAGTATCTTGACTATTTTAGACATTTGCATTACCATGCGGATTTTAGAATCAACTTGTCAGGTTCCACAATCTGTTGGAATTTTTATTGAGGATAGCACTGAATATATAAGACAGTTGGATAAAATTGTCATCTTTATAATATTGACTCTTCCACTTATTAAACATGACATGTAAATAAATATAATTCTCAGACTCAAGTAAGTGGGACCTCTGCCCTGGACCCCAATTTCATGTCCTGTGTGGATTGTGCCCCCTTCCCATGGAGTGGAGAGTTCACTGGGTCAGTGGGATGTACCACTCACAGCCATGACTCCTTCCTTCTGGACTGGAATTTCCTGCCCAGAGAACCCACCAGTGCACATTCTTAGGCCTGAGGATCAGTTAAGAAATGGTAACGTGGTGGTCAAGGAACTCAGGTGCTGTGGATGGAGCTTGGATGGGTGGGTTAGTATTATATGTCCACATACGCACATGACAGTCCCCTCTTGGTACAGTGTAAGATGGAGCCGGGGTGGAAGGAGAAGTGGGGATTAGGGAAGGGACACAGGCTGTGAGCCAGGGGCTACATTCCAGCACAGAATTCTGACGAATCCAAATTTCAAAATTCAAACCTGGCTCTCCAGATGGTTAGGAAGATACCTTTGTCAATGTAGGAAAATAGGTTATATTTTATTCAACCATTTATTGGCTATAATTGTAACTTCTAAATGTTTAAACATATGATATACAGATCTTCATTCATGTTCCTGCATAAAGTCAGAGCAAGATTGAATGATATATTATTTTATTTTAATCTTCTTTAATTTCATTCAATAACATTTTAAGGCTCTCTGAATAAAGATCTTGAACATCTCGTAAAATTTAGTTGTATTTATTTAGTTATTCTTTAGTTCTATTCTTTTAAAGTGAAAAAAATTCATTAAAATTGTTGGTCACATTTACATAGAAATTTAATTAATTTTTTTATGTTAACATTGGAGTCAACAAACTTGTTAAACTCTCCTTATTAAATTATTAATACTAATAACTTATCTGTAGATTTTCTTGGGTTTTCTCTGCAGACAATCATACGTAGTCTGTACATAACAATAATTTCATTTCTCCCCAATTTCCCAATACCAAATTTGACAATTTATTTGATCCACTCATCAGTTGATGGAATTCTGGGTTGTTCCCACCATTTGGCTATGATAAATAATGCTGCAAAGAGCATTTGTATACAAGTTTTTGTGTGAATATATATTTTCAGTTTTCTTGGGTATATATCTAAGAGGGGAAATACTGTATCATATCATCACTCTATGTTTAATATTTTGAGGAACTGCCTGACTGTTTTTTACAGTGGTTGATTCATATTACATTCTAACCAGCAATATATGGGCATTATAATTTCTCTACATCCTTGCCAACACTTGTTATTTTTCATTTTTTTAATTAAAATCCCCTTTAGTGGATATGAAAATGAATCTCAACGCAATTTTGATTTGCTTTTTCCTAATGACTAATGATGTTAGGCATCATTTCATGCATTTCTTGGCCATTTATATATCTTCTTGGAGAAATGTCTATTTAAATCCTTTGCACATTTCTAAAATGGGTTATTTGTCTTTTTATTATTGAGTTATAAAAGCGCTTTACATATTGTGGATACTTGACCCTTATCAGATTTGCAAATATTTTCTCTGATTCTGTGAATTGTCTGCTGATCCAAAGTGACATGCAATGTGAACAAGAATAAACCTTTATTGTTGAAAGCCACTGAGATGCTTAGTTTGTTGCTGACTGCAGAATAACTTAATGATAATTGGCTGAACAACTTGCATCTAGCTTTGTGTGCCTCCCATATTCCATACCCCATTCGCATTGCCCCATTGAGCAGGATTGAGTAGGTAATATGAGGCTCAAACTTCTTCTGAATTAACTTTCAACCATGCCTCCTGTTTTTAGCCCCACTTTTGTCTTCTTCTTCCAAAGAAGCCTACGCGTTTTTAATTGTACCAATTCTACAATTTTTTAAATTATTTTTTATTGTGAAATACATATTTTTTAGAATTACTTTCATCTGTACAATACAGTGCAATAGTTATACTTTTTACCCCTCAAAGTGACAACCCCCTCCCCCAATCTGCTGCCCCACTTCCCCCCCACAATATCATACATATCTATTACAATTCCCTTGACTACACTCCACAGGGATATGAAAGACAGTTCAAGGAATATAATTAATAAAGTTCTGCAATTTAACTTGGGTTGTTTCTTGGCTTTCCTCACTGTCAGTTTAGGATTCAACCCTCTCTGTTCTTTTAGGCAGTTTACCATTTATGAATCTTATTTCCAGATTCCAAAATTTTATGCTCTTGTTTCCTCTGCTATCTCTTTGCTTTTGATGGTTTTATGGAATTAAAAAAAAATCCATTTACTATGTTTTTAGTGGGGTTTCAGGAGGAAAGAAGTGTAAATATGCATGTCTGCCATTTTACCCAGAATTCTATCTTCTCTCTTCAAAGTTCTAACCTAAAACAAACAAACAAAAAAATAGGCTGTGGTCAGTGTGTATCACCCTATGGCCACATGCAAGCCTGTGTGTGCAAAGGCAAAGCACATATTCATCCAGTGTCAGCTACAGCTATTTATTCTAAGAGGAATGTGGCATTTCTAGGAGAAAGTATTTTGTTCATCAACTGCTATAGTTGAATTGGATGCATGCTGAACTATTGACATCTAAGATCAATGGCAGCCTAGAGATTTTGATCTATGATTGGGAGCTATGATCTGAATGTGTGTTTTGGGGCTACATGAAGTAGTTATTTGCATCCTTTGCTTAAAATCTTGTTACCTCCACTGTGTGACTGTGTCTGTATAATACCACCATATGCAAGTGAATCATACAATTTGGTGTCAAACATTTCTTAATTTTCATATACAGTACAGCAGGAAAGAATATCAGCTAAAGGACACCAAGAGATTAATGAATGATTCAACCATTTAAATTCAAATAAGGCATCAGTTACAAGCAAGATCAAATAGAAATAAATGCAATGATTTTCTTCTTCCAAAGGACTGACAGCCAAATTGAGGGAAGCTAACTCTAAGGAAAGGGAAGCATGCCCCCACCAGTCAAGTGTGGAGCTCCAGGCAGCAGAAATAAGTACAGAACAAAACCAGTCAATGACATTTGGCTGCACTAATGGGCCATTTTATTAAACAGGCAGTTGGCAAGAAGAAAAAAGTTGATTCAAAAATTGTAACACTAAGTTAAAGAAAGAAATTAACTAGGTTACTAAGACACCACACAAATGATCTCTAGAGCTTGAACATAGCATGAATTGGTTATCTACAGAGAATTAGAAAAGGTGCCAACACACAAACCTAATGAATGGCCAAGTGGAGATGCTTTATTTCTTTTGGAAACAAAGATTTTCTTTTTAAATGTAGAACTGGTTAGATCACTGAGCCACTACTGCCTGCACCTAGTTTTTTCCTAATATTTTTGTGTGAATAGGATCATAAGGACACATGCTATGACCTATAAATTTCTAAATTCAAAAACAAAGTCCTCAAAATAATCAAGGGAAGTAAATTCAACCGATACTGTTCAAACCTCTTTTTGCTTTGCCATGGATTTATTTCTTCAACCAGTGAGTGAGTGGTGCTTGCTTTTCCTATGACTGGGAATGTTTTCATCAGATCTCATGAAATATTTCCTTCATGGCAAGTGAGATTCCCAACTAATTTTAGCCAGTAGACATGCTTCTTTCAAAAGAATGTGCTATGTTGCATAGAAAACAGGGCTTGAAAGGAATTGTTAAGAACCATTAGGCTTATTAATATGTTGGGGGTTTTTTGGTACTGTCAAGGGCACTGAGAACTCAGCCCTTCACAAGAGAATTCTTAGCTTCCTAGGTGAGCCTGCCTCCAGGCTAGAATAATTTAGTCACCTGACTTTCCCGTAACTCATTATTTTTGGCTTCACGAGGCAGCATTCATGCACAAGTAGTCCTTTTCCATTCCCCAAAAGTCTTTTGTAGGACACCGATCATCTTTTTTCTTTCCCTATTTCTCTGCATAAAGTGTGTAAAAATCCCTGGTCATACTCAAGGCTCATATACAAATAATAGGTACAATTAGGATTCTGATTTTACTGTTATTTGTTTTGAACAGTTTTGAGTTTAACGTTGCTATTTCTTGGTTTAGCAAGAGATAGCTCTCCCTTGAAACTATTGGGTTGTCAGAAAAGTCATGATACATTTTTGCAACGAAAAACAGGAAATATACATCATGACTTTTCCAACAACCCAATAGCTTATTAGATCTGATCACTTGGTACTGTTTTTTCATAAGTATGGCGAGGAAAACATTGTAAATTTTCTTAGACTCAAACCCAATATAATTTTTATAAAAGGTCATTTTAATTATTAAAAAACACAGAGTTTGTTATACTTAAATTTAAAAAAGATATTAGGAGTGCATAAATTTCCTATACTAAAACATCAGGTCACATTTATATAATGATTTTTAATGCCTACCAACACCAACTAGAAAGTGTGTTATTAGATTCACATTTCCCAGCACTTATGTTTGTTTGTTCTTGAAAACTGGACAAAGGTGTGAGCGCCAGAACGCTTTCACTGTGAATTATTTAAATCCATTTCCTGTGAAATGAAAACCCTGTGACATTTTCAGAGCTGCTGTTTATTTTGGGATGTGAAGGATGTTAAAATTCTTTGTGTTTAAACCACAACATTTATGAATGGCATGAGACAAAGACTCATGGCTGGCTGAGAGTGGTCAGGCAATCCCTACCGGAAGGAAAGAGGCTATTGAATTACCAGTATCAAGAGCAGGCAAATCCACCTGGGTTGGCAAGCTCAGCAGAGGCTGCTGAGAAAGACTGACATCCACTGTTCCTGCTCACCTTCCTGAGTCTATGCAACCTAAAGGAGCAGTGTTTCTATTTTCATTAGTCCAGAGGATGAACTCCAAATTATATAAAGGAGAAAGTTAATATACTGGTTACAAGCTTTTACACAAAGGGAAAGAAATACCTGCTACACAGATGTCCAATGGAAACACCTTGTTTTTATGAATTATCTCATGCCATTTATTTTTTAGTGTTTACCCGTATGTTTCATTAATTTCCCTGAAACTCACTGATCTTTACAATACCCTATTCTAATAGGAGCAGTCTAAGAACTACTTTTTTCTTCTTTCCTTCTTTGCTTCCTCCCTCCCTCTCTCTTTCTCTTTCTTCCTTTTTCTTCCTTCCTTCCTTTCTTTCTTTCTTTCTTTCTTTCTTTCTTTCTTTCTTTCTCTTTCTTTCTTTCTTTCTTCCTTCCTTCCTCTTTCTTTCTTTCTTTCTTTCTTTCTTTCTTTCTTCTTTCTTTCTTTCTTTCTTTCTTTCTATTTCAAGGCATAATTGACATAGAACATTGTATTAGTTTTAGGTGTACAACATAATGATTCAATATTTATATATATTGCAAAATGGGCACCACAATCAGTCTATTTAACATCTGTCCCGATACATAGTTTTTTTTTTCTTTCATACTTTTATTACTCTACAAATAAAAAGTAAAGGTAGGAAGTCACTTATCTATAAGGTCACCAATTCTATCAGATTATGGCCACCTTTTCAACTTCATTTAACTTTAATTGCCACCTGAAGACGCTTTCCTCAGACACAGTCACATTTGGGGTTAGGGTTTCAACATATAAATTTGGGGTGGGAATCACAATTCAATCCATAGTAATGGTATTTACTTTAAAATTCTTTCAACATTGCTATATGTTTTTATACGTTTTCATTAAAAATGTTGAGAAAAAAGAAGGTAGATCTTTAAGAGAAAGAATTAGTGTTTCTGTGATTTTTAGATGCACCAGCACTCCCTAAAGTTATTTTGCAGAGTTGCTTTCTGATGAGACTTGACAATAAATAATTGACTAATTTGTTCAATCCATTAAACGATAAATCAGGTTGGTATTTTTGAGGGTCTTCCAGTAACTGTAGAGATATAAGAAGGTCGAAGGGAAAAACTTCAGGTAAAAAAAATTAAGAAGTATTCATTGAGCACTCACTACCCACACACCCTGTGGGACACAGAGACATGGAAGACCTAGGTCTTACCTGCAGGGCCACACTCTCATTGGAATCCCTATCCACTGGAGCCAAGTTAGCCCCTATAGGCGATGCAGGTGAAGGATAAACACCCAATGCTCAGCAGAGCCTTCAGGCCAGCAGTGCTGGTGGGGAGCACCTCCCTCCACCCCTGACCTTCCTCTGCCTCCCTCCCACCGCAGGTCCCTCCAGGCTGTTGGCTCTGTCTGCAAATCTCTTCTCCTACCCAACTCTTGAGTATTCTACCTCATTCATCAAACCTCAGACCCAGTGCATTTCCTCAGGGACATCCTCCCTGACCCAGAGCACAAATCAGGGCTTTTGTTTGCACAGCTTCAGAGCACAGTAGTCTTGTATTGAGAGGAATTGATTCAATTCATAATTACACGGTCGCCAGAGGGATCATTTGAATAATGCATCTCCTTTACTAGATTTTGAACTCCATGACAAACAAACTGTATTTCCTTTTAAATTCCAATCATATTTCCAGTAATTAGCAGCATCTGTTACATAGGAAGACACATAGGAAGTGTTGGATTTGATGTTTTTCTCTCTCAATAGGAAAGGGGGAAAACTACATTGTTATAACTATATGCATCTACTACGAGGATAGCTGAATAAATTCAAGAAAAGATTTTTTTTAAGTCAATAGAAGGCAAATGTTTGAAGAATAATAAAATCTTAAGTTGGAAGGAACATTGTGGTTACCTGGTTCACTTATGTTTCAGCATACACCTGTCGAATTTATGAATGTCTTTAGTGATTTTTATAAAAGAATACCAAACTGTTAAACAATTGAAACCAAATCAATTCTTGATTTTTCAGAAACTGATCATTGTATAAAGCATGTAGCATAATGTTTGATTCACAGTAATAGTTATAATAATTATTATTTGTAGTAACATTATTGCCAGGAAACCTTTAAGTTGTAGTGCATTATTTTGAGAAGATCCCAGATTTTGGACCATAAAAACCCCAGAATTTAATCACATCTCTGCCATTAATTGGGCATATATGGCTTTGAACCATTCACTTAATATCTCCAAACTTAAGTTTTTTTTTTTCTCCTGGCATTCAATAAATGATAGCTAACATGGTTATAATACAACAACCATAATGAGGATGAATAAAAATCTGTGTTTACAGCCGTGTGCCACTTAACAATGGGTATACATTCTGAGAAATATTCATTATGTGATTTTGTCATTGTGTGAACATCAGAGTGCACCCACACAAACCTAGATGGCATAGCCCACTACACACCTAGGCTGTATGGTATAGCCTATTGCTCCTAGGATACAAGCCTGTACAGCATGTTACTGTACAAAACAACATGAGATTAAATCAGCACAAGAGAAAATGATGCAATGATGAGGTACACAGTCAACATGAGATGTACGAGGCTGCTGCTGGCAGAACACAGCATTCTGATTCCCAGCAAACTTTTTTTAATAAGTAAAAAGAGTTCACGCTAAAATAATGATAAAAAGCATAGCAGGTACATAAACAAGTAACATAGTCATTTATTATCATTATCAAGTATTATGTATTGGACATAATTGTATGTGCTACACTTTTATGTGACTGGCAGTGCAGCAAATTTGTTTACACCAGCATCACCACAAACACATGAGTATTGCATTGAACTACTTTACGGTGGCTATAGCATCACTAGGAGATAGGAATTTTTCAGCTCCATTATAACCTTACCACCATTGCATGTGCTGCCATTGTTGACTGAAACATCCTTTTGCAGCACATGACTGTACTCTCAAATAGCTCACAGTCTGATGGAAAAATAAGCATAAGCTTTAATTCTGTGTAGTAGATACAACAATGGAAGAATGCCACCAAGAGGAATAAGAAAATAACTCTTAGACAAGGTCTGTTGGAAGAGGAAAGTGTTTTGTTTGAAACGTTAATGAAAATGAAAGTCTGATTAAGAAAAAAAGATACTCTGGGCAGAGGACCATTGTGAAGGGTTTTTGGTGTGATCCCAGCAGAATATTCCAAAATCGGTGTGGCGGAAGGAGCACATCCTGGGGTATTTTATATGTTATGATAAAATACTGTGGGTGATGGAGAACAAGTAAAGGGCTTTAAAAAGGGAAGAGAAACAATCAGACTTATCTTTTAGGAAAATGGTATGAGGAGTCATATGGTGGATGGTTTGGAAGTGGTGAGGCTAGAGGCAGAGAAAACAGTTGGGAGACCATTGTGATAGTCTGCGGAAGAGGTGATGAGGGCCTGACTTGGGAAGAGTAGTGTGAGTGTGGAGAAGCGAGAATGATTCAAGAGGTAGTTCAGGAATAAAGTCAATCAGATGAAGTGATGTGGAGTGAGGGGTCCAAGACGGCTCATGGTGGGATCATGACTTCCTTGAGGGAGTGAGTAGGTAGACAAACAAATACATACAATTCCATGATTAGGTGCAGAGAATACAGAAGGAAGAAGAGGGGGAGGTGGGGAGCAAAGGTGAGAGGTCTGATTTTAGACATAATTGAATTTACAGTATCTATGAGCCATCAAGAGAAGGAGAATCCCATTTTGGGACTATCAGTTTGCCCACAGGAAGTGTGTAATGTGAAGAGTGATAAGTGCCAAGCTCAGAATGCTGGGGATACCAGCCCATAAAGAGGAGATAGAGAACAATGGAACAGGCAGAAAAATAGAAGTGAGAATAGAGTCATAGAAGCCAAAGGAAGAAAGTATTTCACTAAGGCAGAACTAGGCAACTGTGTCAAAAGGTGCAGAGAGGTCATACAAGGTAAGGAATGGGAAAGGCCCACTAAATCAGATAGTGTGAAGCCACTTACTACCTTTGCCTGAGGTGTTTCAGTGGAGAGAGAGAAAGGTAGGAAACTAGATGGCAGTGGGTTTAGAAGTGAACACGATGGCGGAGAGATTGTGATAATATACAACTCTTTCAACATATTTAATTGAAAAAATAAATAAATAAAATTTTCAAAATGTCCCCCAAGATATCTTTAAATATATATGTGTATTTTTCTAAATCTAAAAGAAACTATTCCTTAAGGTCTGCTTTATCCTACAGAAAGATCACCCACGGGATAACTTGTCCCTACTCATACAAAAATTATAGTTTCAAGAGGAAGGTAGGCGCTTACCACTGTTTTCTAGAGAATATTGACCCTAAGAAACATTACTTTGTAGTTTACCATGGGCAAAATTTTTCAACATGCTGTGATTAAAACAAAACTGTAGGTTCCTAATTTGGGGTCTTTCATGTGGCATCTGCCTTGCAGTCACAGAATCTTTGCTTTGCAGGCTTACACTATCTCTGTAATGTTTCTGCCATCTGTTCTTTCTCCTCCTTTCCCACAGTCTTTCAAACAAAACTGTTTATTTTTAAGTCATTGACTGTATTTCAAAGTTCACATTTCAATGTCTTAACAATTTTTATCCAAAAGAGGGCGCAAACTTCTTATGAAGTATAGTACAATACTGTATTTCACAAAATTCGCTTGCTCCTAGTAGTATTTCAGCTTCACAGCCGCTGTAATTTAATGCAGAAACATTATTCTACTGGCATGTGCATAGGAATTAAATCCTATTGTGTGAGTATTAATTCAGAGCATTTTGCTTTTTCAGGGTGGTTTCAGAGAAGAGGCAGGCTATTGCTAAAGTAAAGAAATAAGTCTAACAGTTTTCTATTTTGCAGAGCGAACTCAAATTAAGGTAGACATTTTAAAATTAAACTTTAAATAGGATTTTTTTTTAAAACAAGAAGAAACAGTTTGTTTACAATCTTCTAATTTTAGGGTGTATTTCCATTCTACCATGATTTATAGAATGGCGAGTGAAGTAATATAGTTCAGACCTTCTGTGTGTGTAGTTAATAGCTAATCATTTGTTTTGTATTGTTTTGTTTTTGCCATAGCTGAAATTGTTCATATTTCAAATACTCAGTATGTATGGCTATTCTCACATATAAGAAGCAGTATGACTAGTGAATAGAGGCAATGACAAATTCCATTCTCGGCTATTTCTTTAGGTTGAGTTCATGATTTGCATGCATTTTCTTTGGGGCATGATGTGCCAAAAATGTGCTGAATTGGTGGTGGTATTCATAAATACAAGTTATGGAAATAAAAAAATGCAAAGAAGTCATTTTTTCCAATGGTGGTAAATGTGCTATAAATATCCCTTACTTAACAGAAATCCATGTAACCAAATTTTGTATTTGAAATATATAGATTAGGGCACAACCTCACTCTGCAGAATGCACTTTCAAATTTAAAGGTCCAGTGCATTTGTTAGCTTATTCCTGCTTCTGTAACTGGCTTAGATTCCACATTCTAGCTTCTGTATCATACCTAACTGCCTGGTAATTTGCTGGTGGGTGATAACAATGAACAGTTATTCAGGGGAAATAACACCAGTTGACAGGCTTCTAGCCCCTAAAAATGAAACCAACTTTGAGTGGAGAATCACTGAAACTATATTTGCTAATTGATTCGTCATTGGTGGCTATTAACCAGGACTCAAACAACGGCTTCCTCCCATGGCAACATACAAATAAGCACAAAGTGAGGGCAAGAGCTAAATTCATAGTCCCTCATAATGTACCAGTCTAAAATGACACTGCCAAGATGATCTGCATACATTTTTGATTGGGAACCAACATGACAACAATAACCAAGCATTATTTCCAGTTTTCATTTGATTACACACCGATAACCCATTGCCAAATTATTTCTAAGAATTACCAGTAAGTGCTCATACCTACTGTCTTTGTACAATCATAGAGTGTTCTCATTCATCACATTGATATCTGCTTCTGACTGTCCAAAGCTTTCCTTCATCATGCACCTTATCCGACTGCAAGATCAATGTGTACATTCATCTTGAAATTTTCACACTGCATCTTGTCCAGCTGCCTCCTTTCCTGACCATGAGATTTAATCTCATCTTCTCTAGGGCACAGCCTGGACAACATTTTCTTTTCTGGGTTTTAGGGGTCCATGACTCCTTTTGCCTCTCTGCCGCCTGCCACAGCTAACACCCTTGTTCTGCTCTGCCCTTTACGGCAACAACACCCTTCACCCCTTTATATATTATTCTTGTAGACTCCACCAATAAGGCGATTTTTTAAATACTCAACTTGTTTGATGATGCCAAACTTTGTTACGTTGCTGAAACTTCCTATTGCTCTCCAACAATAAAACAAGGACAGTCAGCCATCAAAAATGTTTGAGGACAGCTATGTGAAGTGGAGAGTAGGAAGGACTCAAAGACATAAGTACATCTTACGACAATACAGAAGAAAGACTAAGGAGGCTAGTGATAGGATTGGATTTTGAATCTGTTTTCACAGATTCTGTATTTATATTGAGACATTTGGAAATAGAGCATTGTTTCAATATATCTTCTCTGAAATTACCATTTTCCAGTTGGTATATGACTTGAAAAGGTTTGCCACATTCAGGGCTGTAAAACTCACATTCTGAAATCAGTTTATTTTGAAAATGAATCTGACTTTATAATAAAAGTTAAAAAAGTTAATTAGAAATGCACAGCTAGAAGAAAGCTGTTGCATTATTTAAGAATGTTAATAATATATAAATGTAAATGGATAATAAAAAAGCTAATTACAAAATGGCTTCATTTCTTACAGAAGCTATATTTTCTATCTTTCCAGAATATTGTCATGAGAACACTAGCACTCCTTCCTCCTTACTCTCTCTCTCTCTCTCTCTCTCTCTCTCTCTCTTTTGAGAAATGCTGTGGAACTAAGAAGATGCTCCTTTTTTTGGAGCTCAAATGATTATGATTCTTTTGGTTTTTATATCCAGCTTTCAAAGGATAAACTTGATCCTTTAACAAATGTTTACCTCCAAGAACTGTTTACCACTGAAATCTAGGAAGCTATATATTAAATTACAAAAGACTACTTTTTATTTGTTAGTCTGAATTAGATAAGAAACACATGGCATATAGGTATCCTTTGAAAATATCAGAAAAAAAGACTAAAAAAATAGATGCTGGCTAGTGGCTCTGACAAGAAATGATATTAATTTTTAATGTTGGCTCCCTTTGTGACCTGTAAAAATACGCTCGGACCTCTAACTTAAGAGCTTGAGTAATTGAGTGGAGTCTCGTGTTTGTTGAAATACTGCTTCTCTCCACTGACATTGATAATACCAGTTTACTACCCTATGCCACTTTTTTGTTTAGAACTGAGAGATGTGTAATATTTTTCAAGTTTCAAAGTTTTGGTGTTTAGGCTTTTTTGGACATGTTATCATTAATAGAACTTGTTCACAACAATTGGCATAGGAAGTTCCTTGCAGTTGACAAGTGTGTGATTTGGAACAGCATGTGGAATAGCCACGTGGGCCTGTGGCTCAGGGCCCACACTGAGAAATCAGCAGCTGTGCCTGCTAAATCCAGCTCCAACATTAACCTGCTGTGGGACCTTCTACAAATTGTTTAATTCCAGCCATGAAAATAAACATAGGCACCAATGCCCTAGAATAGATCTACAGGAATCAGGCTGTACGCACATGAAACTGAAACTCTCTCTGCCTTTTCTTTCTAACGCTTGTTGGGGACAGTGAGAGATTTGGAATAACCAGGCTGAGGTTACTGATCTTTATTTCCAATTAAAAGAGGCGAGCATAAGCAAGAGCACATAACTGGGAGGGAGTGGACAGTTGAGATATGGATGAATAACACTTTAGCAAAATTTGAGAACTGAAAGGTAAATCTCTGGAGTGATGAGAAAGGCTTCTCATTGATTCTGTCTCTCCGGCTGGTTCCATATGTGTACAACAGCTCCACCACACTCTTACCAATTTTGCTCTATGTGTAAACCATCCTTTCACTCCTATTTCTCCTTTCCTTTGTCTCCACCATTTCTTCTTGTTTTTCCTTTGTCAGCACTGTTTGAAGGGGAGGAGGAAACAATATTCTCCTACTGCTTTTTTTATTTCCTCCCTCTATTGTTAGAGCCAGGCAGAATTTTACAGACTCTCTTCAACGCCTACATTTTAGAAGGGAAAAATGAGCCAAAGTAAATGTAAATTAACAAAGCAGTGACAGAGCTGGAACTAGATGTCGGGTCCTTTAAATGGCAATTCAGTGCTATTTCCATACATTGCACTCAAGTGTAATGATAAAAAACAAAACAAAACAAAACCACAGAAAAACTTCCAATGCTGCATTGACCTTATATTTTTCATATGTAAAAATGGCATTTTATGTTCATTACTTTACAACCAAATATATTAGGGCAGGGTGGCTAAACTTCATTATTTCATGTATATGAAAATTGTTTTATTTTGTAATATTAATGTATATACTCCAAAGGTCAACGTGATTTTGAAATATCACACATGTGGTTCCTCTTTGGCTCTGTTTGGCCAGAAAAACAAACATTGCACTGGAAATATGTATGCTATACTCAGTAAATAATGAAAAAAAGTTATAGTTGGGGTCAGAGTCATGCATTCAGTAAATAATAGAAAAGTTAGAGAGTCAGAGTCATGGTCATAACAACAATAGTAAAACAAAAATCTTAATCAGTAAAGACCCACATTCACATTTGTCAAGTGATTAGGTAAAGCAGACAACTAGTATATATGCGGGGTCTAAAACCCACCCTTTTGAGAAGTCTTGTGCCCTTGACTGAGAGTAAGCTGAAGCTTTCAAGACGATGTGGATGAAAGAGGAATGCAATTTTAAATAGGTTGGATTGAGGAGGTGCATGTTACTTAAAGCTGAGCTTGGTTTTTCTTAAACCCATGAAATATAAGCATGTTGAAAGTCAAAGTTAAGAAAAAGGATACAAGAAGAGATTTCTGGAGATCCAAGATGGCGGAGTAGCTAAACTCTGTGCTTACCTCATCCCATGAACACATCAAAATTACAAACAAATTATAAAACAGTCACCTGGAGAACCATCTGAAGTCTAGCTGAACAGAAGTTTTATAATTAAGGATATAAAGAAGCCACATTGAGACTGGTAGGAGGGTTGGAGAAACAAAACGGGCCAGCCCCAAACCTCCCTGTGGCAGTTGAAAATCGGGAGGGTTATCTCAGCCATGAAGGGTCCCCCCCGAGGACTGAGGGATCCCAGCTCCACACCAGGCTCCCCAGCTTAGAGTACTGGTGCCAGGAAGAGGAGCCCCCACATCAGGCTATGAAAAACAGTGGGGATTCCGACTGTCTGGGTGGGTCAAAAGGCTGCGGGAAAACCCAGATGTCCTCTTAAAGGGCCCACACACAGACTCACTCCCTCACAGGAACTCACCCTGGGCTCTGGAAGATGGACAGTGACTTGGGGAGCATCAGAGACATACGGGGAAAGACTGAGTTGTGTAACTTCGGGCTGAGGATTGGAGGGCCAGTTGCTATTTTCCCTGTGTGGAGTCCCTCTCCCATGCAGCTGGCAGACAAGTGCTGTCTTTCCTGTGTTAAGCCCACCTGACACACCAGTGGCCAAGTCTGAATCTGAATAGGTCTGGTGAGCTCTGCTCTCTCCACCCTGCTGACTCACTGAGACCCTGCCACACCCAACTCTATAGGCTTTATCAGCAGCTGAACCTTACAGGAATTGGCAGGTGGCATCAGGCCTTGAGTTTTGGGGGCTTTTTTCAGAGCTACCGCAGACCCGGTATGGTGGCAGCCATCCTCAGTTCACAGCATGGCCTTGCCCACATACCTCCAGATCCAGCAGAGGCAGCAACCAACTATGGATCACTTTGTAGCTCCTACCAAGTAGTCGCCAGACGGTCATAGGCAGTGGCTGACCTTGGCCTGCACAGGAGCCCCTCCCAAGAGGCCCCAGAACCAACATACTTAGAGGTTGGCTTCAGATCACAGCAGAGCACCACCAATTTACCCCACAGTGGCACACCTGAAGGGTTTTTTCAATAAGCACCAGAGCCAGCTTGGGCTAATCCCACTCCATGGGGTAAACACCTTGCTCAGCAGCCCATAAGATGTGGATGTGGCCAAACCCCACAGCCAGTCAGCCTGAGGATCAGTCCCACCCACTGATGTGCCAATAGCAATCAAAGTTCAACTACAACAGGAGGGCACACACAACTCACACAAGGGACACTCCTGGAGCACCCAGAGCAGGTGACCAGAGAGACTGTACCAGGGCCCCACAAGGCACCTACTACATAAGGCCACCTAGCAAGACTAGGAAACGTAGCAGATCTACCTAATACATAGAAACAAACACAGAGAGGCAGCCAAAATGAGGAAGCAAAGAAAAACGGAGCATTGTCATGATGGAGGATGACTTATGACACACTTTAAAACATACCTTCTCTCAACTGTAGCTCACACCTGACTGAATGCACTGAACAAGTTGAAACTTCTCATACACTGTTATTAAGGTTCGACGTGCAACTTTCTGTATTGAAGATCCCTGCCTTTCAGTTGGATGGCACTCAGCAGCAGCATTCACCATATTTTATGATCACAACGGAAAGGCTCCATATCATGTATTACTTCTGGTATGGTGATTTCTAACAGATAAAAACATTACGGTGTGTCCTCATCCACCTTATTCACCAGAGCTGGCACAGTGCAAACTTCTGGCTCTTCCTCAAAGTCAAAAGGACCATGAAAGGTAAACATTTTGAATTGATTCAGGACATCGAGGCAGCCATGATAGCACAACTAAAGACACTCACAGAAGAGAACTTCCTGAACTGCTTCAGGAAGTGGCAAAAAACTATGGGATAAGTGTGTTCAAAGCAAGGGGGAGTATTTTGAGGGCGATTAATGGCAATGTGGCTTTTACTGTAATAATTTTTTTTACTTAAATATTCACCATATTGTTTGATCACATCTCATACATCCCAAATGAAAGAAGAAAATTCTAGAAACAGAACTAAACAACACGCAGGCAAGCAACCTACCAGAGACAGAGTTCAAAGCACTGGTTATAAGGATGCTCAAGGAACTTAGTGAGAACTTCAACAAGGAGATAGCAAGCATAAAAAATGACATAGAAACCATAAAAAAGAACCAGTCAGAAATGAAGACTACAATAACTGAAATGAAGAATGTACTAGGAGGTATCAGCAGCAGACTAGAATAAGCAGAGGATTGAATCAGTGATTTGGAAGACAAGGTAGCAGAAAACACCCAATTGGAACAGCAAAAAGAAAAAAATTATCCAAAAAAATGAGGATAGTTTAAGGGGCTTCTGGGACAACATCAAGTGTATCAACATCCGCATCATAAGGGTATCAGAAGGAGAAGAGAGAAAGCAAGGAATTGAAAGCCTATTTGAAGAAATGATGAAAAAGTTTCCTAACCTAGTGAAAGTAAATGCCATACATATACAAGCCCAAGAAGTGCTAATCAAATGGCAATAACTACATACCCATCAACAATTACTTTCAATATAGATTGATTAAATACTCCAGTCAAAAGATAAGGCAGCTGAATGGATAAGAAAACTAAACCCTTGCATATGCTTCATACAAGAGACTCACTTCAGATTGAAAGACACACACAGACAGAAAGTAAAGGGATGGAAAAAGTTATTTCATTAAAATGGAAAAAAAAACAAATAAAAGCTGGAGTAGCAATACTTATACCAGACAAAACAGACTTTAAAACAAAGGCTATAACAATAGACAAAGAAGCGCCCAGTAATCCCATTTCTGGGTATTTATCTGAAGAAATCCAAAACTCTACTTACAAGGGATGTGTGCATCCATATGTTTATTG
Source organism: Hipposideros armiger (assembly GCF_001890085.2). Taxonomy (NCBI): domain Eukaryota; kingdom Metazoa; phylum Chordata; class Mammalia; order Chiroptera; family Hipposideridae; genus Hipposideros; species Hipposideros armiger. The sequence continues at coordinate 958,413 of NW_017731757.1, read as the reverse complement.
CAACATTGTTTACAATGGCCAAGATGTGGAGGCAGCCTGGATGTCTGTCAATGGATGAATGGATAAAGATGAGGTGGTACATATATACAGTGGAATATTGCTCGGCCATGGAAGGGAATGGGTTCTTGCCATCTGTGGCAGCATGGATGGACCTGGAGGGTGTTGTGCTGACTGGATTATATCAAACAGAGGAAGACAGATGCAGTGTGATTTCGCTTATATGTGGAATCTAAAGAACAAAACAAACAAAACAGAAACAAAAACAGAGAATATTTTGATGGTTACCAGATAGGAGGGGGGTTGAAGGGGTGGTTGAAAAAGTGGAAGGGATTAAGTAAAAATTGGTTTTTACAAAGTAGTCATGGGGATGTAGGATATAGCATAAGGAATATAGTCAATAATATTGTAATAACTGTATGGTGTCAGATGGGTACTAGATTTATCAGGGTGATAGATTGTAGGGGAGTTGGGAGACAGAGTGAAAAAACTGAAGAGGTTAAGCAGCACAAATTGGTAGTTACAAAATAGTAATGGGGATGTAAAGTAAAGCATAGGGAATATAGTCAATAATATGGTAATAGATATGTATAGTGCAGGGGGATCACTTCTTAAATTATACAAATGTCTAATCACTATGCTGTACACCTGAAATTAATACAAAATAAAAATTGAATGTCAACCTTAATTGAAAATTTAAAAACAGGGGGAAAAGGTGAAGAGCAATAAAAGGTCCAAATTTTTTTT
>NW_017731757.1:954546-956969 GCF_001890085.2 Hipposideros armiger | reverse complement strand
AAAAAAAAAATCAACATCTGTGAAGCACAGTAATGCAAAGCACAATAACATGAGGTATACTAGTAGTCAACTCTGCTTACAAATGGAGCAAAACAAACAAATGAAAGAATATACTGCGTTTTCCTAAATTCATATTGTGTGATTCCAAACCATGTGTAGAAAAATTCTTTAGTGATAAATGTATTATTTACATATGTATATAAATGGGTTTTAAAAGATAAAATAGAACAATGATTTGAGAATTCATTTGAAGCATAAAATAAGGCCCCATATTTGTTGCAAGATTATAATTTGAAAGGATATGGCTTTTCTTCATTTAAAAAGATCATTTACTTGAAACACTAACTAAAAATTAGACATTTACCAATGGATTTTGAGAGTCTATGCTTAACATCCCATACAATATTTTGTCATTTATCCGTTTTGACTAATACAATTAAATCCAACAACTATTTATCAAATGCCCATAATATATCCAGTTTTATAACATCCATTTTTTAATTTATTTGGTCCTCTCAATCAAATTTGGAAATTAATATAAAATAATGGAATTTTATTATTTGCTTTTTTCCTCTACAGTATTTAAACTTTAGAAACTAGCAAAATCATTGAGGTTGCTTAACAAAATTTTATTGGCTCCTTTATTTAAATGTCAAAAAATTACAATATAATCTTCATATAGTGTTTTGATTAGAAAACAAAACATTGCTTAACTCTACAGGATTACATACGTGAGTGAATTATATGGTGGAGAAGTAGTTGACTTAGGGCATTTTTGTTTGTCAGGAAGATTTATGTCTCAAATCCTAGAGGTGTGGCAGTTATAATACTCACAGGCAAAACATGACATCAATTTGCTTTTTAGATCTTTTTATTAATTCTTCTCAAAACCTAAATCAAACACAGAAGTAGCTATTGCTTTGAAGCACAAAAAGAGGTGTGTCTATTATCTGTCTACCCTTTTATCAGCATACAATTCCATTGTTATTTCCTTTCTTTTCATGTTACTATTCAAAAGACATTTATACAGATGACTCTGCATTAACTTGAAACAAAAACCTCCTAGAAATATACTTGTAAATATTTATTGGCACAAATATATCACCGAGGAGAACCTGTATGAAATATGATAGTTTTCAATTTTTAAATATTCAAATCTTGCTTATAATTCAGATTTTTCTGCAGCACTAAACACAGATAATTTTCCAAATTCACAATTTTGAAAAATAACATACACAAAGTGGTATTCTAATTGATACAATACTTCAATATTCACTCTATAACTTAATATACATTAAGAAGTCACTTGTAGGGCATCCCAGTCAGGACCCCTCTCTCGTTTCGAGAGCTGTAACTTTCTGCTCTAATAAAACTATCCTCTACTACAAACTTAAAAAAAAAGAAAGAAAAAAGAAGAAGTCACTTGTAGACTCCAGTTTCCTCATCTGTAAAATGTCAAATTAAACAATTTTCAAAGTACTTTCTAACTCCGGCATTCTAGAACTATAAGACATGTGTACCATACTGTTTTTAAATGAGATCAAACTAAGATATGTATTTCAGTACAAAGTCGAAGAGATATAAATGTAGATGGAAAAGCTGCTTCTGAACTATTTTCACATAGAATTTAACCACATGACAATACAGTGGGAAGAGAGTAATGATGAAGTAGTTTGGAGGCACAGCTGCATATGGCATAGGACCCTGGGCGCACACTCTGCCCTCCAAGTTATGCGCCCTTGTGCGGAACTACAGCCACACACGGGAAAGGACACCTTTCTTGAGTTGACACAAAGGCACCTTACAGGCCAGTAGGAGGCCCTAAAGTGTGATTATTTCTCTCATCTCAATTAAAAAAAAAAAAGCCTTTCATGATCCTAGTTTCCTTCCAGCCCCCACATTATTTCTCTCCTGTCTTTAAAGTACTGTTTGCTCTTCCTGTCTCCATTTTTCCATCCCTTCTCCACCACATATATTCCCGCATCTGGTTTTTGCTCAACCTTCTCCACAAAACAGCTCCCGTCAAGGATCTCCAGGACCTCCATGGTCTTTCTTCTTGAATCTATTCAACTGGTCTTCTTAGCAGTGCGTGACTCCATTAATCACTCCACTTCTTCCTCCTCAAAGAAGTTTCTTTACATGGCTTCCAGAACTATCCCTGTTTTTTCTCCAACCTAGATGGCTGTGCCTTCTCAGTCTCTTTTGTTGGTTCCTTCTCATCTCCTACACTGTCTCTTTTTTTTTTTTTAAAGATTTTTATTGGGGGAATTGGGGGAATGGGAACAGTGCTGGGGAATTGGGGGAAGGGGAACAGACACGTTGCTGTCATCTTGTTCTTCAATCTAGTTGTGGAGGACGTTGCTTCACTGGCCCAAGTTGGCACCATCATTGCGCTCTTCTCTGGCGAGGCAGATCAGTCGCCG
>NW_017731757.1:946659-954406 GCF_001890085.2 Hipposideros armiger | reverse complement strand
GGGCAGTGTCACTGGCCCTCATATGTGGGATCCGAACCGGGGCCCTCTGGCATCCCAAGCGAGTTCTTAACCATCGCGCCACTCGGCCGGCCCTACACTGTCTCTTTTTAGGGCTTGTAGATGCAACTGCCTACTTGATTTCTCCTCCTGGATGTCTACTGGGTACCCCATACTCGACATGTCTAAAGCCAAACTCTTGATATTTACCCCTAAACCTGCTCATCTAGACCTTTCTTCATCTCAGGAAACAAGTCCTTCCTTCTAGTGGCTGAGGCCAAAAACCTCATGTCTTCCTTGACTTCTCTCTTTCATTCATACATCACAGCCAGTCATCAGCAAATTTTGTCAGCTCTACCCTAAAAATAGATCCAAAATGCAAAGTTTAACCATTTATTACCACCCCACTTCCACCAGCCTCATCAAAGCCACCATCATCACTCAATTGGATTATTGCACTAGCCTCCTAACCGGCATCCTTGCTTCTACACTGACCTCCCTTCAAGCTATTCTCAGTAATCAATCCTAAAACACAAGTCAGATATCCCTTCTCTTTACTAAAACTGTCAAAGTCTTCCCATTGCACTCAGAGTAAAAGCGAAAGTTGTTATTAGGACTTACAGAGCTCTCCAGAAGCTACCCACACTTATATATACCCCTCCACACATACATACACACTCACAACAGATGAAGGTGCATGGGCACGCACAGAGATAGACACACAAAGACACAAGACACATGAACACACAAATAGACATCCACAGAAACATGCAGACACGCACATAGACAAAGACAGATACACACTGACACATATAGACACACAGGCACAAACACAGGAACATAGGAACAGATATACACACACTCAGATATATATATACAGACACAGGAATGCACAAACAGACATACACAAAGACACAGAGATCATACCATCACTCAGATACAACACAGACACTCATGGAAACACATACAGACAGAAACCACATTACCTCTCTGTCCTCATCTCCCACCATTCTCCCTTTCATTCCCTCTGCTGCAGCCACGCTGGCTTCCCCATTGTGGCTTAGACAAGTCAGATGCACTCCCCCACTCTGGGAATGCTCTGCCTGAAACTATCTACATGGCTGACTCACTCATTTCTTCAGGTCTTTACCCAAAAGTCATCTTCACAGGAAAGGTTCCTCTGGTTACCTAACATTTAACAACGCCCCCCTCCACCACCACCCACACACACAAACATGGTTCATATAACACCCCCCTCCTCACTGGCTTAAAATGTTTTCTTAGGGCCTATCATTGACACACAAATATTTTTCTTACCTTGTTCTTGTCTTCTCCAGAAGAATGTAAGCTGTATTAGGGTAGAGATTTGCTCTGTTTTATTCACCATATCTACAGTGGATGGAAGGATGCCTGCAGCATAATAGGCACCCAATCAATGTATTTTGAATTGCTTCCGTGAATAATAATGCTGTGCTCAAAATGGGAGCAAGAACTGAGTGAACTATATGGGCTTTTTGAGCATCTCATGGCAATGAATCCCATCGCCTTACACAGGCTTCCCTGTTCTCTTTGAATTCCCAGAAGTCAAACCCCCCTGGCTGTAGCTATTTCAGGCCATTGTTTGCTTAATAAGCAGTCATTCCTCCTAGGTTACAGTGCTGTTCAACGTTCTCTGATCAACTCTGGTTTCTCAGTCATTTCCTTAAAGGCACCCCCAGCAAGTTCCATGGGTTGGGGGTTGCCAAGTTGGGGTTGCTTTCAAGGATATGATAGAGGAAATGGAAGGCCAAGATCAGTGGGCAAGAAAACTTGCATTTGGGACACAGCTAGGAACTAACACATAATATTTGGTGATAAGGAGATTCTGGTCACAAGTTTCTTTTCCAACACTTGGACAATTTAGCTCTAAAGGAAAAAAGCAAAGAAGAATTGGTCATGTTCACATAACCTAAATGCTTGATTCAGTCATTCTACTCTGCCTTTTCTTTCATCTCTCCAAACACACAAGAATAACAGCACTAATAAATGCTCTTTAGATGCAGTAAATCTCTAATGCTCAGATATATAGATATAGATATAGATAGGTAGAGATACATATCAGATCTGTATCTATTTATCTATCTATCTATCTATCTATCCATCCATCTATCTATCTATCTATCCATCTATCTATCTATCTGAGAGATGTCTAAAGCAACCCAATCAAGCAGAAGTTGGTCAATGGTCCTGCCTCCCCCCTCACTCGCATATAAATACAAGGTCATATTAAAAATCCCCTTCGTCTCCTACTCTATCACCTTCACTCCCAATCAATGTTCTACCAGTTAGAAAAAACATCTTCCTTTGTTATTGCATGTTACTCTTATTTCCCTTTAATTTTCATCTCTTAGCCTCTATTTCTTTGCCCTCATATTGAAAAACAAACACATTTCCCTGAGACCTTGGTGCATTATTACATACTTCTCTCTATTTTTATTTCCTAATCAGGTAAGAGGAGGTCAGTGGAGAACAACAAACAGTAATAGAACAAAAAAAGGTTTGGGTAATGACCTGTCTTTTAACTTTGGGTACAGTCATGTCTGTAACTTTTGAGTATTTGTATTTTTCATCTTTTAAAGCATGTCTTCAAAACTAGGATGACTAGGATATCATTTAAATATAATAAGAACTTGGACTTTGGAGATGGACAAATTTGGGTTTTAAAGTAGTAACATAACAATTACATGGTCAGATAAAACAAGTATTTTCAAGGCTATGAGAAAACAAGAACCACCCTGCACTGCCATGGGCATGCCTTGGAGTACAGCCATTCCAGAAACAACCAGGCAGTGCCTGGTAAAAAAGAAAAACAACAACTACACAAAAAACACCTTGCATTTTAACATCTCAGTGGGACGCTTTTTCTTTGTTTTATTGTAGCACACATATTGTCAGCTAATATGGGTCAAACTTCAATCATAAAACAAAATACGCATAAGACAGGCCACAGCACACTGTAGAACACCCCTGATTCAGGATAATAAGGTAGAAGTGTGGGTGCTCATTAAATTCTAACTGGCTGAGAGCATAATACAGAACTCAAAGTATGGAAAAGACAGAGTTAACAAAGTACTCTAATGAACTGTTTATAGTGTGTGTGTATACATACATATATACATATATATGTATTATATAAACATACATACATTTACACACACACACACACACACACACACATTTTAAGATAAATGTTCCAGACACAAACTGATATAATGAATCAGACTTGCCCAGGACATACCTATTACAACAGCTAGTCAAACAATGAAATTGATAAGGAAATTAGATACTCTGTTCCAATCTGATTATAAAAGCCATTTTCCTGCAATAGAAAGATAAATACAAATTATCTAGAATTGTTTTATTTCATTTTGTGTGTGTGTGTTTTCATATACTACGTGGATAGTAACTGAATACACAGATTACAAGGAGCTGTCCTGGTAGGAAGCAGCTCACTACAAAGGTATGTAGACTCTAGGTCTAAACTGGGCTAAGTTGAGACCCTACCTCTACCACCTTCCAGAGGAAGCTACTTCATCTTTCTGTGGTTTGGTTGTACAGATGAGGATCTGTACAATGGAAATGAAAATACTACCTATTTCATAAGGTTGCTATTAAATGAATTAAGTACTTAGAATGGCGACTGGTACCTAAAAGGTACTCATATATGTTTTTGTTAGCTAAAAATAGGAGAAAGCCCATGATTTGAAAAAAACTCATAATTATTTATTTGCTTATGGTTATGTTTCTGTAAGAACTTGCATTTTTGACCTCTAAAGAATTCATTTTAAACTTCCAATAACTTTTCCCATGAAGTGAGCCAAATGGTAAACATGGGACTTCTGAGTATATTTAAATAAACCTCTCACTACCTCTGTTCTGAGCACCACAGAGAGGGGAAAATCTCTTCATTTGTAACAGGCTCTAGAAAGTGCTGTTTCCCACCCGTTATGCATAGTAATGTAGAAAGGTGAGGGCTGTGAAAACAATTCTCCAATTTTCCTCAGTGCCCACCCATCTTTTTCCAGTGTTACCTTACTCCTCCCTTCCATTGTTTAGTAAGTCCCTGCCCCCACTTCCCATCTCGTTTTTTACGCCTTATTTTTGTTTCTTTTTCCTTTCTCCTTGCATTTCTGTTAACCTTATTCTGTCTTGTAGGTGTCCACCCCCTTTTACATTACCTGCCATCTAATGTTATTTCTCACTTTTGCCATACTTCCCTTTGGACCCCCACCCCCACGAAACACACACACACACACACACACACACACACACGCGCACACATGCACACACACAATTTCTTTCCCCTGGACTAATCTCACTCTTAGTTCCTGGTTTCTTATCCTCTGTTCTCAGCACCAGCCTTGTTTGTTGGTACTCTATTAAACACTTTCTACTTTTTTACTTTGAAATTTACAATACGGTCCATTCTTATTTACTTACTGAATGTCTGTCTAACTCTGATTAATACCACTTTTAGGGAAAATGTAATTTTCAAACTTTAAAGAGAGGCAAGGAAATGAAACAGCATGAGTGAACTGTATAATACACATATTATCAATTGAATATCTACCGTGTTCCAGGTCCTTTATATACATTGTCTCTCATCCTTACAATAACTTCAAAAGAAGCTATTATTTATTCCTGTTTTATAGTTGAAGAGCAATTAAATGACCTGCCGAAGGCCACGCAGAGCTAGAATTTTATCACATGTCTTCTCAGTTCCCTCATCTGCCCTCTGTCCCTTATATCACCCTGCTTCATAAATGAATTGAACTACCATGCTATATGTTTCTGATAAACAAAAATAAGAATTGAAAGTAACACTACACATAGAGATTTTAAAAACATGATCTTCATGTACTTCTCCCTGCAACCCCCCCCCATACACATACAACCCCTTTATTTATTTATTTTTCTATACTTTTTTTTTTTAAGATTTTTATTGGGGAATTGGGGGGATGGGAATATTGCTGGGGAATTGGGGGAAGGGGAACAGACAAGTTGCTGTCCTTTTGTTCTTCAGTCTAGTCGTGGAGGACGTTGCTTCACTGGCCCAAGTTGGCACCATCATTGCGCTCTTCCCGGGCGAGGCAGATCAGTCACTGGCTTCTGGACTGTCGCTCACTGCAGCTGCTGGCCACTCACGCTGGCTGCTGGTTACACATGGTAGCCCATGGCAACACACTGCAGCAGGGGCTGCAGCCTACCCCGTCGCCAGCGACTCGCGGCAGCCCAGCTCCAGGTTGAACTGTTGTTCAGCATCTTAGCTGTGGAGGGCAGTGTCACCGGTCCTCATATGTGGGATCTGAACCGGGGCCCTCTGGAGTCCCAAGCCAGTTCTTAACCAACACGCCACTTGGCCGGCCCATACAACCCCTTTAAATATAGCTAAGGAGGTAATGTCAGGGAGTGGGTAGAAAAGAAAGTGGTGAGGACACCAAAGGAAAACTCTTGCCTCTCTTCTCTCTTTGTTGGCTTTGTCTGTGATTGGTTGAGCTCAATAGGAATCAGACTTAGAGACTTCTGAAGTTCAAAGTGTTCTTGGAGATCATCCAAAACAACTCCTTCATTTTGCAAACGAGGAAGCTGCAACTCAGATAAATAAAACAACTTGCCCAAAATATATAGATTTAAGCGCAGCCCAACTTGAGTGGGTAGGTTGAATTAATGCTCATAAGATGTCTTTTGATCAGCAAAATAGAACCAACACATCTATGAGTGCTGGAAGGTTACAGCATCCCAGAATGAGAGTCATTCCAGGCTGGAAGGGTGTTCACCAAGACAGCTCTAAGCAGCTGCGGGCCAAACCTTACCCATTCAGGGCTCAAGAGGAATCTAGATGATCCTAAGATACCTCAGAATTGAGAATGAGTGGGTTTTAAATGAATGCATGAAAAACAAATCCACAAGATATATGGCACCAACTTGTAATAGGCCCATTGAAATATTCTGATACAGTACAGCTTCAGAGGGTGCCAAGTGGCAAAATAAGGTACTGTTTGTTTTCTTGTAATTTGCATATGTACTCATATATTGTATACAGACAGACAGAGACAATGTTACTATGATAAGCATGAGTGTTCATTCTCAGAATTACTCCTATCATTATGTGGCTTTCATACTAAGTAGATTACAAATATCATAGAATTATTGTAGAGCATCGAAATAAACTAAGGGTGTTAGAGAAAATGTAAGAAAAAAGAGCACGCTATTTTTCTGTCTTAGTATCGGTATTAATGTCCTCTTTAACGTAGTGTAACAATATTTGGCTCCTGAGCAGTTGTTTTTTTTAGTTAATGCCGTATTTATCAGGACTTCAGTTTCTTCCTACCTGATTAGATGCACGCCAGCCACCTCACTGGAATCTAGGAAAGAACTAATATATACTGAAACCAAACCCGAAGCTTAGAAAATCCTTGAGCTGTTGAAAGGCACACTTGTGTTGTTTGGCAGGTAAATTGAATCTCAAGTAAAGAATTTCTGCAAATCTCCTGTTCAGTCAGCTAAACTGGTTTCACTCCTAATGAACAACGCTGGAGGAATTCTCCATTATTTCTTAATAAGCATAATAACGCAAAGAAATAACTTCCAATGCTAATCTCAATGGCTTAGGTCTCAAAAGTGGAAAGGCTCAGAATATATTTCAAGATGTTAAAATACATTCATGTCAAGCTTATTAATTTATAGATAAATTATTACTTTTTATACTGGAAAAAATCTACAGTTCTTTCTTTGTAAAGACCAAATTATTGTTAATTAAGATGTTACTTTGAATAATTTGGAGAAGTAATTGTCTAACTGTATTCACTTTTGTATTTATATAAGAATAGTTTGTTATAAATAGTTAAATAAAAATTTCAATGAGCTGAATCTTAAAAGAAAATAAGGAAGCATTTATCAATTGAAAGGTACTCTGTAAATCGGTTTGCAGATTAACTGCAAAGGTTATTCAGGTCTCTATAATCTTAAAGTGAAACAGGACATTTATCCATTACTTCTTTTTAAAAATCTCTATTTGGTCTGTTTCAATTTCTGGACATTTTTATGTTGAATTATGTGGTAGGCTGTACTAACTTTAGGTTTCTTCTGACTAAACTAGTTTTGAAAAGTTTAAGATATAAGGCATTGTAAAATAAATGGTTGATGCATTACATAATATTCTTCAGGTATTTAAAAAAGTTAATATTTTTCATCCCTTGGTCAGGCATTTCTTGTGGGGTCTAAAATATAACTCCTTATAATAAATATGCAGTACACGCCAAGGAAAAAAAGAAAAGAGTTTAGGGTTGTCCAACCTCATAGAATAAACAAAGGATAAAAGTAGAAAATAAGTCAAGTCCACAAGCATGACGACCCTAGTCTGCTTGAGCTGGCAAAAGAACTAATAGTACTGCCATCCAGGTCTTAATTTATGGGTCGCTTGTGGTATTTTCAACTGCTTTTACATTGAAACTGTGTGTTATAGTAAAAGAATATTTCTTTTTTCAAAGTCCTCAATCAACAAATTAACATTCTTTCTTTCTATGATACACATCATCTGTTTTCTAAATTAACTATTCATACATATACTCGTATGTGAATCTCAAATGGTCAGAGCCATGGTTCCCACCCTGGCCATAAATGAGAAGCTTTGGAAAGATCACTATTAGAGCCACCCCCCAGAGATTCTGGCTTAAACTATCTGATCCCGTGATGGAGCAGAAAGTGGCAG
>NW_017731757.1:943777-945924 GCF_001890085.2 Hipposideros armiger | reverse complement strand
AAAAAAAAAAAAAGAATCAACAATTTTAGTGAGTGCCTACCATAAGGAAGATACAAATAAACAAAGAGATTGTCAAATAAGGCCAGGAAATAATGTGCAAAACCAAAATTTGAGTGATTTTTAATTTTAGGAAACTCTGTAGGGAATGCCCTGGTTCATGGCTTTTTGTATTTTCTAAATAGTAAATTGGATCAGAAATAGGCAAATCGTCTAGAGCAGGATATGACATAGAAATAACAGCGGAACTATGCTGGAGGGCAAGAAACAAGAAGGTAAAAGCACTTTAAAAAGGCAAATCATACAAAAGAGTAGAGGACACTTTGTAGTCGATACCCAAAGGTGAGTGTTTTGACTAGCAGGGAAGATTAAAAGGATGAGGTTAGGTAGGTGCTTCCCAAACTGTCTGTAAATCTGACCTACTGGTGAACCCAACATGACACACCAGGACAAATTGGGACCAAGAGCAGTACAGTAGTGTAAGCATGTCTACATCCCACCAGGCCAGCCATCTTTACCCTTATTCCCATTTACACAAGCCATGAGATGGCCAAGCACACACACACACACACACACACACACACACACACACACACACACACACACTCAAACCTCCAAAGGACTGCTGCAAGCCAAAGAGTGAGGCTTACCCTGTGTTGTCTCAGTGCAGATTACTTCATTTGGGTGGATATTGAGAGACAGGTTTGGGTTCAATATAAAGAAAAACTTTCTAAAAGGCTGTCAAAACCAAACCAAACCATAACATACACCTTGTCATGCACTGAACCCGTGGTCCTGAAGGTTAGAATATCAACTGAATATTATCTCTAGAAATAGACAGGACATGTGTTGAGTGTTAGCATGTCCTGTCTTTAATGGTCCTTCTACATCTGAGTTTTGATGGTTCTGTAGTCCGATCTCCTCTCTTCTCAGTAAGACATCTAACCACCTCAAATTTCATTCTGTACCCATTTGGTTAAAAAAAAAAAAGTGACAAAGGGGGATTGAGAAATTCTTCACAATGAACCAAAGTGTCCCTGCACAAAGATTGTGAAACAGGATTAGCAACTAGCTTTATTGTAGCGGACTTATTTATAGGTTTTAGACCTTTGGTTACTTTTGGCAAGAAGTGAATCCTGAAAGCTCATACCAAGAACTGCAAGAACTTTAAACAGACAAATAATAACCCCATAATAAAGCCAGTGTCTTTGTTCTCTCATTTATGCCCAGGTTTGTGACCTCGGGAGTCGAAAGTACACCCTGATCTTTATGTATACCTTAAGACAGCAATGAAGGAATGAATGAGTTTATTCTTCAATTAGGTATGAAAGGTGGAGGTGGTAAATAAGTAAAACAAGAAACAGAACAGTTTCTGCTGTGATGGAACCATCATTCATTGAACAGACTTAAAGCTGGAAGAGTACTACAGGAAAAATGTCTTAAATGCATGTCCTGTGTGGAGTGCGTTAAGATCAGCAGGCCAGCATTGTGACTGGGCCATTCAAGATCGAGATTGCAATGAAGGCTCTCTGATGGAGCCTGTGCTTTCCATAAGGGGCAATCTCGAATTTAGGTGCCAAGCACCTCTGTACAATGACTTTCCACATACTACCTGGCCAAAAAGAGCTGCTGAATTTTAGGGCAAAGCCTATTTCAAGACCAGAACGGCCACAGTGATCCCTTCTTGACAAGCCAAACAGGGTCACCCAAACATGCGTAGCACGAAAACCTTTAGAGCTCAGCAAGCCCAGAGCTGCGTTACCAGGCCCTGTCTTTTCAGGGCACACAAAAGGTATTTTCTGCACTGTTTTTACAAGGTACTCTGGAAGTCAAGCTATTTGCCATGGGTAGGGTTGGGGAGGTGAGGAGGGAGGTGGGACGCAACAGGTTGTCCACATACGGCTGCCAGTCTGTCCGACAGGAGGGCCATTCTCCGCGAACCCTCGGCCGGGAGATGAGGTGGCAGGGGAAAGGGAGCGCAGGCCCGCGTTTCTCCCGACCGCGGGCGCCAATCCAACTGGCTGGAAAGAACTAGGCAGCTACCTTAAAAGTGCCTGGCACTCCCTCTCTGCCCCCGAGGGCGCGTCCTGGGGTGGGTGAGTGCCCCCTAGCGCCAAGTCTGCGGGCTGGGAGGGACGGGGCGGGGCGGG
>NW_017731757.1:893487-942642 GCF_001890085.2 Hipposideros armiger | reverse complement strand
TGTTTTTGTTAATTAGGCTTTTTATTGCATTGCGCTATAGCAACAGGTAGATGTTCACATAAAAAAACAGAGTTTTAGTTTTAAGAGAACAGGAGATGTCAACGTGGTCACAATGACTGTTCGAGTTCTAGGCTCTTCCAGGATTTTATAGCACACGACTAGATGGATCCCGGCAGAAACTTAAGGAGAGCCATTTACATTATTTCTAAATTTGAGGTGTTTTCTTTTTCTTTTATTACTGCACTGCAAGTTTTTATTTGCATAGCTGTGTAAATAAAAGACAAGATTTAATTCCCCTAAGATGGTGTTTGCCATGAAAAGCAAACTGTTGCTCAACGTGATATTTGATGGAACCTTCTTATAAGGGCATACGTGTCTGGTTTTAGATGGGTGACACCCCGGTCTGTGTCCTGCTGTGTAAAATCAGTAGCTGGGACACTGTTGATTGCCTAGAGTTACTGTTGAATTTCCTGTGCTCTGCAGAGCAGGCATCCAGGTAGGTGCTTTGAACAGGTGGGCTCTTGTTTCTGTGGTTTACATTCAGGAATATGAGATTGACCGTTACTGTCCTAAGAGCATTCTTCTATTGTAACTGTATTATTACCTGAGACAGTGTGCCAGATCGGTATGCTTCATTCTGTAAAACAGGGGACAAGGCAGAAGAGAAATAAATGCTCCCTGAATATTATTGGGTGCAGAATAGTGAAGTTTTCACCTTATGCGTCTGAGGTGAGAGTGGACATGGCATTAAGATTTGCGGGCATGTGGGACAGTGAGGAAGAAGGAAGGCATAGCGCTCAATTATTAAGCTCTATAGGGAGCTGAGAATGAATCAGATAGAGGAGTGACATTTATATATAACCCAGCTTGCAAAATATCCTTCCATGTGCGTTCATGTATTTTAAATGACTTTAAAATACATAAATGACATCACATTACCTATTGTTCTGCAACGTTCTAAAATTAATAACATGTCTTTTCCAGTCAGAATATATAGTAGTAACTCTATTTAATGACTACATAGTATTCATTAGTTTGGACAAACTGGTTTATTTAACCATTTACCCATTGATGGACATTGGACCCCTTCTATCTTTTCATTGTTGTTAGCTCTTTACTGAAAATTTTTATATTTGTCTCTTCGTGTGTGCATATGTGTATTTTTATAGAGTAGATAATGAAAAATGGTATTGTCGGGGCAGTAAAATATTCATTTTAATATTCAGTTTGTACTGCCAAATTACGTTCCACAAAGTGTATGAGAATACCTATTTCTCCACATTCTCATCACTAAGTTTTTCATCCAATGTTATAGGTGACCTATAGTCATGTTATTACTTTAATTGGCATTTCCTTAATTATCTGTGATTTTGACCATTTTATTATGTTCTGCTCATTTATTTTATCTTATCTTTTGTGAATTCCTGTCCATATCTTATACCCATGGTTCTGTTGTTTCCTTTTGGTTTAAATGATTTGTTGTTGTTGTTTTTTTAATTCTGATGTCAATCTTTGATTTGTTTTATATGTTGCAATCTCAGCCCGTTGTTTGTCTTTTAGACTTGTGAAGACTTTTATCATATAAAACTTTGAAATGTGCACTATAATTAGATTTATCAGACGTTTCCTTCTGGCTCTGCCTTTTGTGGCTTAGGAAGGCATTGCCTACCCCAGAGCGATGGATTTACTTTTCTATATCTCCCAGAATAACGTTTTGGGGGATTCACTGACACCACTACATTGTGAAAGAGAGAGGAGTTGATTCCCCCACCTTCAAGTGGAGCTTCTCAGAGCAGGCCCCTCTGCTTGTACTGTCTCTGCCATGTGTTCCCAGGGCAGCCACATCTGTCAGCTGCTGGTTCTGAGGCAGGTCCTGCCTACTGAGAGCATGCTGCACGTGGCCTTCGTGACATTACCTTTGCAGTGGCATTACGTTGCTGTGGGCCCGGGTGGCCACAGGCCTGAGCAGGCAAACCCTCCCCTTAACCCACGCATAAGGTGTAGATTGAGAAGAAAATCTGGGAAGGGAGAGAGAAGGCTCATGGTTCTCTCGTCTAGTCTTAGATGGAAGATAAGCCTCTTGGACGCAGATAATGGAGTCGTTACTTTGAATTCCCCATATGAGGTCAATGCTCTGATCCCTCCTCATCAAGTGGTATCACGGTCATCCCAGTTTTCCCTATAAGGAAAAGGAGACCAAGAAAAGCTAAATGTCTAGATTTAATGGTTCCGCATGTTAAGACCCCAATTTCTGCTTAGAATCAATCTTAGTATTATGGAAGGGAAGCTTCGATGAGTTTCTTCCCCCTCACCAGACACTCTGTTCATATTCGTTCTATGAAGTAAGTGCTGTTATCCCTGTTTTACAGATGAGAAAACAGAGACTCAGAGAGATTAGCTAATGTAAACAAGGGTACACAGCATGTAAATAGAAGAACCAGAGCTGAAATTCAAAGTTCATGCCTTCCCCCCATACTACTCTTCTTTCAAAGGATTTGCAAAAAGCACACAAAGCTACTAGCATAAGAAAAGCACATTTTTCCCCTCCCTCCAATCCAGCAACTAACTCCTGTGTTAACTAGGAAATTGCCTCCACCACGTGAATATTGTCATTTTTACTAGTTTGAAATGGAAAATCAGG
Organism: Hipposideros armiger; assembly: GCF_001890085.2. NCBI lineage: Eukaryota > Metazoa > Chordata > Mammalia > Chiroptera > Hipposideridae > Hipposideros > Hipposideros armiger. Next base: position 940,001 of record NW_017731757.1, on the reverse strand, counting down.
CACACATTATTTGGAAAACACTTAACTTTTACGGGACATCTTGAAGGTTTCCTCCAACAGAATTCATTCAAGTCACTGTATTTTACTAATTGAAAATTGCATGGTTGAATGAGCTAGTGATTTCTGTTTATTGCTAACCCATGTTCCTTTCAAAACACTACTTGAACTTTAGCTGAGAATCATTTTCAGCCAGGTTGCTTTTAGTGTATGCCGTCTGTTTTTGTTAGTGGGAATGTTGGCCATTTCTTCGAAGAGAATTAACTATAAATTATACTTCAGAGAACTTCTAAGTAAATATGGGCATGCCTCAGCACTTTAATGTGTTAATTAGCTATTAACTGTGTCAGTAAATTAGACCTGTCAAAAATAATGGCCTCCTTGACTAGTTTTTACCACCATTTCACTTGATGGTGTTACTTAGAAGTGTTGCCCTGAGGAGCTGTTAAAAAGCAAGGTTGTAGAGGTCTGCCTTGCAAAAGATAAACTGAGTTGTTAGGAGTCACCTAAGGCCTGGGTATGTGGGTGTTTTAAGGACTGGTAACCCCTAATTTACAAACCAGGTTTGCCCACAACTGGGTGACATTTACTGCTGGCAGGGGAACTTATCCCCAGGAACCCCAGTTCTTGCTCTCGGCTCCCCGTTTCAGAAAATCTAGCCAATAGTTGTCCTGGTGAGGAGCCTTCTTTGGTGTATGCGACAAGTTAGCAGCCTATTTACAGGTACTGTTTTCATTCCAGAGAGAGGTACCTTCCCCTCCAAACTAGGGTTCTAAGTGTACTGAGGAAGGACCTGACCACATCGGAACCTTGCTCTCCCTGTCTCTCCTCTGGGACTTGTGTCAAGGGACAGGTCCTGCTGCAGTTATGAGGGCTAAGATGGAAAAACTGAGTGAGAAACTCAGAAAAAAAGGTTATGCATAGTGGTTAAATGAAGTTTAAAGACTGCTGTTATTTTCCCAGTCACATTAACGATTGAATGCCTTGGCTTGGGATTCTAACCACTGTTTACCATCTGAGAAAATGCATTCCGTGGTCTAAATGGGCCGACTGTAGGACTTAACCTTTTGCCAGCTCCTGCGTTCTATTCATAAAACCTATAAGGTTACTACAGTAAATGCAAATTATAGTGCATGATAACATTTTCTCGGAGTTTTTTTTTTTTTACACATATTATACGAGGTTACATCACACACACACACACACACACACACACACACACACACACACACTGTTTTGTCTGTTTAGTGATTACAGTCAGAGTCAGCTAAAACTCCTCAAAATCACAGATTAAAATAAATCTCAAAAAATAATGAACTCACACTATTTCCGGTAGCTCTGATGATCAATGAAAAGCCGGTTGTGATTCTCCTGGTAGACTGTCTTGAATCTTGCAAGGAGCTGAGAGGCTTCCTATCTCGGTCTGTGCTTCTGTGCCTCTGCCTGCTGCTTGGGTTCTGCTAGGGGGATTTGAGGGCTGAAGTTGAAAACAGAGCTGGGTCAGTATTGGGCAGCAGAGACCCAGAGGGCCCCGCCGCATAACTGCTGTTATCAAAATCAGCCTCATTGTTCTGTTTTGCTAAAAGAAAGTTGCTTTTGCTGTTTATGATAGTCTCACCATCAGTGAAATTATTTTCTGTCTGGAAGGAGTTCACACTATAAAACAGAAGGTCATTGTCACTGCAGTCTGCATTTGTGGGACCCTAAATTTATTCAACTAAAATAGAGCATGTGTAACTCTTCAAAATGGATCCTAGGGGTAGGATTTAAACTTAAAATTTTATTCTTTCCCAAAGAAACATGGACTGAAGGCCACCTGCCAGCATCATTCCCTGAATTTATGATTATCATAGCATTCAAATTATTATTTATCATAGCCTTTGCTTGAATACTAATAATAATTGACCTTCAGTATCTTGACATTAACTAGTTTTTTTCAGATTAACAAGTTTAATTCTAAATGTAAACCTGATGTACATGTATGTTCATTTGCTTAACAAATATTTACTTATACCTAGTGTGTGCCATTCACTATTTCAGATTGAAACATGCATGGCATTGTTTCAGGCTGAAAGGAAAACAACCTCAGGTGGTAAAAGTTTATTAGTTTAAATCCTATTAATTTAAAATTTGTTAGTGTCTGGACAAAAGCAAGGCTGAAGTTGGCCACCACCCTAGTTGTGCAAATAAAAATATGTGACTAAAGAAATGAAAGGTGTAGGAAGAATGATCAAACAAACCAAGAGAACAAGCTTTTAGAGTTACTTTGAAAGCATTTATATGCTGTCAGTTCATTTAATAATTACAAAATATTCTTCTAGTAAATTACCAATTTTTTGAACCAAATTTTATTATATGTACCCTGAAAATAATACAATATGATTAATATACTTCTAGATTTAGATCCTCTTGGCTCATGATGATATTTTAGTTGGTCTCATTTATAAGCTTTCGCTAATATTGGAAGATTTGACCCTTTGGGAAGCCATGCTGCCCAATTATAAATTTTATAGTGTCAAAACCATTAAAATATCTATTGAAAAGTCCTAATATGCGAGGGAGGAAGAGGGTTGAGATGGTGGTAGGTGATGTTTCCCACAGGGAAAGGCAGTGTTACATGGATTTTGTAGTCAGATCTTGATGGAATCCATTTTTGCCTCTCACTAACTCATCTCTGAAATATCACGTAAACTTTGCGTGCCTCACTTTCCTCATGTGAATGCTAGCACTCAAAGATCTAATCTGAGGACTAGGTATAAGCCAAACTTAAACGTGTGTGACATAGAACAGGCACTCTGTATAGGCTAACTTGCGTTCCTTCCTTGCTTGTCTTACCGTGTGCTTTAACAATTATGGTTATTGTTATTATTATTTTTATTGGAAAATGGGCCACTCATTCAGAAGGACAATGTAAACTAAGGATTTCTCCCTGGACAGTCACCTGTTTGATGTTATGTAAGTGACCTACTCTAATTGCAGGTTATATCCAGGCATGTAGAGGACTTATGATTGCCGCTGTCAGCCTGGGCTTCTTTGGCTCCATATTTGCGCTGTTTGGAATGAAATGTACCAAAGTCGGAGGCTCAGAAAAAGCCAAAGCGAAAATCGCTTGTTTGGCTGGGATTGTATTCATACTGTCAGGTAAATAGTAACTTTCTTCCAGACAAGGTGCTTCCACCATGTTAATGAAATAACACTAACCCTGGTCCTTTCCCTCTGATACCTTTTAGGGCTATGCTCAATGACCGGTTGCTCCCTGTATGCAAACAAAATCACAACAGAATTCTTTGATCCTCTCTATGTTGAGCAAAAGTAAGTACTGTGTGTTTCTGGCTCATAGGACATGTATATAAAATCGTATTCTCAATTAAGGTTCATATATTTCCCACACGGGTTATGTCAGTGAGACATACTGCTAAATGGTATTTGATGACATCATTCAGGAGTAAACATTTTATGTGCTCCTTTGGCAACTGATGCGTTTAATACTGCATTAGTGTTACATGGTGTCTTATCTCTAAATAGCTCAAGGCATAGAATTTAGAACTCTAGACTTCATCCACTGGACATCAGAAAATAAAACCAAGTGGAGGAAAAGTGGAAGAGAGGTGTAAGATGGGGAGGAAAGAATGATGAAATGTGACAGCAGAAAATTCAAAGCTGGCCTTGATTTTGTCCATTGAAAATGGTATTTGCCAGATGCTAACATCAAGACAAACAATGAGATGAAACTGAAAGGAAACTAGGCTCCTGAAGGTTAGAAACATTTTAATGATATTTAAATGAACTACTATTTTTCATATTTATGCTCTGTTAGCTATGGCCTTAACAAGCACCACCTAATAAACCTTTATAAAGAAACTGTACATGATGCAGTCTTATAAAAAAATGCTCCAAGAGTGTCCCAGACACCCAGATGTGACCAGTCTCAGTTGCAGGTGAATGCTTTGGCATTTACAGATCAGTTTGTTTGTTGCTGTTGTTTTTTAACTACGGGCCGTTGCTTTTTATAGTTTCCCTAGGCGTATTTCTTTGCATTGGGAAAACCCCAGGGATATCAAATTAGAAATACTAATATATAAAATATTTTGTGTTTCATGAGAATATACCCACATACCTCTGTAGAAAGAAGCCACATGTGTCTTGCTATCAACCAGGCTGGTGATTTCTTTTAGGCTTCAGATCAAATGTTATAGAATTTTTAAAGTAATTACTGAAATGGCTGGTCAGGTCTGCATCACTTTAGAAGTCTTCAAAAAATGGATTTTCTAGTTCCCTCTTTAGTATAGTTTATGCATAAATAGTAAAGGCTTATATGATGACATCTAATGAAAGTAGTAGCTAACACGTTGAGTCCCCACCATGTACCAAGCAGAACACTGTAACTACTTTTTTATTCTTATAGCAGCCTTGTAGAGTAGGGTCTCTTGGTACTCCCCTTTTTAAAATTGAGAAAAGAGTTCCAATTAATGTGTCCAAGAGAACGTGGACTAAGCTCATAGCTTATGATTCAAACCACTAGCTAAAATCTAGAATGCTTGCTCTAAAATACATGATTTATAATATCCTGTTTCATAATTTTTGTAACAGTACATTATATGTATTTTCCACCGAGTTTCTTTTGTACATTTAAAAGCAGTTTTTATTCTGAAATTTTATTAAATGGGAAACAAAAACAACTGTGTTAGACCCAAGTATAACTTTTACTCCCCTGCCTACATTAAAAAAACATGTGTTCTGATTTATGAATTTTCTCCTAATGAATTTTTGAGAATGAGATTTGCACAGATGTGCATGACACCAAACACTGAGATGAACACTGAGATGGTGCTCCTGAGCATTAGAAATGTTTTAATAATATTTAAATGAAATACCATTTTTCATTTAAATGATACATATTTATTTCAGGGTTTGGTATCATAAATATATTGGGTTTTCAGAAAAGTCATGAAAAGTATTTTTTTCTGTTTTTCGTTGCAAAAATGCATATGACTTTCCTGACAACCCAATACAGCAAAACCATATTTCTCATGGTTTATTTTGTTAAGGACATGGCTAACTTACCTGGATTATCTTTCATACATCACTGTTTTTATTTTCCTGACAATTATTAAATATGTCTTTGTGATATTTTTTTTTTTAAAGATTTTTTTTATTGGGGGAATTGGGGGGATGGGAACAGTGCTGGGGAATTGGGGAAGGGGAACAGACAAGTTGCTGTCGTTTTGTTCTTCAGTCTAGTTGTGGAGGACGTTGCTTCACTGGCCCAAGTTAGCACCATCATTGCGCTCTTCCCGGGCGAGGCAGATCAGTCGTCGGCTTCTGGACGGCCGCTCACTGCGGCTGCTGGCCGCTCACGCTGGCTGCTGGCTACACACGGTAGCCCATGGCAATCCACTGCCACAGGGGCTGCAGCCTACGCCGTTGCCGGTGACTCACGGCAGCCCAGCTCCAGGTTGAGCTGTTGTTCAGCATCTTAGCTGTAGAGGACAGTGTCACTGGCCCTCATATGTGGGATCCGAACCGGGGCCCTCTGGCGTCCCAAGCCAGTTCTTAACCATCGCGCCACTCGGCCGGCCCGAGAATTTTAAAAACAGTTTTAATCTTTCTTCAAAGGGTAAAGGCTGATTTGTTTATGCACTGTAACTTAAACTTGTCTTTTGTGATTATTTTTCTGTGCTTGCTGTGTGCTCAGTCACCTATGTCATTTTAGTACCATTGGGATTTCTTATTCTCCTTTCAGATTTTGGTTAAACTCAGTTTGGAAATTACGGACTCTGAAAGGTTTTCCTCTTTTCCACACTCTTGATGCTGCATTGAACTATTCCATTCCCACTCTTAGTCTCCCAGCATTCCTCTTTCTGTCTATACCTACTCTGTCTCTGTGTCTATATTCTCATCTGTAAAATCAGGATAATACTGGTACTCCTCACACAGAGCTGCTGTGAGTTAGGAGAATGTGTGCGTGCGTGCGTGTGTGTGTGTGTGTGTGTGTGTGTGTGTGTATACATATATACACATATATACACATATATATGCTTAGAACTGATTAGAAAAGAGCAAACACTTTGTAGTAGCTATTACTGTATTGTATTAGCAATTACTATTAAGATTGCTTTTTAATTGCATATAGTATTAAGATGTGGCTTATCTTATAGATGTCTTTATTACCTTTTCTGTGGTAACTTAAACTGTTTAACACCTACAATTTGCCAATTTACTTTACATAATTAAAAACACCAAAGCTAGGGTTTATGGAAAACAAAATGACTTACAGATTGGTAGTATTTACAAATACAGGCCCTTCGTACCAAGGCCTTATGGAAACATAGACTTTATTTAAAAAAAAAATTTAAAAAAAACCCCAGCTTATTGAGAACATGTTAGCTCCTTGAGGTAGGGATTTTCACTTACACCTCTATCTCCAGCAGTGCCTTGCACAAAAAAGGCCTCCATGACTTATATAAAATCCACTTAGATCAAGGAATTGTCAAGGCCTAACAACTGTAAATATAATAAGATTCTAATTACTCACAATGATAGAAGAGAGGCATAAACATGACATGTGACATCTAGAGGAATTCACAGACTACATTTAAATAAAACTCCTGTAAACAACAAATCATCTAACTTGACTTCATCTGTGTTCCCTTTATCTATACCTTTAGTAGAGGAGAGGGAGATGAAAATTAAGATTGTAGTTATTTTCTGTCATTTCCCCATTTTTCCTTTTGCTTTGCTTTCTTGGCATTCATTCAAGTGATGATTATATTTTGTGACTCCAAGGTGGGCTCCTGCAAAACCTTGAAAACTATTTCTCAACTCTTCCATTTGGGCTGTTTCAAACCAGCTTCCTTCTTTTTATTATAACAAAACCTACCAAATCCCCTCCCCCACCTCCCCTCTCGCCCACTCCCCCAAAAAAGAACAACTCACCCTCCTGCAAGCTTATGGTAACACGCATCCATTAGCATGAATCACCATCCTAGGGGTGTTCAAATTTAATTACGTTATCCCCACTGTTGCTTTGTTGTCCAAACCATTAACTTCCTGAATGTCTTGCTTTTATTTTCTTAGATAAACTGTTCCAAGTAAGACTTGATTGGAAGAAGCTTCTTTTCAAAACATGCAAAGTTAGAGCACTAAATCATTGCCCTAATTGAGGAACTAGGTCATCGTGGTCTTACATTTATTCTCTTTCAATATATGAGATTTATCATTAATGTTTTGACTTGATAGTCTCATGTTGGGTCTCATCTTCAGGCTCTTCTATTTTCAGAGTTGTTAAAACCATGGAGTTATTTATCTCTAGCATCCTTTATTCCTGGCATATATGTAGTTTCTACTTTAGGATTTAAGCTTTGCTTAGGTAAAAATATTTTCACCATTGTGGCTACTTAGTAGTTAGAAATAAACAGCAATCTACTTTCTGATAGATTCTCTCATTCTTGTTACCTGTCAAGTCAAATGAACAATAGACAATTTAAGAAGTATATTTCTAGATTACACACATTTTCTGTGGTGAAGTTGAAAGGAATATTGATCTCGTTGGGTGATTTTGTCAAGATATTTAACATCTCTCTTCTGTTCTTATTATAATTTAATGAATTATGGATGTTGGCTTATTTAAGCTTACTCCATTCATGAGGTTATTCGGAGAATGAATTAATGTTGGTATAGCTCATCGATTCTTGGATAAGGGAGTCCATAGAAGTGCCATGTGAACCAAACAATTCAACTGTTAAATATTAAAAAGGTGTTGTTCTGTGACGTTGTTCAGTGGTAGCACAGGCCACTTCAGATCAATGGACCTGATGCTTTATTATGCTAGCATGACTTAAAAATCTATTTGGAAATCAAGTGTTTGGCAACTGTGTTGTTTTTACTGACCAGTCCATGAAGTCACAATTCCTGCCACTTTGCCGTGCTTTTCTGGTTGCTCAGCCTTTACCACCCCGCCCCCTGGGGCTTTCCGTTTTGTTTTTTTTCACATCCTGGCTTATCCTGCAGGACTTGCATTCTGGGTAAGGTGCCTTCCTGGCTGCTGGTGTTGTACCTATTGCTTCTATCATAGTCCTACTAGGCAGTTAGCAGTTGCTTACTAGTGCAGCTCCCAAACCAGACCTGGAACATCTTAAAGCAGAGACCTTGTCTTGTTGATTTTAGAGTCTGTTACAGCTAGTCCAGGCTCTTTGACATTTGCAGCAAGGGTGGTCAGTCAGCAGGACTGTATGACTGTCGTCTGTCTGCATCTCTCCTGAAATGGAAAGACTTGAACACGCTTGTGGAGATTTTGGTTAAGGGAACGGGAAAAGGAGGCAACATAACATCCAGTTCAAGAGTGAGGACTCTGATGTCCCCACCACATGGAAGAGTGCTTGACACATAGTAGGCTCTCAAGAAATGTTGATTTAATGACTTTTGCTTGAAAAAATAAAATTTAAAAATTATTATGACAGGGAAAATGTTGGCGAGGATGTGGAGCAAATGTAACTATCACCGACTGCTGGTGGGAGCTTAAAATGGTGCAGTCACTTTGGAAATCTGTGTGGCAGCATCTAGTAAATCTGGATGCATGACCCAGGAATTCCATTCCTAGGGGCACACCCAACATAAATACATCCATAGTTTTACCCAAACCACGTACAATGTTCATCACAGAACTCTTTGTAATAGCTTAAAATGTAAACTACCCATCAGCAATAGAGTTGATAAACAAATTGGGGGATAGTCACACAACAGGACACTACATAGCCATGAGAATGAACCATCTGTAACCATTTGGATAAATCTCACAATTGTTGATGAGTGAAAGAAGCCAGACTCAAAAGAGTACATATAGCATGATTCATTTTATTTAAGTACAAGAACAGGCAAAACTAACCTAAGCGGTTAAAAGTCAGAGAGGGCCACAGTAACTAGAACGGGACACAGCGGGGCTCTGGGTACTGATGATGTTCTTACGTGAACAGATTTCTGGTTGCATGTGCATGTTTCATGTGTGAAATTTGACACATGCATGTTTGTGCGTGTTTGTAAAAATTCATTTAAAACTTTAAAAAAATGTCCTTTTTTAAAAAGTGGTAAGGACCCTGTTCCAGGCTGCCTGGGAGTAAACCTCAGCTCTGCTACTGGTTAGTTGTGTTACCTTAAAGAAGTTACTTGTCCTTCGTGTGCCCTGTGTTCCTTAGCTGTAAAATGGGGTAATAGGTACTATGGGTTTTTTGTGAGGATTAAATGAGATAGCACATTTCAGCTGTTTACAACCGTGCCTCGCACATAGTAAGCACTCAATAAATGTTAGCTATTCTTTTTAAGGTACTGACGCTTAAAAAGTAGAGTGCTTTAATACAGCAGTTCATTTACCTTATGCAGTATATTAAGGTTAGCCATAGAGAAATGTGTATTGAAATGTTGGAGACCTAATAGAAAGGATAACTGTTGTAAGATGCTTGGCTCTCAAGTAGAAGGCAGGTGGGAACGGTACCTAGTATGCAACCATTTAAAAGAAACAAGGCTTATGTAATTTCTTCTTATTTCTAATCACTTCAGTCATGGCATTGAGTTAGAGATATGCAACAATTTGAAACTGTCAAATGGATACTCTTGAGACCCTTCTTATGAGAACCCATTCTACATACATCTTCCCAACACCCGGTTCAATTCTAAGATGTTTTCAGGTAGGCTGTTGAGGATTCTGAATAAAATGCAGATATGCTTTTAATTGACCAAGCTTTTTTGCTGCTAGTCCATCTGTATATTTTTCCCTCAACACAGAGATGTGGACACCTGTCTCCACACACACAGATTCTTGACCTGTGTGCACCAATACTGGCCATGCCCTCAGATATCTATGGACAGTGTTGATTCTTTTAGGAATTTCCAATCTTGAAGAACAGCCCCCCCTGCAGTGTCAGATTATTCAGACTTCAGAAGTTGCCTGTAAACATGTTATTGTGCCTACTCTGAGTGTTATGACTCAGCACATCATTTCTCACTTAACATACTGGCCCAGTAAACTCCCAAGTATCCACATGAATGGAGATCAGTGGCATGTGCGTTGCCAGGCAACAAATTTGTTTTTGAATTGAACTATGTAATTTTGGGGACATGAGATGTTTCTTTTAAATCATGATTTACTTTGACTAATATTATATTGTTATACGGTGGATGGTTTCGTAACTTTCCGTGGATAATTGGCAAGAATTTGAACTCCTGTAAAGACACCTACTGAGCACTTTGTACACATTTGGAGAGGGAAGGCAGCACAGAGGTTCAGAGGCAGGATTTAGAGTCAGACCCCTGCTCAGACCCTGGCCCTTGCTCCTCTCTGATCTCAGGGAAGACGCAAAGGCATAGCCTGGATAACAGAGATAGCACCTCCTACCGTGCTTCTGAATGGTAAGAGGATTAAAGAAAACACATATAAAGCACCTACCATAACGGCATGTGGTAGGTGAGCAGTAAGTGTTACCTGTTACTAATATATACAATTCGTAGAATTCCTAACTACCCTCATGATAAATCATAACAAATGGGGAGATAATGCATGCATGTCTGTTATAAACGAGTCACAGAAAAGCAATTTAGAATAGGCACCAAAAAGCCCCAAAAAACAAAAAAACCAAAAACACCAGTCTCTATTTTGCTTTTCCTAAATTTGACAATTCTCCATGAAGATTCCATATGTAAGTAAATGCTTATTGTTTAAATTATCCCATTCCACTTCAGCCACCATTTGCGAGGCACCTGCCGCTTTTTAGTAGTCTCTTGGGGAACCTTGGGTGGGAAATTTTGTGGCACCTTCTAGGCAGTGTGAGGGAACTGTTAACTGATAGGAATTGGGTAAGTGAAACTAGACTATGACAGCCTCAGGGAGACACACAGGTTGGTGGGCACTAAACACCCTGCTTCTAGTAACTGGGACCCAGAAAGAATGTAGAGTATTTGGGGGATATGTGTTTATAGGTAATGGCTGTAGAATACTTATTTAATATAAAATCCATTATATAGACCTTGGATTAGGAAAGTTTATTTTAGATGGTGTAATCTTTAAAAGAATGGCATACCAATGGAATTTAATTTTAAAATGTTAATTAATATTGATAATATATAGGTGTAGTTTCTAAACTTAATTTTTTTTAAATATTTGTTTTAAGGTAATTGGAATATTTATTCTGGCTGCCACCACTCTTGATTAAAATGAGAAGTAGGACAATATGTTTGAACAAAACACTATCCTGGATGTTGAAACACCTGGCTCCTAGCTCGGTGACTTTCAGCAAGGTCACTTCACTTCGCTAGGGATCTTAAAAGGATGAGAGTTTTTTCATTCATTAAGCAGTTTTAGTTTTGTTTTTAGAGGAGCTGATTTTCTCTTTTTCAAGTCCAACATGTCCTGATTTTAATTACGACACCTACCTCTTTTTGTGCTGGGTGAAAAAACAGCCTGAGGGAATTTAGAAAAAATTCCATACCCTAGAGCTCTTGAGCCACTGAGAAGGTAATGAGCCACGGAGAGAGAAAACAGCTTTATGAAATGACAACTAAAAATACAGTGCATTGATTGTATGTTTTTTATATTAATGAAATCTTTTACTTAGTTAAGGTGTACATAAAAGGAAGAAGGAATGATGGCTAACAGCTCAGGGTTTGGAACCCCAGTTATGGGTTTTCAACCCTGGCGCTACCATTGACTTAGCTGAGATATGGGGCAAGTGATCTAATCTCCTTGAGCTTCAGTTTCCTCATTTGTAAAACCCATCTCTCTGATTGCAATAAAGACCAAATATGACAATACGTGTAAAAGAAAAGTCTTGGCACACAAAAAAAGTCCTCGTACAATAAGCTGACAGTAATAGTAACTATTGTTATCATGGACATTTACTTCAACCACTTCTATCTGGATTTGGGAGAACAGGCAATGTTTACTTTGCAGAAACAGGCTCTTCTGATTCTATTGTTAAGTTCCATCACACATGACTATAATTATTTGCTTAATGTGTAACTATCCCCCGTAGACAATAAGATCCTTGAGAAAGGAGCTGTGTTTCTCTCATCCACCTTGAAACACCTGGTTAGCCCAATGCCTAACCTGTCATTCTATGGTGGTTACCAGAACAGGCTACATCAACTCCTGTGGATGGCAAATCGAGTCATAATACGGGTTTGGGTGCAAGGAAGACAAAAATAGGAAGTGAAAATGAGAGGTGTTCCTCAATCCATTAACGCAGGATTACTGTGAAGGTTACAGGGCTGAAATGTGAGGTGAAGTACAAAATGCGTCAGAATTAAGGCCACTAGGGGCGGTTCTAGTTCTGGTTCTCTCAATATGAAATGAAAGACCTGAGCAATAGCCTGGAGCCCCAGGCATAGCCAGGTGGATGAGAATAAGTTCTTCCAATAGTTCAGAGTACATTTTATTAATAATACCTTAGATTTTATGTTCTTTTTTGTGTGAAAATCTTGAATAATCTGTGTTTTAATGTCTGTGTAGAAGCACATTTCCCCTATTATTCCTTTCCCAAGTTCACATTCAATTACATACATGAATTAAAGTCATACTGGCAGCTTTTGATTAGTCCTATCAACTGGGCAGAATATCTGAGAGATGCTCCAAAGACAATGTTCTAATCTATTACCATAAAGTCAAAGTTCTGTCCTCAACCTGATGATCATGGGCCTGTCTGGTGTTAAGCAGATTCACAGCTTTTCGGAATAATGAAGACAAAGCTGGTCTAGGGCCAGCAGGCTATTGTTAACAAAAAACCTTCAACAAACAGATCATCTGAAATCTGGATAATCTTCTCAGGTGTTGAAGTCAGCGTCTTGGCATTACCAAAAATGAAGAAAGATTTCCAGGCAGAGATGAAGTTTCCCAATCAGTGTCAAAGGAGGTGTGCTCCATGACAAATTTGAGCGGATATTATATTGCTCTCGCTCAATCCTGTCTTTCAGTAATACGAGTCTGTTTTTGCCAGATCACGTACACTAATAGGTGTGAATTCAAGTCACTGAGGAGTAAGCCTGCTATACGTGTCTTTTAACAAAATAAAGAAGAAAAAGTTTCTGAAAGAGAAAGAACCAAGTCACAAAAACCCTCACCACCCAGATTGTTAAAAATTATTGGTGTAAACACGGAGTCTCTTAAAGACTTCAACCAGCTGGCACTATTTATTAAATGTTTGTCTTCGACGTGATTCACAAGGAATTCAAATGGAAATAATATTTTCCTTGTATTTAGTGCCTTAAAGAAAATCAAAATATATTTAAAAACAGGAATAAGTCAACAGCTTTTGATGTAAACCAAACTCATGATTCTTAAATCCCTTCAGAAAGTTTTATGATGCTTAAATGAATATAAAGACATAATTCCTGACATTTGAGCTGCCTGGGTGTTTTATCCTCTGATTTGTAACAACACTGCGTTCATGTGTGTGTGCTCTTTATTTTTTATTTTTATTTTATTTTATTTTTTATTGGGGAACAGGATGTTTTTCCAGGACCCATCAGCTCCAAGTCAAGTAGTTGTTTTCAATCTAGTTGTGGAAGGCGCATCTCAGTGGCCCATGTGGGGATCGAACCGGCAACCTTGGTGTTATGAGCACTGTGCTCTAACCGACTGCGCTAACCAGCCGCTCTTTAAATGAATTCATAGTGCCAAGCTGTGGTTTATGATTTCTTCCACCTTCACTTCTAATTGACCACTATTAATAATTAGAGACTTATTTTTAATTCACTGTGGTACCTGTCACTGGCAGCCTATTTTTGAAAGCTAAATAGTTTAAGAAAAATCTCAAGACTGATTCTTCCAGGGATATTCACACTAAGTAATACTAACACATAGAGAACACAGGAGAGAAGACAGCCTAAACTCTAGGCGGGGTGGGGTGGGGAGAGGGAGGAAGAAAAATAGAAAGTATCTTTGAATTGTAATCTTATCATTATGTCCTCCAAGTAGAAACTTTCAGTATGCTCATTCCTTTAGTTGTCTTTGTAGTAAAAGGAAGAGAGTGAATGGGTCTGATGCCAGCTTACTTATAGGACTTTTAGATGTAAGAGGTCAAATGATATGCATCTATGGCTTGGCCCTGTGCTGGTTTTATTTGTATAATCTTGTTTCAACATCATAAAAGCAGTATTTGGGAGAACAGGTAATGTTTGCTTTACAAATCCAGGACATCCTTTTTAGATGTATAACATGATATTTAATGAAGCTGCCTTTTATAAAACTACCAATTAAACACTCTTGATCTGACCAGCTCCCTTCTTTTTCACCGGTGCACTTGTCTATTCAGTCCTCTTTGGGGCTGTTTCTTGTACCGACTGAAGGTGTTTCTCTCCACTTACACCAGCCTTCTTCTGCCACTGTCTTTAATGAGAACAGCTGAAATTTCGGGGTTCCCAGAGCCCAATCAGAGCTCCAGTGCAGGATGAGGTGCTTACAGGTGTTCCTTGGTTCAGCTATCAACTTGATTTCCCAGGAAAGGCAGCACAAATGCGAGGAAAGAAGGAATCACGGGGCAGAAAGTTTTGTGCACATCACCCCTTCCCCATTGCAAACGCAGACCATGACATTGCCTCTGTAGTCAAAATAGGCAAGTAGATCATAAGTCCCTAATCTTCTATAGGTGTTTCCTGCTCCCTCTAAGCTGGTGGCTGGGACCACGCTGTTAAAACTACCTATCACAGCTGCGACTAACACCACACCAGAAGGCCTGTCCATGCCTGGATGGGAGTTCACACATAGCGACACAGCATGTAGAAAACGATGAGACAAAGCTCACGACAGGCACAGGCCGCTCACATGATGCCGTCAACATCATGGTGTGGCCTTGATACCTAAGCCTGGCCCTGGCCGGGGGGTTGGGCTGGGAAGGGAGCTGACCTTGGCATGTCTTTCTTACCTTCAGTTACTTTCCTTTCTCAGCTCCTCTGTGGATTCTGTATGATCAAAACAGACCCTTCCTACTCTAACTTCAATTTACAATAAAAAGCACTCTTAAGTAGAAAATGGCAACCATTAATTTTTTTTCCTTGCAGTGGCAGTCTATGGGTCAAAAAAGTTTGAGAACCACTTCTTCATTGGAAAAACAAACAAACCACAACCACTATTCTTCAGGAATAGGGTAGGCAAACACGAGAGTGCACATAGCCCCTGAGATTTTGATACACTTTTCTCATCCCTTATTTGTTTCTCTGGGTGAAGCTCCTCCCCTAAAAGATTTCCTCTGGCCCTTCATTGTGATTTCCTTTTTTGTCCTCAGTAGCATTATTTGTACCTTTGTATGTTTATCTTCGCCTCTGTTCCAGTCATCGGTAGAGATGGCCTGCCATCTAGGAGATTCTTAATAACAATCTATCACTAAACATTAGTTATTTTTCATTCATCTTCCACTAGGTTGTAGTGATAAGATGATGCTGTATCCCTGACTTTTCATGGGCACTGTAGAGGAAGGAAAACTTTTTTCCCTCTACTCCCCCAGGTTGTCCATTAGGGCCCTATAAATTAGACTGACAAATGAGTAAGATAGATTAACAAGAGAAAATCAGAGTTTATTAACATGTGCACCACACGTCCACATGGGAGAACCCAGTGATGAGTAACTTAAAGGGGTGGTTAGAACTTGGGCCTATATAGCATCTTAACAAAAGAGCAATCAATTTGTGGAGAAGTGACAAGACAAAGGAAAAGGACTTTGAGCTTCTGGGGAATGCAAATAATGGGAAGGCAGATATATGGGGAACTAGTGAAAGACAAAGGCTAGTCAGTCAAGTTTGGTGAGTAGGTTCCTCCAGTGCCATCTCTGGGCTGAGTTTGGAGTGGTCTCTGGTGATTAACTTCTGTCCTTCCTGGTGGAGAGGGGAGGGCAAATGTATGTCCTGCTTTGAGGCAAATGGGGGAAGGCAGAGAGCTTTTCTTGTATCTGCTCAATTGCCTTCCGCTCAAAATGATCCTTTTGCCAATGTGGCATGTTTGGAGTGGCATATTCCGCCATCCTTGAGCACCTTGCTCATGATTTGCACAGAGCAGGTGCTTAATAAACATTTTCTGAATTGAACTAAAGTGAAAGCAAAAGCCACCTTCCCTTTTGTGCCTAAATAATTTACCCTGCTTAAGAGTATACAGAGGTGGAAAGCTTTGCGAGGTTCAGGCAGCGCCCAGAGGAGAGATGCTGGCTGACCGGGAGGAGGCCTGGGCTTCGGTGGCTTGGCTCCTACTTTGCATGCAGAGATCCCGTCATCTGCCTTTTGGGATGTTGGGGAGATAGAATCAAGTGATGGCTATAACAACACTTTGAGAAAAGTTTAAAGGATTATACAGAAACAAGGTGTTACTCCTTCCTGTACAAGCTCCAGTAGCAAACATTTATAACGAGCATTTAGTAGATGTTGGCTAGTAGTGTTAAATACTGCTTACAACTCCCCCCCCATAAGTAAGCTGTAATACTTGTGTAATACTTCCTCACAGGTATGAATTAGGAGCTGCTCTGTTTATTGGATGGGCGGGAGCCTCACTCTGCATAATTGGTGGTGTCATATTTTGCTTTTCAATATCTGACAACAACAAAGCACCCAGGTATGAAAAAGAGATACAAATGACCTGTTAAAAAGTACCGTACTAGTCTCAATTATTATATGTGGGTTAAATTATAGACAGTTCATGTGATTCTTAGAGACTACAAAAATCCAGAATTGGGAAAATATGTTAAATATACTATTATGTTGAATAGGATATAGCTAATTATAGTTCATTTAAAAAAAACAAAAAACAACCAGCTCATTCTCCTTACATCCCGAAAGCTCTTTGTGTAAGTAGAAATGTGGGTCGAACACGGGGGCATATTCTTCACCTGGGCTTCATCATAATTTTCACATGGGCAGAAATTGCTGATGAAGGTCACTAGTTTCCTTGGTTCTAGGAAGATGAGTTTTCAGTGATAGTTCAGTAACTGAACCAATGAGCCAACCATGAGTTTCTTCTGTAGATTCTCTTTGTCACACCAGCTGTTCGGAAAGGACTTAGAAGTATTTGTTGGGGTGAGAGAGGGAAGAGAGCTAAAAGTAATCAGGGAAAGATTTAAATTTAGCTGTGACAGAAATAGGGGGGAAATGGTTTCTTCCCATTTTTATTTGCCCTACATGTAAAATAGCATCTACCGAACTGTGTTTTGCCTTTCAGAATGGGATACGCTTACAATGGGGCCACATCTGTCATGTCTTCTCGGACAAAGTTTCAAGGTGGAGGAGCAGATTTTAAAACCACAAACCCTTCAAAACAGTTTGATAAAAATGCTTATGTCTAAAGAGCACTGTGTCTTGAGTTTGTTGTAAAAGTGAACTGTTCACAAAATGATCCCATAAGGCCCTCCTATAATTAACACTCAGAACAATTTTTAAAATATGAATTGGAAGAATTTGTTGATTGTATGGATGTAAATGTTTTTACATAGTTATATACTAATCATGTTCTGTTGTGGCTTTCTATAAAAAAATAAACAGGTTATTTACAGGATTTGTATATATTTTATACATTTTTAGAACATGCAAAGTATTTAGCACCAAAGGGACAAGAAGTATTTCATAATGTAGCCTTGTTAACCATTCAGATGTTTCAGTCTTTGTCCCATCCTTATGTTTCTTCCTTCATTTATTTAATAGAAGGTATATAAGGAGGGGTGTCTTGTAAACAGTGTGGGGGCCATCTGAGACTATTCCTCAAAAGATATTTGGGTTGAATGGACATGTTACTGGCTGCGTAGAGTGATTTCTAATTTCTTACACCTCTCTGTCACTACTGTAATTCACAATGACAACTCAAGGAGGGGGTATTGAATGGGGTCAAGATGTTATTGCCCGTTACCTATTTAAGTCCACCATAAATAACTGCTGAGCCTTCTCTGATACAGGAAGCAGATTCAGGGGTGGAGCATCTGTAAGAGCTCAGCTACAGATGCTAGTCAAGGCTGACTGTGAAGCCAGCCAAGGACGTCCTGAGCCTGTGCGGACCTGCCTTCCTCAGAACTGACAAGCCAAGTTCTGGTGCCTCCTTAGGTCGTGTGTGTGGAACTAACTGGGCAGAGGAGAGACTTACCATTTTTCAAGATACCTAAATGGCTCCAGTGATTTCTGAACACAGACAATGACTTATTGCCAGAGCCAGCCCCTTTAAAAACATGCCTGTAAGGGCAGTGGTTATCTCAGGGTGTGCCGGGCACCACCCTGAACAGTTTTTACATGCCCTAGCTCACTTTATCCTCACAGACGCCCTCTGAGGTAAAGTACCGTTAGGATCCTGCATTGACAGAGGAGGACATGAAAGCAGAGAGTTCAAGTAACTTGCCACAGGGAGCGACAAAATAAGGACTTTGAACTGAAGCAGTCTAAGGTAAAATGGATAGTGCCAAGCTTTGGATAAGATTTGGTACCTGTGTTATCTGTGAGCAAGACACTTGCAACACTAATCACAGCACGGGTGAATATAACCTTTTCCTGAAGCGTGAAAGACTTAAAAGGGAAAATCACATTGTTTGGAGGTGCTCCTTGGAAAGAAAAGGAAATGAACAAGTTTGTTTCAAATACATATATCTTTGGAAACAAATTTGTCCATATATGTATATGATGGTCAAGATCATGATAGTATTTGGAGTATCTTTTCCAGGGATACAGATGAACCGAAAGCTATCAAGACAGGTTAGGTGCTACAGGGCAGTGTAGGTGCAGAGTTTTGTGAGCATGTTTTAAACAAATTGTTAAATTGCAAGCTTTGCTTGCTAGTGAAGATAATGTTGAGGTTGTTCTGAACTATTCTAGCTCCTGAAGAATTTAGGGACAGAAAAGCTCTGCCAACGACCAGAAAGAAGTAAGCTGTGCATCAGTGAGGGGAAATAGAAGGTGATAGTGAAAGGAAAATGAACAAACTAAGTCTAGTAGGACAAAATGATAGGACTACACAGATGAGTTAAAGGATTGGCTTTTACAACACAAATGTAGTGACTTGCTTTAAATCTTGGGTGTACTTAGCAGAAGTGCATCACATTTCCCCAACCCTTTTCATGGCAGACGCAAAACATGAAATTGAGAACCAGTTTAAAGCCTGTTCTTGTCACTTTCTAGTTGTATGGCCTTTGGCAAGTTACTTAATATCTCTCAGTTTCTCACATTTTTAGGCTAAGGATTACAATAATAACTACATCTCAAAGTTGATCTAATTAAATGGGCTAATAATGCATGTTAAAAAAAAAGCAAAACCCAGGTAGCTCAGGACAGTGGCCTGTGTACCTTCTTAGACACCATGTGTTTTTGTAAGTTGCTTATCTCTGTCCTATTAATACATGAAAGTTTGATTTGGCAGTTATTAAAATTTTTAGAAACTTACACCGGGGGTGCCAAAAAAATGTATACAAGTAGACACTGTGGTCAGTGTTGCTCAAGCAGTAGTTTGCCATAATCAGAAGTGTCTGGATGCTGATGGTAACCACTTTGAGCACCTCTTGTCATTGCAGAAGTCAAACGTGACTTGTGTTCATCTTTTGTTATCGGTATATATTATTACAATTTTAATAGTTTTTTCCTTTCTTAAAATGTGTATACATTTTTTGGCACCCTCTGTATATAAAGTGAGTACATTTGTGTAAAATGGCCCTGTGGGAAATTTTTAAAAGGGTAAGAGTGGACTATAAGTAAAAAGGATGGAGTGGAGGGGATAGAAACACATGAAACAGGTGTTCTAACTTTAGATCAGGATGTTATATGGTATAGCCAACAATGCAAGCTTGAATCCCCTAACTAGATAAGTTGAACTCAGAAATCATCTCTAATACTCAGCCACAGTCACAATGATGTAATGGAGTGCTTTACTTGAAAGGTTGACAAAATAAAAAGAGATCCCAAACCAACAAACTAGTTGAAATGTTACTTTTTTTGGTTTTGTACACCTGAAACTAATAATAAAAAAAAGTTACTTTTTTGGGAAACACAGTACAGATTATACCACAAAGTTTAAAAAATGCAGACAGTGTATATGAACTTTCTGACCATTGACATGTCATTGTTATGAATAAACTAAATTAGTTTTGAGGTATCTTATAATACAGGTTGGACGTTTTTAAAAAGTGAAAGAAAACCCCACATACACATATGAATTCAATAACGACTCAATCTTTTCTATTCATATTCTGATAAACTAATTGACACTTAAAATAGCTACATTTTATTCATAAAATATCCCAGGTAAAGATTATGCTGCAGAAATGGTATTTAAAGTTCTAAAATAATTGTTAAATAACAACATGCTTACAATGGCTCAAAGCTGCATATGGTAAAGGTACTCTGGAAAATGTATTTAACATGGGCCTAGCTATATTATAATTCTAAACTTCTATATGAAAAATAACCAATCTACCCTTAAGATATCACTAATTCCACTAATTCAATTTTAAGGACACCAACAGATATTTTAAAAGTTTTAATTCAAACTAAAACCTGCTATAATTTTTTTTAAAAATTCACTTTAAAATTAGTTGAAAAAAATACACTTAAACACGAGAGTACCATTTTGAAGAAAAACTTTCTATGACTTCAATGACACGTTATATTTAAGCAGCAGAAGTCTTAAACACCTTTATATGCTTCAAAATACTGTTGACAGTTTCATTTTTCAATACTGTGTTAGGTGCCATTAAAAAGACCCTTGTTCTTTGAATCAGCTTCTTTGTTACTGTAGGAAATACTGTAAGGCAGCAGCATTAGAATCGTGTTGGCAGATTACTGAAATACTGTGATACTGAAATACTGTTGGCATCTGGATGCTCTGACATGTGGGACCTCAGTTATACATCTGAAGAGTCGCTCCAATCAGTCACAGTTACTAAGCTGCTTTTCAAGGTGCTTGATTCATCTTGAAGTCCTGTGGAGGGAGGGAGAAGAGGAGGAAAAGGCCCCAGTGATTAAAGAAGCAGAGTCCAGCCTGTAAAAATCTATGACTTCACACTGTAATTTATCACTCAGTGTCTGAATTATTCACCAGTCCCCACCCCCAACTCCCACAGGCCGTGTAGGAGGCAACAATGCCCTCTGACCATGAAGTGGCCATATCACCAGGATACTCTTCCAGGGCCCTCGTATGGAGGCCCCACCGGCACATCCCCTTCCCTGCATTCAGCAAGGGCCTGGATGTGACAGTCCTCAATTCGTTTCTGTGGTGGTGGTTATTGACTCTGAGTGAGTAGGTGGTAAAGAAAGAATTACAATTAACAAGCTAAGTAGGGATTAAATGGTAAAAATAGGCTTTCGAGGGCAGATGAGCTTAAATATGAAGTTAGTTAAAAAGTGCCTTAAGCCACTGAAATAGTATGTTCTAGAGAATTCCACTTGAGTTTGACTCTAGATAGGTTTTTGTTTGTCTGTCTGTCTGTTTGTTTGTTTGTTTGTTTTGAGGAGCCCATTGGGGTCCCTCAAATGGCATTGAGAGAAGAGAAAGGAAATGTACTCAGAGAATCTGTCTGCTTGGCCCTGTGCACTTACAGAGTCACTGTAACATAAGCACGGTCTTTTTCAACTGTTAGACTCGATCTTTAGACATAGCACAAATGATGATGGTTACAGAACAGAAGGTCAATGTTATGAACAGACAGTGTGAAAGTAAAGGCACAGCTGACATGCTGGCGGAGAGAACAGGTGAAGTGAAGGGAAGAGGCAGCAATCGTTCATTTTACAAAGTGGAGTGGGCAAGAGATACTGCTGCAAATGCAAAGAGCAAAGGTAGAGGTTAACGTGTGTTAATTTAAAATTACAAATAGGGGCACAAAAATACCGAAGAGGGGGCATGAGATGTGTAGTGAGTGAAGAAAATGGGCCAATTCCTCATGTGTCTTAGCAACATGTCAACAGTTAATGTGTAAAGTTGGTAAGTCGAGAAATAGTGGTCTAACCCTGTTACTCACAGACAAGGAATTACTCATCAGAGACCCTAACACAGCATTGATGAGAGGTGGTATGGCAAAGCCCTCTGTATGACTTGACTTTTATTATGTGCAAGAATTACTTTAAAAAATATATAAATTACATTTTCTAATTTAAAAAATTTAATGTATCAACAGTGAAGTTACTGGGCTTATCCAGACACTAGGACAGCAAGAACAGTTTCAACTAATGGTTTCATTTATAATTCATGCCACTGGTTACAACGCTACAAGAGAAAACATCCTTCAAAGAAAATAAAGAAAAATATTCAATATGTAAACAGAATAATATGAGAAGACTTCCAGAAGAATGGCTTCATTCAAGTATATGATCAGAAATTTTAATTTCTATGGGGTACCTGCAAAAAGAGTATATGTGGGCATTTTCAAAAATAACATTTTTGTTTTTATAAAAAAATTTTAAAGACTAAATATTAGGCCTAAAACTAAATGAAAATAATTCATAAATATATACTAATTTTAGTCCTTACTAAAATAACATAAAGAAAGCATCAAGATCGTTGTTATGCCAACGAAGTGTTTTTATCTGATGATATATCAGCACAGTTTCATCAGATATTTATAAACATGAGATGCAAATAATTGGAAAATGGACTGAGCTTCTACAAGACACAATAGCAGCGAACCTTCTCCCTTTGGTCCTTTAAGATTTGATACACCCCAGGCACTTGGCATTTGAGTAGAAGTTGATTCATTTTTCACAGGTGGAGATTCTTTCTGTTCTTTCCCGGTTTTTTTCCCCCCCAATTTTTCTTCCTCTAGTGATGATATGTCCCAGTCATCATCATCCACATCTGCGTACTGAAAGAAATACATGGAGAATAATTACTGTTTCTTCAAGAAATGGCACATGTTAGAGCCCCGCAATCATTTTGTTGGCCAGACTCAGCTTATTACTTTTTTTAAGTAATAAAAGAAGAAGTTCAGCACCTCAGAGGACCCCTCATCTGGTCATTTCTAGAGTGCAATGAAATGGATCTGCAAATCCGTGTTTTGAAATTGGAGGGAAAAACCTCTTTTTTGTTTCTTGCCATGGAAATCTATGTTTCATAACCTACCAATCATGAGTTTAGAAAATTCCAGAAAAACGACATTTTAGAAGTAGAGTCAGGGTGCTCCCCAGGTAGGAGCTAGGCTGGCTTTGGAGCTTTTACTCTGTGATAATATCACATTTTACCATAGGAGACATCACACAAGGGCCCCACAGAATCCGCCCCTAACCGGAAGGAGCAGGCATCTCTACCAGGCCCTTTGTCTCTCAGTGACTCAGCTCTGTGTCAGAGTTGGCTTGCGTAACACAAGCCAATAGTCTGACAAAATGCTGTGGATTCCATAGATGAACAGGAGAAGAAAGAAATCTAATGTAAGTGAAAAATTAAGAAAAGGACGACTATTATTGGAAGATCCGGTCAACACACATGAGCTGTGCCCAGAAATAGAACGGGAGATCTCCATCCACAGAAACACTTCCCGTGGCCTAGGTGTTGGAGATGCTCAGAATGTGTTAGGGCCTCGCCTCTATTCAGGAAGAAGACCTCAGACTCTGCAGTCAACTCGGTTCACACCTCCTGCTGAAGCTTTTCTCCAACCAGCTCCAGCTCCCAAGTTGGGCTAAACCCTGAAAAGGCCCTCTTTTACTCCCAGGTCACACCACGGTAGCAGAAAAGCCCCTGGACTCAGATCTGGAGGCCCTAGGTTCTAGCCAGTCACAAGTTTCTGTGTACAAACCATCTAATATCTGTAAGCATCAAATAATACACGTGACAGGATTTTGAAAACCTGTAAAGCTTGATAAGCATATGCTGTATTATTACCAGTTATCATTCCAATATCTGATTCTCTATGGAATGAAAAGAAAGGCAATACTGAAAACAAGAAAAGGCAAAACGTCTCAACCTCTACTATACTAAATGATTATATTTGTTTTATATCTTAGTATGAAAAGTAAAATTAAGATGTATTCATTAAAAAATGAACTTCTCTGTGTGTGTTTAGCAAGTAAAAATGATTTCACCTTTAGCTCTTCTTTTAATTCTCTTTTGAGGAACGCTTCAGCAATATTAATTCCACCAACTGGCTTATTCACATTTCTGTGATTTGAAACCGTCTTTTCGACTTTTTCAGTTAATGTTTTAATGGAGGTTCCTAAACAACCAATAGAAAATAGGAAAAGTTTTCACAAAATGGTATCTATCTTAAGTTTTAAAATAACCTTACAAGCAACTCTGAGTCTTAAGCTTTGCCAATAGTTATATATTAATAAAATTAACTCAACTGATGTAGTTTTAGGGTAAAAAAATTTATATTAAATACTTATAATTCCTTTAAAGAAATAATGATCCTCTAGGCCAGAAGCAATGAAATTTCCATTTTAAATCAAAGAAGGATGGTCTCGTTCAAGTACTGATCAGAAACTTTAATTTCAGTGAGATGACTTGCATGAATGGAATATTCAAATGGTATTTTCAAAAAAATATTATTTTAAAATGAGTTAGTTATATTTTACATAATTATATAAATAAATGGTATACACAAATTATATACAATATAACCAATTAATTACATCTGATATGGTTAAAACATATATATTTTAAATTACATTAAACAGAATTTCCTTTTTAAAAAATGAACCTTCAGTACCACTTCTCTTCAGCAAATTAATAGTAGTCACAGACTTGGACCTTATATTCTTTTTTTTTTTCCTGGTGGACCCCCGCTCCCGGGTGGGGGGTGGGTCACCATATTGATGCCGAACTTAGTGCGGACACCCGATCGGCATAGCGCACTACAGCCCAGAACTCCTGGACTCAAGCGATCCTCCAGCCTCAGCCTCCCGAGTAGCTAGGACTACAGGCGCGCGCCACCGCGCCCGGCGGACCTTATATTCTTTAGAATTGCCCCATCTCCAAAAGGCAGCAGAATGAATGTATTCTCATAGTCACCCAGTGTTATGGGTTGAATTGTGTCTCTCCAAATTCATATGTTGAAGTCCCAACCTCAGTACCTCAGAATGTGACCTTATTTAGAGTTCGGGCCTTTCAAGAGGTAATCAAGTTAAAGTGAAGTCATTAGGGTGGGCCCTAATCCAATATGACTGGTGTCCTTAACAAAAACGGGAAATTTGAACATAGATGCACTCTCTAAGGGAAGGTGATGTGATGAAACATAGGAAGATGGCCATCTATAAGCCAAGAACAAAGACACAGTTCCTTCCTTACGGCCCCCAGAAGGAACCAACTCTGCCAGCATTGATTTTGGCCTTCCAGCCTCAGGAGCTGTGAGACAATAAATTTAAACCACCCAGAGTGTGGTACTGGTTATGGCAGCCCTAGGAAACTAATACACCTAGGCATCCCTGACCCCTCCTTCCACTTGAATATCAATTCGTTGCTAAGCCCTGTCCATTTTCCTTACGCAGCAGTGGCTTTTGGATTAGCCCCGTTCTTTCCTCGAACACTTCTCCAGCTCACACTGCCCCTAGTTGAGAACCACTGTCAAAACAACATTTCCAAAAGCATTTTCAATGATAAAAGCTCACCTGTGGGCTTGGGAGAAATATCAGAGTCTTCAATTTCACTGCCCTCAGTCCAGTCGGTGTCACTCTTGACAGTTTTCCTGCCAAAGCTACTCTTGCTTTTAGATGACTGCACAGGAAGTAAGTCTGGAGATGTGTATGCCTGGATGAAGTCCTCATCATCTAACTCGTCCTCTGAACTGAAGGGAGAGGTCCTAGGTAATAAAAATCCAAACAGAGGGCGCTGTTTTCTAAGTTTCAGGATTTACAAATGCTATGCCTCTTAAAGTGGTGAGAACTTTCGCAGGTAATTCCTAGGGAGCATAACAAACAAAAGCCTGTGTGGCCACAGAACAAGGTGGTGGCAAGGCCTAGGACTTACATCAAAAGGCTGAAGAATCATCTGGCATCCAGACCTGCCAACCACAGAGCATATTTAACAAAATGGACTGAAGTTAGGACAGTTCCCTAAATCCAAACTTGTATATTTTTAACATTCTTGGTTTTTACACACTTAAGAACAAATATTTCTCAGTAGGAAAAAGGCATTTTCTGCAATAAAACTACTCCATCTTTTGAAATAGTATCGTTACTTATAACTTAGTTTAACACTGCACCTTACAAAATGCTTTTACATATACAGTCTCGTTTGTATAATCACCCCATTTTAAAGTGAAATACAAGTTCAGAGCAGTGTTGATTCATTAAAAAAATACTCATTGAACACTTAAATTCCAGACTATGTTCAGTTATACTACACTATATGCCATGAAATAAGGCTCTCCCCATGAGTTTATGTACATGAAAAGTGCTTTTGAAGGGTAAATCATTATTTACATTGTCTCTACTATATTATATTATCATATATATATATATATACATACACACACACACAAAGACACATACAATGCTTCAATGAAGAGATTGATAGCATCAATTATCTCTAGAATAAGTCAATGACGAAATTCAATTATAAAATTAGTTTTACTCATAATTAATAACAATAATATACCTATAACTTATTGAGTACCCACAAGCACTGAGGCCATGCCCTTTTCATGTATTCTCATTAAATTTTTAGAACTATCCTGTGGGAAAGGCAGCATCACCCTACATTACAGATACGAAAACTGAAGCTTCAGGCAGGTAAACAATTGAGTCAGTGGCACACAGTTAATGACTGAGCCAGGATTCTTAGTATCCTAAGAAAGCAAGGTCTAGGGCCATTATCAACTTCATTATCAAGGAGCTAGAACACTAAAATAACATCTGACCACACTATCATGGATCCAGCCTTTATTAAAAGGCAACATCATTCATTTAATTTATCAAGGTTACTGAAAATTACTGGCCACTGAGAGGGATACTGGAAATGATTCGGGGGGGTTCCTACTTCTTAAGGGAGGCCACAATGTGATAAGTGCTATTAGCTTATGTAATAACTGATAAAAGAAACAAAGACACATCACAAAGGAATAACAAAGTATAATATTTACTAATGAGGGCTTTAGTTAACCACAATAAGTATATTAATTTACAAAGAAAGCAATGTTTGGTGAAAAGAATTATTTAAATGTCCTCCCCCGCCTAAGTACTCACGTAATAGTTGAAGACTTTCTGGGAAAATGGTCTTCTATGATATTTTTCTTACTTCTAGAAAACAAAAAAAAAACACTATTTCTAAACAGCACAAATAAATTATGTAGTTTAACATAAATTTCTATGGAATTGGTGATTTTTGCTTTTAATGTATATTAAACAAAGTGAGCAACAAGTCTCCCAGCACCAATGGGAGATGTGTAGGAATTACAAGTGTGATTCTCTGTTGGGTTAAATGTTGTGGGCTGAATGTTTGTGTCCCCCTAAAATTCGTACATTGAGGCCCTAATCCCCACTGTGATGATATTTGGAGATGGGGCCTTTTGGGAAGTGATTAGATGTATTCGGCGTCATGAGGGTGGGGCCCCCACGAGGCGATTAATGTCCTTATAAGAAGAGGAAGCGAGACCAGAGCTCACCCTCCCTGTCGTGTGAAGACACAGTGAGAAGACAGCCGTCTGCAAGCCCAGGGAGAGAACCCTCACCAGAACCTGAGTAGGCCGGCGCCCTCATCTTGGACTCCAGCTTCCAAAAGTGTGAGAAAATAAAGCGCTGTTGTTTGAGCCACCCAGTCTATGGTATCTTGTAGCAGCAACCTGAGCTGACAAAGATCATTAATAAATGTCAGGTTTGGGAAATACTCACTTTGGAACAGATGTCCTATCAGTAAAAACAGGTCTTTGTCTAACCAATTGTCTGTTTTTGGGAGGAAGCTGTATTGCCTTGGGTATTTCTCCAGTTGAAGAGGTGTCCGCTTGAGAAGCACTGTACCTGTCTGGAATAGTAGAGCCATGCATGAGTCTGCTTTGCATGAAAAGCAGAAGAAAAGTCTACAACACTGTTTGCTCTGGCATTGAAATGAGCAAATCTGTCTAGAGTCTAGAGCCCACACTACAGGGATTTTCTTAAATGTAAAAGTGAAACCCAAGACCTAACATTTAATGGTGCAAACAGTAATAGAGTTGCAAATTAAGTGCCAAAGTTTGTGAACCATTTCAAATTATGAAAGGGTTGTTGAATTTCACTTCCATCGGCAAAAATGAAATGGCAGCCGGTAACAGGCTCACCTGAAGATGCTAATGTTCTCTCCTTAATTTTACAGCTGACCTGATGTTCAAGGAAGTCTCGAATTTGCTGAATGTTAGGTAGTTGTCTTTCTCGATCATGTCTCGCTGATTCCACGGCTCTTAGCACTCTATTCAATTGATCACTTGGAATGCCACGTATATCCTTAAGGAATAAAATGTTAAGTTAATCAATTATCCTGGGAGGCTTTTCATTTCATGGACATTTGTAAGCATTAACTGTGCCAACCTTTCATCCTTACTGCTGCATATAAGGTGGAGGACGCCCAATATATAACACACTGTGCGGGCCCCAACAGGAGCTCACAGTGTACTGGGAGATGCAACGCGTGTGCTGATTATATAAGACTAGTTAGCCATGATTGGCTGTGAATGCACAGAAGGCATGTGTGTGACTGTGTATAACTGGTTAACCAACAGTGCAAGGTGTGTGATAAGGACTGAATGAGTCCACAAGGGCTAGAGGAGTTCTACAGAGAGAGGCTATCAAAGGCCCTAGTGGCTGGAGAAGGCTTTAGGGGGCCGGGCCCTGTAGGATGGATGGAGTCATACACGTAGAAACAAGGGAGTGGTCCAGATGGGTAGGGATTGTGGTGGGGGCACCTTGCAGGAAACACAGGCATTTGGGCAGAAATTGTCAAGGTGCTTCCAGTGGCTAATGCTACAAAGGAATGGGCCAGGAGATCAAAAAAGGAGACTAAATGCTGAAATGAAAAGCTTAAAGGTTATTCCACAGGTAAAAGAAAGCCAGAGGTTCTCAATTATGAAAATAGCATAATTACAGAAGTAATTTGAGAAAATTTATCTGGATTTGATGGGAATTTAGGCAGAAGGAAACTAGTTGAAGGGCTGTTTATTCAATAACAGTGTCACACACACACACTCCCATATCCCCTCTTCCCCTTCCCTCAGTTTTTCCTGTCATAGAAAGTGGCCCCACCATCTGCCCAGTTGCCCAGGATAGAAATCTCCATCATCAAATCAAGTGCCACCTTCAAGAAGAAGTTTTCTGCAGCCTCATTTATTCAGCCCCCCTCTGCTTATCCTTCATTTCACATTCTCCAGTCACTCGTCATGGACCCACCACTTGTCTGTGTGAGCAGCTGTCCAATGCCTGTCTTCCTATCCCCGGTAGCTGAATGGAAATAGCCAATACCGTACTAATATCAGTCCTTCCTAATTAATCATACAAAATTTAAGGCAATTCCAATCAGACTCCTAATAAGGGTTATTCTGGAACTGCAGAAGCTATTTCTGAAGTTCACTGGAAAACAGTATGGAAGAGCTGCCAAAGTTTTGAAATAAGAAAACTAATGAAGAAGGCATGGCCTACAGCAGACATAAAATACAAAGCAGTAGCTTTGTCAGCGTGGTGTTGGCAAAGGAATACAAAAAAGCAGGGTAAAACAGCTGAAAATCCAAAAAAAAAAAAAAAGAAAAAAATCCAAAGATAGGAATTTGCTATATGATAAAAATGCCACTTGAAATAAATGAGGGAAGAATGGATTATTCATCAAATGATTTTGCGACAACTGACCCAGGTGGAAAAAAGATTAGATCTCCAACTTATTGTTTCCTAACTTAATTGTTAAAGCCCACATAAACCAAACAACAACAACAGCAAAACCCAGAAAATCTATTCAAGCATTAGGGAAAAAATATAGAACGTTTTTATAATCTTGGGATGAAAAGAAATCTCCCAAATAAAACGTAAAACTCCAAAACCACATGCAAATAACCAACATGAAAACTACACATTCAAGAAACAATTCGCATAAGAACTACTGATTCATGAATGCGCTGGATTTCCACTGTCCTCAGCATGGCCAAAACCCACCTGCAAAGAGTCCATGTGGAAATTTAAAAGACTGACAACACAAAGAGGTGGTGAAAAATGTGAAGCAACTGAAACTCTCACACACTGATAGGGGTGGTATAAACTGGTATAAACACTTTGAAAAACTATTTAGCTATACCTACTAAAACTAATCATGTATATGCTTAAGACTAAGCAATTTCATTCCCAGATATACAGAGGATGCCGAAAAAATGCATACACATTTTAAGAAAGGAAAACTACATTAAAATTGTAATACTCAATATACACTGATAACAAAAGATGAATATAAGTCACGTTTGATTTCTGAAATTACAAGAGGTGCTCAAAGTGGTTACTATCAGCGTCCAGACACTTCTGATTACAGTGAACTACTGCTTGAGCAATGTTGACCAAAGTGTCCACTTGTATACATTTTTTGGGCACCCCCTGGTATATCCAAGAGAAAGGAATGCCTGTGTCCATCAAAAGACATGTACAAGGATGCAATGGCCAAAAAGAGCCCCAAACTAGAAATCTGAGCATCTATCAACAGGAGAATAGATAAAATATAGTATATTTAGACAACAGAATACTACACCACAAACTATTTCTAAATAAAACAATAGGTATGAATCTTATAGACAAAATCATAAGCAAAAGAAGTCATATACAAAATATGACGTGATGTATGACTTCATTCATTTGCGGCTCAATAACAAGCAAAACTAAGTCAGAATAGATATTACTTCTTGTTGAAGACTAGGGGATGATATTGAGTAATATTGAAATTCAAAAGGGAGTCTTCTAGGGTATTAGAAATGATTAACCTCTTGAGCTGGGTGGAGTTACAGATCATACACACACACACAGAAACATGTACATACAAATCCATATATACACATATGTATATATACAGGGAGACGTGTATACACACATACCTATACATATACCCACATGCATATGGACACAGATACATATGTGCACAGACAAATACACATATTATACATAAACATGCATATGTATGCACATACATACATGTGCATGTACCTATGCACACACGTATGTATATACTTTTGCATACACATACATACTGGGGGTGCCAAAAAAATGTATACAAGTGGACACTTTGGTCAGTGTTGCTCAAGCAGTAGTTCACCGTAATCAGAGGTGTCTGGATGCTGATGTAACCACTTTGAGCAGCTCTTGTAATTGCAGAAGTCAAATGTGACTTGTATTCATTTTTTGTATCGGTATATATTGAGTATTACAATTTTAATACAGTTTTTTCCTTTCTTAAAATGTGTATTCATTTTTTTGGCACCCTCCATATATGCACACATGCACAGACAAATACATACATGTTAAGTATATAAATTTAAATTGTTCACTTAAGATTTATATATTTTATGTATGTCAATAAAAATGTAAAAAGCAAAGAATATATACAACATGTTGTACCGGAATTATTCAATCTGACAACAACATGAAATACAATTTATTCATCCATTCATTTCACAAGTATTGCCTAAGAGCTATTTTATAATAGGCAACAACGTGGAGTTAACAGCAGAATGTAAGCAGCACTGCAACTGCCTAGATACAAGCCCTGGCTCCTTCATTACTAGCCGGTGTGACCTGAAGCAAGTTACTTAACCCTCTGTAAAATCGAGACAATATTGTCACTTACCTCAGAGATTTGTTTCTATGTTTAAATGAGTTAATATTTGTAAAGCTCTTAGAAAGGTGCCAGGCACACAGCGAATGGCTTCTAAGTGAGCGATAAATCATGTCCCATTAAGCTCCATTCTCCAAATGTGGACAAAACTGACATGCCTTCTTCCCTTCTCGGGTCCTTTCTTATTTAGAAAACAAAACTAGCAAATGTTCCAAAAATGAATGAACTTACTGCATTAATCCCCAAGGTTTCCAACTTCTCCACCAGACTCTGTTCCAAGACTGTTCTGATTTCTTTAGTGAGAGAGGGGTTATTCTTCAAAGCTTTGCTTAAATTGATCTTGTTATTTAATTTCTGTTCATTTTCCCTTCCTGAAATGAGGTTTTTAAAAATGTGTTCAAAAACAATTAAACATATATTACATTTCCAAGCAGAAAATGATAAAAAACACAAATTTGAAACAGCAAGTAAGCATTTGTAATGTTTTTAAGTTTGGGGATGTTTTAGTCATTCTGCACAATATATAATGCTTTAAGTATTGTTTTAGAACTTTAAGTTTCAAAACTTTTAAGTGTCTTTAAAGACTCTTTTTGATCACAACTAAATTATAGCTACATAAGTAATGCAAGAAATGCATTTCTAAAGAAGCACAATGGAAAAAACTTATGTAGAAGTTTAAGGTTTTCTTCTAAAATTATTTTACTATTTCCTGAATAATTCATCTCTCCTAAATTCAGTTAGAATTTATGTATCATTTTATGAAGAAAATGTTTGATTTATTTTAAATAAGTTTTTATATAATAAATTTAGAAGTTTCTATAAAATTTTAAAATGTGAAATTAGCCCTCTTAAAATATTCACCAAATGAAGAAGAGATTAACAGAAGTCTTAGGAAAAGTATATTTTGTTTAAAACAACCCATAATTAAAAACAAAGAAAAAAATAACAGGCCAGATTCTCCTAACATGTCCTTCCCTATTCCTTTTATTCACCGCCCCCCCACCCCCCCGCAAAAAAGTCTAGTTCAAGAGAATTTAGAGAAGGGCATAATCACACGACCTTGAAAAAGTTATGGCAAAAAACTTGAAAGGGACAAAATGCTGGGCAGTTTAGACCCTTAGTGAATGTCCAAAGGCAGATCTGGGAGAATATAACAATGATATTATCATTTTGGAGTCTCATCTTCTAATCTTCAGACAGGGATGTTTCACCCAATAGAGTTGGCACCAAATGCCATTGCCTAGGTCTGGGCTGCAGGCAGGTCCCCACAGACACTCCATTCTTCCCTGGCCTCATCCACCTCTCAGTAGATGGGACGGATGTTTAGGTACTCACAGCACCTGGATTTGTAGATCTTAAACAAAATGCCTTTGGTTATGATGTTTTCTAAACACCAATTCAATTTCAGTAGTAAAGAATATTTCTATTCATTAATAAATGGTTTTGCCGACAGCAAAATTAGTCAAATTAATATTTGTACATTACACAGGAGGAAAAATGCTACGTGCTGATATTTTCTGTACTTTGC
This sequence comes from Hipposideros armiger, assembly GCF_001890085.2. NCBI lineage: Eukaryota > Metazoa > Chordata > Mammalia > Chiroptera > Hipposideridae > Hipposideros > Hipposideros armiger. The sequence goes on along the minus strand of NW_017731757.1, from coordinate 906,801 downwards.
TAAGTCAAAATGATAAAATTTTACATGATCACCTATGACTAAAAATCAGAAGCAATCTTAAATTATATATTTTCAGTACATTTGCTGCTCTTTTCCCACCATTGTTTTCCAATATTCTGAAACCACCTAAAAAAATCACTTTTGGCCTAGGAACTGACAATCCATCAAAATCTAGAGGCTGTTTCGCAGAGGTTGGCTGCTAGTTAGCCATCGAGTCTACAACTATCTAGGGCTAAAAATAAAAAGAGGTACCAAGAGACAGCCTGGAGTCATGGTACTGCCATTGAAATAGATATACCTCCTGCTCCAATTACGCAGAGATAATTTTTGGCCAATATCTGGGATATAACAGGAACTACACGGAAGCACAGGCTGAAGAAGAAGCCTGGGCCCTGTCTGCTCCGGGACATGGGGGCACATGCAAGGGTCAAGCGATGCCAAGAATGGCTTGGCTACAGCTTACGAGAGTCGTAGGCCTTTGATAGCAGTCGTTGAATTCACGTGCTGATTGGTCCGGGTTTACCCTCAACCCTGACGACAAGTTCATTTTGGTGACTGAGTTTCCCCCAATGACTACAGATTAAACATTTCCCTCTGTCCTCAAATTTGCTTTATATGTTGGTGCTTGCTTTGGAAAGCCATTTACAAATACTTAGAAAACCCTTGGTAAAAAAGACTCTTACAAGGCTGGAGCTGGCTGACGGAAGCAAGAGAAAGGTAGAACGGACAGGAAAAATAACAATAATAAAGTTTTTATGTAAAGGTGGAGTTAATCGCTAGAAAGCAAACAACAGCTGAAGATTTTAGTTAGAGCACCTATTGCTTACCAAGAGCAACAAAACAAAACTTTCTGGAGATCAGCATTTTCTTCAGTTAAAAATGTTAAAGCATACGCAAGCAGATGGCCGATGCACAACAGCCCACACATGTGATTAGTTCTATCAGATGAGCAATATACCATTTATGGTAAGCAAATCATTGCAGCATAAAGCAAACAGTAAAAAACAAAAACAGAAGCAGAATTTCTGGGTTGGAAAGGTCTTTATCATCTGGTAACGAACCTCCTCATTTTTCACATGAGGACACCAAAACTAGAGGTAAAAGAGACTTCCGCTAAGGCCGCCAAGCTACTCCTGCAGAGCCTGGGCCAGCTTGCCTCTCTCCATCACTTTGTTCTTTGCATAGAACTACGGAAAGCAGAAACCCTGGGCTTAATTCCAGCCCTGTCACTAATTAAACTCAATGACTTGAAGTAAGCTCCTAAACCCCTATTTCAAATTTCTGAATACTAAAATGGCCTCTAAGATCCCTCCTGGCCTTCACATTCCTATGTCCTATAAACAGTAAGATCAAGCAAGCCTCTACACAACTGCCAAAAAATAAGGATGAAGAAATAGTCTCATATGAGTTACTTCTTGGTTTGCAAGCCACTGCCTGAGGCATTAGCTAATGCTAATTAGCTGCACAGGCATTATCTGCAAAATGGTAGCACAAACTGAGGAATTTATTGGTGGAAATTAATCCACCACTAGAAGGATGCAGTCAGTTTCTGTAATGGTATACTTGGACTCTGGGATGTTTTTGGTGGTCCTCAGCCTTATCTTATCTCCCACTAGAGCTGTCTGAGCCCATGGAGGGTGGCAAAGATTATTTTCTTTCTTGCCCTAGTTCCCCAAGTGTGGCAACAACCAATGATGGTGTTTGCTGTCAATGATCCCAAACTCAAGCATCACGTGTTCTGGGTAGAAAAACTCGAAAGGAAACATGGGCAGAATGATATAGTGGGTGTAACCTGGAGCCCAAGTGGTGATGATGGTGGACAAATCAGGATTCCTCTTAGATATTAGCTGACTCATTTTTTAAATGAATGTGAACTATATGACCCGAGGCTCTGGTTCCAAAATTTTGGACGTTTTCTATGAACCTCCTGACATATTTTATAGATTCTTCAGAGAATACGATATGTTGTGTTTCAGACATCAATAAATGATGTGTAAGAAAGAGAAAGCATGTTACTTGAAAGCAAAATGAACTTACAAATCATGCGGATATTATGGATATGCCTGATTTTGTCACTTCTCAATTTGTAGCTTTGTTTAAAAAATTTTGGTAAAAGTCTAGAGAACACAGAAGTTATGAGAAATATTATGGCTTTACATATTAGAATATATATTTTACGTATCCTAACTATTGGGTTGTCAGAAAAGTCATGACGTATTTTGTCTATGTTTTTCAAAGGTCATTTATTTATATAAAGAACAAAGACCAATGATATATTGCCCATTTTGTTCAATAACCTTTTGCTATCTTTCAGTGAGCTTCATAATTCCTTGTTCATAGAAGGACCTGTCTTTGTGAAAAACTGAACAAGGTGCTGATTTACAGCCTCATCTGAATTGAACGTTATACCACGCAAGGAGTTTTGAAGAGAGCAAAACAAGTGGAAGTCTGAGGGCGCAAGATCAGGCGAGTATGGTGGGTGTGGCAGCACATCCCATCCAAGCTCCAATAATTTTTGATGAGTGATCAAACCTGTGTGTGGTCTCACGTTGTTGCGATGGAACACAACTACTTTACAATTAACAAGCTCTGGACCTTTCTGGATAATGGATTTGTTGAAACTGTCCAATTGCCGACAGTACACATTCCAATTGTTTGGTTCCTTGGTAGAAACTCGAAAAATACGATACCTTTAAAATCTCACCACACTGAGAGCATAACCTTCCTCTGATGAATGTCTGCTTTCAATGTCATTTGAGGCAAATCATCACGTTGGGACCAAGACTGTTTGTGTACCACATTGTTGTAAACAATCCACTTCTCATCACCAGTTATCAGTCGCTTCAAAATAGGATTGTTTTCCTGACATTTGACGAGTATATTGCAGATGTTTATACGTGCCATCAAATGAACTTCTTTGAGTTCATGCAGAACCCAAATATTGAGCTTGCTTAAGTATCCCAGCTTCTTCAGGTGGTCATGAACACTTGAATGAAGGATGGTCAATATTTCTGCAATCTCTCGTGTTGTGTAATGTGGGTTTGACTCAATCAATGACTTTATTTTGTCTTTATCAACCTCAGTGGGCCTCCCTGACCGAGGAGCGTCATTGAGATAAAAATCACCAGCACGGAATTTCATGAACCATCGTTGACACTGATGTTCTTGTAGAGCATTGACACTGTAAACTTTATGCAAATTTTCACAAGCTTGATGTGTGTTTCCTTTATGGAAGGAAACATTAAGATATGGCAAAAATGCACAGTTTGGTCTTCCATCTTCAACTTGTTGTAAAATCTCCAAAACTCAACCAAATCGCTCAATTTGTTTTTAGAATGAAGCTAGAACTATCAGCTGTCAAATGACATAGCAATAACATAGATGTGAATGACTCTAGTACTCCCAAAAATGAACTAGCGCTATCTGTTGCAAACATGCGTCATGACTTTTCTGACAAGCCAGAGCCCATATAGATATTAACAATTTGCTTTCTCCTAAACAATTGATATATATGGTAAAGCATTATTACAAAGGAGAAAATCATGATAAACTGATTCAAATCTAATTTTTTTTAGGAACTAGAAGTTTAGCATTTGAAAATATTATTAATGTAAACAAATTTCATAAGCCTCAAAAAATGAATAGAAAATAATTTTTAGAACTGCAAAATAAAATGAATAAGCAGTAATAATTTTAATTATCTCCCCAAACCAGTAACAGCTTGCAAATTCCACCAAAATATATTACTTTGCACATAAATATTCCATAGTCAGAACTTAAATATTATGCTTTCCTTTCTATTAAAGATAATTTTCAAAGTGGGCACTTCGCCCATTCATTTCACAGGTTCAGGGTATGAGAAATAACTACTATGATACAAATATTTTTGTATCATCTGACATACAACACATGTGTGTCAACTGTCATCTGTTCAGAAAATATCTGCATTGACATAAAGGCTTTAATTTTTTTTTCAAGTTCTCTGACACAGGAAATTTCTTATTCATATGCTAAGAATACAGTAAAGCAGGGCAAAAATATAACTTTATATTAGGGGAGTAAGGTGACAAAATACTATGTAGACTGAAAATATAATCCAAACCTAAACATCTTCCTTAATTTTGATATAGTGTGATAAAAAACCACTGGATCGTATTTTCAAGGCTTGGGTTTTATTTAAATATAATCTATGCAGGTATAAACCCTGATCAAGCCCTTTGTTACCTTTTTCTTCCTCTGAAAGTTCTTCTATTGGTTCCAGTATGTGCGATGAGAATGCCTGTTCTATTAATGAGGAAAAATAAGAATAGTACAAATAGGACAACAGCAAAGTAAAATTAGTTTACTGTCAAACAATTTTGAAAGATATAGTTCCATAGTATTTTAATCATGTGTAAAATAGCAAGAATTTACTGGGAAAAATATACTGAGGCAGTCGGTTAATGCTGCTCATTTTTTCATGGTATCTTCTCTTTCTATGTATTTTCTATGAACTCCACTCTCAGGAAATTATATTTTTAAATAATTAATTTAAAGTTTGTCACTCATCAACCTTGTGCCTGATATGATTCTTTTAATGCACAAGGACACAACTGCAAAAGATCTTCTTCAGTTATCTTTATAAATACTTTCCTTATAAAATATTTTGATCAGGTGGCTCAATAGAAAATTATGGAAAATATTTCAATTCCCAAAAATAAAAACATAAAAAAATTCCCGGGTCCCTGGGATTCCTACTTCTTGATAGCCTCAGGGTCTTCAAGTGGTAGGACCAGGATAGTAAAGGACAAGGACAGGTGGCCCTAGGGTCAGCAGCAGGACTAAGACCCATTTTTAAACACCTCCATGTCTCCACGTTTCAAGACCTAGTTCTGGAGAGTGACCAGAGCAAGGCTGCAGACAGATGAAGATGGGCTTTTCCCAACGCCACCCCAGACCAGTGGCAGGGGAGATGAGGCCTCTGGGTGACTTCCTAGGGAAAGGTTACTATGTAGACACAAGGAAACCTGAGGGAGACATGGATAAAGCCAACTGGCCATCCTACCAATAAAGAAAAAGTTCCTTCATGGGGAAAGTCAGGTTCTGGCTAAAGGTCAAACCTTGGTAGTCAGGCATTAGACGTGGAATGAAATGCAACCAGGAGGTCTGGCTTAGGGGGGGCATGGTTCACCCATCTTTAGCTTGAATACTGACACAGGGCAACCCTCAGGGAGCTCTCCACCTGCACCCACAGGACAGAGGTCATTTCATTCCACTACCAAACCCCAGAGTAGGTGAAAAGCAAGGATAACAATGTACAACAATTTCTGAGCGCTCACCAGGTTGCCAGGCACAGATCTAAATGTTTTGCATGTATCAGTTCAGATTAAATACCCACTACATTGAAGGTCTGAAGGTATTTCTGGTACTCTATTTTAGGCATATACAAATATACACAGACAAACACACACATACAGAGGGTGCCAAAAAAATGTACACACATTTTAAGAAAGGAAAAAACTGTTTTAAAATTGTAATACTCAATATATACGAATAACGAAAGATGAATACAAGTCACGTTTGACTTCTGTAATTACAAGAGGTGCTCAAAGTGCTTACCATCAGCATAATTTTAATAGTTTTTTCCTTTCTTAAAATATGTATACATTTTTTTTGGCACCCTCTGTATATACTGGTATATACAAATAACTATACATGTTATATTTAGGTATATATAAATAAGGTGTTATAGCTTGGCTAAGCAACCTTAGTCAACATATCTAATAGTGACTGTATGGAAGAAATACATTTTAAACTACTTTCAAGTTAACTTTAAAAAAAATTTTTTTTAAACATTTTATTGGGAAATTGGGGGAGGGGAACAGCGTTGGGGAATCGGGGAAGGGGAACAGACAAGTTGCTGTCCTTTTGTTCTTCAGTCTAGTTGTGGAGGACGTCGCTTTACTGGCCCATGTTGGTATTATCATTGCGCTCTTCCCAGGTGAGGCAGTCACTCGCCGGCCATTAGACAGCCACTCACGGCAGCTCACGAAAGCGCACGCCAGCTGCCAGCCAGCCCCGCTGCAGCCTACGGCCATCGCTGGTGACTCACGGCAGCCCAGCTCCAGGTTGAGCTGTTGTTCACCATCTTAGCTGTAGAGGGCAGCTTCACTGGCCCTCATGTGGGATCTGAACCAGGGCCCTGCTGCTCATAGCTGGTGTCCCAAGCCACCTCTTAACCAACATGCCACTCGGCTGGCTCTCAAGTTAACTTTTGGATCACAGTCTATTAGTAAGTAGGAGTCCACTTTGATTTTAAACAGGAACATGGCTAAGGAGCATTTAAGTCCATCCATGTACCACAACTGCTGAACATCAAACATGTGTTTTCAAAGTTGTTATTCAGCATTAAGATTTAAAGTTATACAAATAGACTATTTTAGTAGTTTGAACTGCTGAAAATTGGACTTTTAGGATGATAATTAATTTCAGGTGTTTTAAGTCACATGGTTTTTATTTTATTGTACTTCATGAAAACAACAAAAATAAGGTTATGTGGAAAAGTTCTATAAAATCTCAAAAAGTCATCAAATGCATGTTTATTATCATTATATTGCAGGGATAATCTTGTGATTTATTTCTCTTGAGTCAGGATAAACTGTCAAAATTCTGACTTTTCCTGCTGTGGTGCATAGGGCAGGGTCGTGGGGGAGGGGTAGATCCTGAACCCGGGCTCCTACTACAGAGGCTAAAGGAGTGAGGTCAACCAGACCCCAGCTCCCGAAACAAGCAGGCTGATGTCCCAAGTGGGGAGGGAAGGGACTGCCATTCTCATGCTTTCTAAGCCACAGGGCCAGCCCTCCAAAAGTCCCAGTCCCTGTCCTGAGCTGAGATCTCCACGGGGATAGCTGAAACACTGGGAGGCTTGAGTCTTGCCCTGAACTTGCTGACGGCTTCCAGAAAAATCCTTCTATCAGTTTCCTAACATTACCTCCTTAAGAAAATCTCTCACATCTCTACTCGGTCCTTTCTCCCACCAGCCTACTTTGTTGGACTTCAGCATCCCTTACTCTTAAAGCTAACTTTTAGCCAGTACCTAAAGGCCCTGCCCCGTTCGACCCTTCCCACAGCCCACCGAAGTAGCCATTATTCTCCCGTTTTGGCAGGTGAGGAAACCTAAGCCTATGGTTTCATGAATCGACTGTGAATCCAGACTGCCTGCTTCCAAAATCCAGGCTGTTGGCCACGACACCATGATGCCTCCTTACTGGTCCTCGCTGGGTTTGTCTTCTGGGTTCTAAAAACAGTACTTCAGCCCATCCAGTATCTGAGCTCCTCACGTTCTGCCCTTTTCCTCACCCTTGTCCCCCAATCACTTCTCCAGCCTTTCCACCAATTCCACTGAACAACTGTTATATCCACTCCCTCTTGTTTCATTATCACACCCCGATTCCTAGGTGAGGAATCTCACATAGACTATTACTAACATCTCCAACTGGTCTCCCCAGCTCTGATTGTTTGAACACACTCTGGTCAGGCTAAGCTCCCAAAGACCCGATCTCCAATCCAGGCATACTCAACCTCAGGATATTCATCAGCTACACAATACCACAGGAACAGCCCTGAACAGATGTAGTCAACTCAATGGTTGCCAGGTACAGTCTCGACCAACCTTATTTCCTTCAAATCTCTTCTGCATACTCTATGCCCAGCCAAATAATTATCCTGCACCATTAATTCATATCTAGCGCTTTCCTGCTACCTTTTTCTTCTACTTTTTGCTGCATCTCAGCTGAAGGCAGCAGCCTCTCTGCACCCCACATGCCCTTTCCTGGGGCAATCCATATCTGATAACTCATCACCTCAATCCATGAAAATTCTAAAGTGTCATCCCAGGTCTGAAGCTCCTGGTAAGACCTGCCGAGGGCTCCATTGTAGCCGAATCTTGGTTTAACATCCCCTTCCTCTCAGTCCTGCTTCTTTCGCAGCTGTTGTCTGAAACACTGCCCAAAAAACCTCCCCTCTGCAAATCTCCACCTGAGCTTGTTTCCCGGGAAACCCAACCTAAGACAATGAGTAATCCTGACATTTTTCATGGTAAAGAACTTCATCAAGCTTTTAGATGGAACAAAAGGAAAGACAGAGAGGTAATCGGGCTAATTAATGTTAGGCAATACATGACTAACCCTCCCTGCGCCCCCACCCCCAGCCATGGCTCAGTGAGCCCCAGACAAGCCTCCTCCTCGCTCCTGCCCATGGAGATGCTCACAAATCGGCTTTGATCCCAATCCAAGGGCTGCAGGCCCCGTGCCAGGTCTGGCGGGCATTTAAAACTAGCATTTCAATCCCAGAAGATGCCAGCAAGAGTCATGCAGCCCTGACCCACTCAGGGCAGGGTCCATAAGCAACACACTGCTTTAGAACCAACAGATTCGTTAGGACCCTTGAGTTAACCCCAGATAGGAAAGCATAGGTGTTGTTGTGTGTCCTTTATCAGGCACCAAAAATATAAAACAAAGAAAATATGGACCTTGTGTAATGTCATTACAGAAAGCTAACTAGAACAAAGTAGACAAGAAAAGAAAGAGAAACCAAATGAAAGTTGAAGTACAAAAGAGAAGTGGCCAGCAATGCTTTACAAAAATCAACCCCAAAAAGGGAGGCAACAGGTAAATTTTACACCTGACATACAATAATATGAATAGAGAATAATGCCAGAGAAAATTATCTTGCATATTCAATATTAAAGCAAATTTAGATAAGTCCAACATATATCGTATTTGTTACTGGTCCAAAGGTTAAAAAAAACTAAAAAAACAAAACTCCATGTTCTAAACATTTATAAATAATAACATCTAATATGTGGAGAATTTATGCATTACATATTGTGAACACATGCTCAAGGGATCTGATCCACCTAAAATGATCTTAGAAAAAAAAATATGGGGCAATAAATACTTCATGAGTAAGTAATTCAGTGAGTGAAAAGGATAATTACAAAAGCCATCATATACAGACCACAATACTTATGAAGACAAAAAAATCTGACTTGACCGATCATGGATTTAAGTCTAGTTAAAAGGCTATAAAAAACAAATGTGGAATGAGGTAATCATTAGGTAAAACAGGAAAAAAGATGGTCCCCCTCCCATCTTAATTCATTTGTAATCTATAGCAGATCATAGGAAAACAACATATTTTTTAAAATCCTACAAAAAGTATAAGCACCTCAATTAGGTAAAAGTAAAATATGGCCACAAATATTCACCCTATCTATTGGAAGATGCTAATCACAAGTATCACCCCAATGGTCCAACAACAGAATCCTGGCAGCAATTTCATCCAGTGGTTCCTACTTTTTTACTTTGGTTTCCATCACATGTCTTTTCTAGGTTTTCCCAACCAATCGCTGAAACTGTTTGTTTTAAAAAGGTGACTTGCTGCCACATTGAAAGTTATGAAAACAATCACATATGCCCTGGGGCATATGCTGGTTGGCTGGTCTAGTAGAAAGTCACCCTCTTACCCAACACCTACTACTTTCCACCAAAAATCATAAACAATCAAAGTAGTACTCAAAGTTAAAATCTCTGCTCGTGAGTCAAGCAATGTGAACATTTTATGCAGTATGACTTTGGTGGGTATATTTGATTTACACTATTACATAGGAAGACTGACGTTTTATTAACTGTTTTGCATAATTACCCCCACAGAAGAGCACTTTCAGTTAATAAGTTATCTAACTCAGGGTGGAAACGACACATAAAAAATGCTGAGACTTTGCTGAAACTTACCATGTGCCACTGTTAGACTTGACTTAGCATCCAAAGTCTGTGGGGCGGGAGCATTCACTGAAACAGCACAGAAAAAAACCCCAAATCTCTTAGGGTTCCACAATGAAAAGCGTAAGCACTTGAACATGATGATAACCAAATACTCCTCAAATTAGTCAAGATATATACAGACCATAAGGGACAAATGTTTTAAATGACAAAGCTATTACCAACTAATCTAAACCGATTTTTTAATAATAGCTTTATTGAAATATAATTCACACCCTTTTAAAATATACAATTCAATGGGTTTTAGTGTATTTATGGACTTGCATAAAGAGGAGCAGAATTTGCCACCCCAAAACATGCCTCTTTGGGATATTGATTATTTTAGGCTGGTTAATTTTAAGAAACAGCAAACCAGAGAGAACCTCTGAAAACCCAGTAGAAGTTACTGGGTTTGGAAAACTGTAGCCCATGGGACATACCAGCCCACCGCCTGTTTTTATAAATAAAGTTTCATCGGAACACAACATTGTTCCAGTATTGTGCCACATATAATTAAAGTGTAAACAATAATAATTGAGTGCCCTCTAACCTTTCCATCCTTCTCCAAAATGTATTTTTTTCTTTATTTCATAAGATATAAGTCCAGCTTCTACTCTCCCCATCGCCCTGCTCTTGGCTCTTAAACTACGCTCTCCTCCTCAGCACCTCTTAACCTCCTCAGCTTCCAAAAACAACCTTGAGAGTCCTCAAGAAGCATCTGAGAAGACTGAGCGGTTACAACCATTAGCATTTTCCCGTCCGTTGTGCCAAATTCCCAAACACGCTCATCAATGTCCTTTCATCATTGCATGGTGCTGGGACCAGATGAAAAGCATTGCTTGGTGCCCAGCCTCAGTCCAGGCCCTCCTCCCAACCCCTAGTATTCAGATCCCTGTTCACACACATGCCTTCTCTTGTGCAGGATCACCTGCTCCTTTATTTCTTCCACCCTTCCACTTTCCTGAATGGATACAAAAATATCTCAACTATTTAACTATTGTTAAGAAAACAATCTGTCCATGTCTAAACTGCACAGATTATGCCTGTTGGGATTAGAGCCGAATCCTGACAGCTCTGGGAGACAGCTGTGCTGAGCTGAACTCAAGCGAGTGACAGAGGGAACATCGGTCCAAAGCCTGCAGCACCGAGTCTGGGTGATACCAAAATGTGGTGGCCACCACATAGTCTCACCTTCACCCAGTCTATTACCGTGGGAACCCTAAAAGTACAAACCGGAGAATTGCCAACGAATTTGTAGTCATCCCTGTGTTAGGCGAACTGCAAAATTATAGGTATGGCTAATAAATCCCCACCAAGTCACATGGATGTTTACAATCTTAGGTTTTAGAACTAGGTCAAAGCCAGGAATCAAAATAAATCATTATGTAATCTCCAAACACTGTTTTCCAAAAAATCGTCTCTAAAAACAATAAGCGAAGTTATGTATTGGTTTAGCACTTTAAAAATATGTTTAGAACCCTGAGCTTATTACAGAAACTTACTAGGTACAGCTGGGCCAGTTGACTTAGATTCAAAAATTTGCCAGGTTGAAGGATTCCCTGAAATAACAAAATGATGAATTAATAACAAAAATCACAAGCCGGCGCTTATCCTAATCTTTCCCCCCCCCCAGAAAACAATCAACAAAATTTAACAACACATTGCAACTCACCCAATAAAGATGTTTAACAGAAATCCTTATAAAGCCAACTTTTTTTAAAACCACTTTTTAGTTAAATATTTACTATCTAAGTAAATATACAGGTATTCCTCTATCTGCTCTCATGCTAAGAGAAGTTATAGGGAACCACGGCCCTTCCCAAACCTTTCTCTCAAAACAAGAGGGAAATGAGTGTGTAGATTAATGTACCTCCTGTGGCACCTGGAAACAGAGGAAACCCAGCTCATACACCCATCACCAATCCCAGTTACTATCTCTCAAATAGACAAAGATGCCTTAAGAGCCCCAAGACATGCAGGAACCAAGACTGGGACCCCTTGGAAGGGGACCAGGCAGGAGGCAAGCTTTATGCTTTATTGTGAGACTGTACATCTGAATCCCAGTCTCCCTTCCAGACTAGCTCTTGAATGATACGGAAATGGGTGGCTATCATTGCTACAGTCAGTAGGTTGCATAATACCTTCACCACACTTAGAACAAACCTTTAACCCCAACCAACTACAATTAAGAATAATGCCTCAAGCCTCTATAGCATTTTAGAATTGAGTTTAATATCAATAACAAAAGCTAACACTAATGAATGTTTAATAGGTGCACTTTTCAAATGCCCTCCCATGTCATCCCTGTAACAAGCCCATGATGTAGTTACTATTAATATTCCAGCTTTAGAGCTGAAGAAACTGAGGCGGAGACACACAAAGCTATAAAGTGCCAGAGATGCAAGTTGGGCCCAGCCTGTCTCTGGACCCTGTGCCTTTAATCATAATCCACCTATTGCACATGAGTCCAGAGGTAAATAATTACTGAGCATATATTATGTGCATAACAATATCCTGATAAAGAAATACAGGAGACCATTCAATAATAGTTTAGGTATGTAAAATACTTCAACTTGCTGGGATGTGGTAACAGATCTCCCAAATTAAAATAACTAGAGGAATGCCATCTGAGCACCCATAAAACATCGGGGCCCCACATTCTTCTGATGCCCAGCAAATGGTTAGGGAGGACCGCCTTGCCTCCAGCACCAGGATCCCGGTCTACCTACCTTTGGGTTCAATGACACTGTTCAATGGTTTACTGGTAAACTCTTTAATCTGCAAAGAAAAACAGTCTTCTAGCGATACATGCTTGAAATTAGATAGGGACATACTGGATAATGGACAGATACTGGACTTAGTAATTTAACCTTTTCACCAAATCCTCCAAAACACAAAAAAGAACACACGGACTTTAAAGACAAAGAGGCAAAAGTTTTATGAAAGCAGCACCTGGATTGGGCTGCTTCTCAAAGAAATTAGCAAAAGAAATTCTTATTTACCTTCAATTTTTTTTTTCTGAATTCTAATGGAGTAAATCTGCTCTACCATATTTTAAAATACCTTTTAAAAAGTATATGATTGGATTTACTTTTACAAACAGCCACAGGGGAAAAAATATAGTCCATCTTCTTTATCTTCCCCAACTTACAAATGTTCTAAAATAAAAGCACATGTCCTTAGATAGATTGCAGTGCTTCAAGAAAAATAGTGCCTCTATGTAGCCCCAATACCTGTTGTCTCTGAGTGGTAATCAGTTCCTTCTGTTCCTGAAGCCTCTGCCTCAGTTCATCTATTCTTTTCTTGTAGGAAACATTACTCGCATTTAGATCATCTATCACTGAGGTTCGAAGTTTATCTATATATGACAGGAGCTGGAAAAAAAAAAATTAAGACAGGCACCAGTCTACAATGTGCATGTAAAACGTCTTCTGCAGTCTCTATGGACATGCCCTGCTTTCTTTGCTGGTTTTATGTTATCTGTGCACATTAAGTCACTGAGTAAATCTTTGAT
>NW_017731757.1:891783-892760 GCF_001890085.2 Hipposideros armiger | reverse complement strand
TTAAAAAAACAAACACTCACCCTGTGCTAGAGGCTGTGTCAATAAGCACTTTGCCTTGTTGAATCCACACCACAACCTTTAGGATGCATGTTTTGACCCCATTGTACAGATGGGGAAACTCAAGTCTACAGAGGTGAACTAGCTGGCCCAGACTCAGAGAGTTGGAGCGGGAAGAGCTCAGACTTGAGCTTTCATGCCTGGCTTCAAGGTCAGTGCTCCCAAATGTAGTATCTATGTCATGGAAGATGTTAATAAATAAACTTGCACACAACCAATCAACCCCCAAAGCTTTAAGAAATAAATCACCAAATCAAAAAGTAACAGCAATGTACCTACAATGGCCAAATCCAGACCACTGACACCACCAGATGCTTGTAGGAAGTGGAGCAGCAGGAACTCTCAGTCATTGCTGGTGGGAACGCAGAACGGTAGAGCCACTTTGGAAGATAGTTTGGCAGTTTCTTACAAAACTAACCAAACTCTTACCATATGACGCAGCAATAGAGCTCCCTGGTATTTACCCAAAGGACCTGAAAACTTATGTCCACACGAAAACCTGTACATGGATGTTTATTGCAGCTTTATTCATAATTACCCTAATTGGGAAGCAACCAAAGTCCTTCAGTAGGGGAATGGATAAATAAACTGTGGTCCATCCGCACTGTAGAATATTATTCAAGACTAAAAAGAAATGAGCTATCAAGCCATGACAAGACTTGGAGGAACTTTAAATGGATATTACTAGGTGGAAGAAGCCAATCTGAAAAGACATCTTGTATTATTCTAGCTATATGACATTGTGGAAAAGGAAAAGTACAGAAACAGTAAAAAGATCCGGGGTTGGGAGAAGGGGGATGAGTGGGCAGAGCACAGAGAATTTTTAGGGCAGTAAAACTATTCTGTATGATGCTACAATGGTGTATACTTGTCATTATGCATTTGTCCAAACTTACAGAATGTACGCCACCAAGACTGAA
>NW_017731757.1:880370-891538 GCF_001890085.2 Hipposideros armiger | reverse complement strand
TTCAACTTGTTTCCTATATATCCTCACCCCTGGATTACTCAAGTAAATCGTGGATATTTCATGTGTTAATATTTCAAAACTATCTCTAAAAGGGCTTTCTTTTAACACAATCATATCATTATTTCATCTTTTAAAATATGAATATTAATTCCTTAATATCAACAAATATTCATTCAACCATTTGTTATTTTTCCCCCCAATATTTCACACATTATCTTAGAAACAATTTTTAATTTGTTTTGAATCAGGATCCTGCAACTGGTTGTGGCCCTTCACTCTCTTTTAGTCTATAGGTACCCCCTCCATCTCTCTTTTTTCCTTACAATTCTTTTGCTGAAGAAACTGAACATTTGTCCTGCAGTTTCTCCCAGTTTGGATTTTGCTGTTTCATCTCCATTGTTTATTTACATATTCTTCTATTCATGTGCTGCCTTGCTGTTAATCAGTACAACTGTATCAGAACTTCAGGTTCTAGTGTCCCAGAAAACTAACGCTGGTGGCATATTTCTCGACATTGCATTTCAGAGAATCGTTAAACAATCTTTTCAGGCTTCTCTGCTCATGATGGCTGCTCTGGTTGCCTCACAGTACTTTAGGGATTGCCCACACCGACTCAGATGTATATGCAGCGTGGGAGAAAGAAAATGATGAGGAACCCTAGAGTGTGTAAATTTAATTTCTAAAAATGGAAAAAGAACATACTTAACTATTTGAATAAAACAGAACAGTCATGAGCTCAGGGTGAAAAGTGGTTCCTATTCTAAAAAGCAAAGACTGACATTTTACTACATCAAAATGAAAAACTTCCATATGACAAAAAACACCAAAACAAAGCTAAGAGACTTCCCGTTTCTGGATCTGCAGGTAAGGAGCTTGAAAAATCACCACTCCACCCTAAAAACAAGTAAAAAAAAAAACTGAACAGACTGAAAAATCAGCTCTTGGGTCTGTAAGAGATGGGAGGACACAGAGTAAACCACTGCCTTCAAGCTTGGAGAGACAGGTGAGTACAGGTTACCACAGCAAGACTCACCAGCAGTAACGCCCAGCGTGGAAGGTAGGGAAGCCTGAACTGTAACTGACAAGTTGCTGGAGGCTCAGAGTATATGAGTCTGAGAGTTAAAAAAACAACAAAAACAAAAACAAAACTCTCAGGGAGAGTTTTTCTCTCTTGATAAAGACTATCTACAATAACCTACAGCTAACATCATACTTAATGGTGAAAAATTCAAAGCTTCCCCACTAAGATTAGGTACAAGGCAAGGATGTCCCTTTACCACTGCTTTTTAGCATGTACTGCAAATCCTNAAAAAGCCACTCACAAATCAGCACATATTGTATGATTCAGTTTATATGAAATGTCCATAACAGGCAGATCGATGGAGACAGAAAGACGATTTGTAGTTGCCAGGGGCTGGGGGAGAGAAGGTCGTGGGGCAGTGCCAACGGGTACAAGGTTTCTTCCTGGGGTGATGAATGTGCTAAAAACCATGATGATGGTTGCATATCTCTGAACATAAGAAAAACCACTGAATTGTACCCTTAAAGTGGGTGAACTATATGGTATGTGAACTATGTCTCAATAAAGCTACTTTTTTAAAAAAAGGTAGGAATGGTAAAACTGTGGTGAAAAGTCCTAGTCCATAATTGTCCTGGGGGCAAGACCACGGAGGGAATCTCAGGCAAAATACCTGTAACTGGCAGCTTATCACAAGCGGAAAAAATGAGTGCGGCCTTGATGGGGAAGACAAAAGAAGTCAGTCTTAAACTGGTTAGTATCAAAATCCACTACTGTGGGTAGTAGGGCTTCCCACTTTGAGAAGGCGCCACAGATCTGAGTTCAGGAGAGGGCCGTGAAGAATGGGTGGTAAAAGAAACTATGGATAGAGAGAATGCTACTGCCTAGGGGTCCTGATGCTTAGGAAGGACCGCCACCAAGGAGAGGTAATACAGGGAGAACGGAACTGGCACAGCGTGCCTGAAGGAAGCCCTGCAGAAGAGACACAATGAGCCATTCTAAGTTATTCCCCCCCAAATTTTTGTTTGCTAATTACAACTTATGGGAAAGTTCAAGGTATAGTATAATGAACATCTACTTCGCCTTCACCAATTGTTAACCTTGTGCCACACTTACTTTATAAAGATATGACAGGGGCGGTCAAACTTTTTCTGTAAAGAGCCAGATAGTAAACATTTTTCAGTTTTGTGAGATACATAAGGTCTCGGACACAACTATTCAACACTGCTGCTCCAGCACAAAAGCACCACAGACAAAATATAAAGGAATGAGCATGACTGTGTTCCAAAAAAATTTTACTGATGGGCACTTCATATAATTGTCATATGTCATGAAATATTCTCCTTTGGAATGTTTTCAACCATTTAGAAGTGCACAAGCTTTTCTTAGCCTCATGAGGTATATAAAAACAGGTTTGATTCACAGGTCATAATTTGCCCACCCTTATGCAAGAGGTCGAGGTGTTTTAGAGAAGGATCTTAGCAGTATTCCAAAAATATCCCTCTATTTTAGTTTATCAAATGTGTTGGCCCCTAGAGGGAGCTCAAGGATCTTCCCTTGCCGCCCTTGTTTCTTTTTCCCTGAGGATGATTTAGGACTGAGCTGCTCCGCGAGCTCAGACCATTCTTAGCTGGAGGACACTGCCACTGCCTGGAGAAGGAGCTCAGAGAGGATGAAGGTCACAGGCCAGGGAGGCGTCTCCGTCATCCATGCAGATGACTGAATAGTGTGCAGCAAGGCTGCTGCCACAAGGCAGGGGGCTCATATAGCCACATCCAGCCAGCTCCAGAACGCCTGTCCTCCTCGCCCGCCAGGACTGGCGAAGGTTCTCCCTCTGTCTTTCCGGGTTGGCTTCCTTCTCCTCTTACATTGGTGATCTTTGTCAGCCTTTCCGGAAAGTTCCAGTACTCAGCGAGGGGTTTATGGCATAAGGTTTTCTAAACCTAATCAGCTAAGGAAAGAGGGGCCCTCTTCTAGGATCTGGTCAAATGTACCACGTGTTCTGCACTGGGGTTTGGGCCAAAGCTCCCATTCTCAACAAAAAGATTTTTCTGACTTGCTCTGTCTTATGTATGTCTTGAGATCCCTCAAGTCTCTCAGGGAGGAGGGATGTCTGGGCCAAGGTACAATGAAGGAACTTCTGGATTCACTGGCCATCATGTCATGCTAACACCAGCTCTCAAGGCAACAACTCTACCAATACTATGAGGACTTCTTGGTTTAATACTTACATATTCTAATGCTGAATTCTTGGAAGTTAATTCTTTAAACTCCTTCATAAACATTTCCTTGACTTTTTCCATTTCATCAAGTAGTTTCTCCTTTTCTTCTTCCTTCCATCTATCAACTAGCTTCAGAAATTCTTCCTCTTTTGTTTTCTGCATTTCATATTCCTGAAATTATTTTAATACACGGCTTTAAAAGTTCTGGTATGAAGCAAATACGCAAACTTCTAAGACAGATGACATAGCTTCACGTCAAATGTGTCAGCTAGTATTGCATATTTCAGTTAGGCTTGTAGTAACACTTCATATAATGGCAGGTCCTTACACAATGATTTTTCCAAACCAAAGGCAGCACATAGCATCCTTTTGGTCTTACATCCCTTAAAATACAAATATAGTGGCCCAAAGTCTCAAGAGTTCTGTGATCTGTGAACTTGTAGACATGCAATAATATGTAAAATGTAAACATATTTTAAAAGAGAAAGTATTAAGCAAAAGAATCTTTCTTGATACCATATCAATTTATGTAGAATAGCCCCATCTCACCCCCCAAAAAACACAAATTCACATTTATATTAGGTCTAGTTGATTAGCCTTTGATTTCTCAATGACCTTCAGTTTTTCTTAACCTAACTGGGGACTTGTACAACACTATAAACAAACTTGATCTAACAAACATACAGCAGAATTTACAATCTTGTTAAATACACACGGGAAATTCACCAGGATAGACCATATGTTAGGTTATAAAAATGATTCTTAATGAATTTTAAAAGATTGGAATCATGCAAAGTATATTCTTTAGCTACAATGGAATGAAGCTGGAAATCAACAGAAGGAAAACTGGAAAATAAAAACCATGAAGATTAAACAACAAACTCTTAAACAACTAATGGGTCAAAGAAAAACTCACTAGGGAAATTAGAAAACACTTGGAGATGAATGACAATTAAAACACAACACACCAAAAAAAGGGAAGCAGCCAAATTAGTACCCAGAGAGAAATTTATAGCTGTAAATGTCTACATTAAAAAAAAAAAAGATTTCAAGAGACAAAGAAAGTCATTATATAATGATAAAGGGGTCAATTTATCATGAAGATACAACTGTAACTCCAGACAGAAAGTCAATAAGGAAATACAGGGTTTGAACAACACTATACATCAAATCAACCTAACAGACATATACAGAACGTCCTATTCAACAGCAGCAGATACACAGTCTTCTAAGTGCACACATAACAATCTCCAAGATAGATTATATGTTAGGTCGCAAAACAAGTCATAATAAATTCAAGAAGATTAAAATTATATCAAGCATCTTTTCTGACCATAATGGTATGAAACTAGAAATCAGTAACAGGAGGAAAACTGGAAAGTTCACAAATGTGTGCAAGTTAAATAACACATTCCTGAACAACCAATGGGTCAAATAAATCAAAAGGGAAATCAAAAGTACTTGAAACAAATGAAAATGGAAACACAACATACCAAAACTTATGGGATGCAGCAAAATCAGTTCTAAGACACAAGTTTATAGCTATAATTGCCTACATTAAGAAAAAAATTTCAAACAACCTAACATAACACCTCAAAGAATCAGAAAAAAAAAAAAAGAACTAAGCCCAAAGTTAGCAGAAGGATAGAAATAATAAAGATTAGAGCAGAAATAAATGAAATAGAGAATAGGAAAACAACAGAAAAGATCAATAAAACTAAGAGTTGGTTTTTTAAAATGATAAACAAAATTGACAAAACTTGAGCTGGCCTAACCAAGAAAAGAAACAAAAAGGATTCAAATAAATAACATTATAAATGAAAGAAGAGACATCACAACTGATACCATAATATCACAAAAGATCATAAGAGACTACTATGAACAAAAATATGCCAACAAATTGGACAACCTAGGAGAAATGGATACATTCCTAGAAACATACAACCTACCAAGACTACATCATGAAGAAATAGAAAATCTGAACAGTCCAATAACGAGTAAGGAGATTGAATCAGTAATCAAAAACCTCCCAAAAAAGAAAAGTCCAGGGCCAGATGGCTTCACTGGTGAATTCTACCAAACATTCAAAAGGAATTAACGCCAACCCTTCCCACCATACCATTGTTTCAGAATTTGGTATCATACCTTAGAGGATCTGATTGCATGGGCGTGCTGTGCAGCCTCTAACTGAGACTTGGTGTGCTGCAGCTGCTCCTTCAACATGTCAATCTCATTCTGGAGTTTATCAGTCTGCACCTTTTTCTTATACTCTGTTGCAACAGAAATATCTTATTAAAATACCATCGTTTAGGACACCTCTGAAAAGTTACAGGGTAGAGTCCTATTGATAAGACATAGACTAAGGAAACTTCTCTTACTTGGGATATTAATACTTTTTTCATGCCACATGAGTCAATTTTTGCTCCTTAATGTTTATTTGTATTATTAGGTGCTGAATTATTTTGAACAGATTCTTTCAGCCACTGTCTCGAGGCTGGGTTATCCCACAGAGACAGTGTGGGAGCCCATCCAGGGAGCAATAATGGTGACAAGGATTACTTCTGGGCTCTTCTTTGAGATGTCTGTCTCAATCAGAGAGGGGAAGCAACAGCTTTCACAGCAGGTGCCACCATATTAAAATGTCTATGGTCACTATCCTTCCGGCTCCCACTGAACTCTCCTGAGAACCCCGTCAATGCTAAGACAAACAGAGGTTGGCAATCAAAACGCAAACTCGGGCCATAACCCGTCCATGGGCAAAAACGAAGTACTGAAAAGTTGTTAAAAGGAAGCAACAAGTGAAGGGAAGAATACTTATGTCATGTACTTACATGCAGATGTACACATGACTGAATGGATATACATGTGTCTGTGAGAGTAGACATGAAAGGGATGGAAACCAAAGTAGAAAGTCAGAATCTCAAAGATGACCTGAAGAAATAATACTCGTTTCAGAGTCTGAAATACTCTCTGAAATGAGTATGAGATAGAATAAGGTACTGAAACAGAAGAGAAAGAAAGTCAGTTTCACACTGAAGAATGCTAATTCATTAAAATATTTAATCTTTCCAGTGTCTCCAATTTATTGCTAAATCGTATCAGTGGTCCATGGCTTATAAATGGAATTTTATGCTGTTCATATCGTGTATACAAAGGTTAGCCATTTCCTAAATAAATCGATTTCCCTGAAATAGGCAGAAATGGAAACAGACTGGCCCAAAAGGGAGGCAAAAGCAGGCACTGAGTAACAAGCTAGAAGTACACATGTCTAGATACTGAAAACATTTAAAATCATGAGAATTTCTGTGGATTAGTACAGCAGTCTGCGGAACGCTTTGATCTGCTCACAGAGAAGTAGACCTTGCATCCTCTGCTTGTGAGAACATTTGAACAACAGGAAACCTGTTCCTTGGTAAGTCAGAGAACCACTCCCCTCTCTTGTTTCCTCAATTTCCCCCTTAGCAGTTAATTCACATCAGTACCCAAACTCATCTTAGTATCTCCCACATCAAACAAAACAAACGTTTTCCCTTGATCCCACATTCCCCGCCGGGGTATGCCTTACATCTCTGCTCTCCTTCCCAGCAAATGCTACTAAAATAAATGTCTGTAATTGACATAAACACTTGCTTGCCTGGTTCTCAGCACATCCATTCAGGCTTTTGTCCCCACCCATCCACTGAAGCTGTTATGTCAAGGACACCAATATCCATGATGATATCAACAGTCAAGTCTCAGTCTTCATCTTACTCTGTGCCTCTGCAACAGTCGATACAACTGACCACTGCCTCCTTCTTGAAACACTTATTCCCCATGGTCTCCAGGACAACACACTCCACAGGTTTCCCGCCAGCCTCCATAACTGCTAGTTCTCATTCTGCTCAGCTGCTCCCTGAACTCCTAATGTTGGGGGAGAGCCTCAGGGCCGGCCCTCAGCTGTCTTCTCTTTTCTGTCTAGGTGATCTCATCCAGCCCAGCTCTGCTAATGACTTCCAGGTTTATATTTCCAGCCTGGGCCTCTCCCTTGACCTAAAGGCCTCCAGCATCTGCACTTGCATGGTGATTGTATGTGTAACTTACGTTTACCTATGGCCAACACACACTGTCCATTCTCCTTCCTCCCTCAACCTGCTTCCCTCCCCTAGGTTCCCCATCTAGGTACACATCACTGCCATTCACCCAAACGTATAGGACAAAATCCGAGGCTCGCCTTCGCTTCATCTCTTTTTCTCATGCTGAGTCACATCTCTCTGTGGGCTCTGTGTCTGAAACATACCCTCTTCCATCTTCGCTTCTCCCGTCTTCCCTGGTACCATCCTGGTCCGGCTGCCTGTGCTCTCACTCTGGCTACTCTTGCAGCCTCCTCGCTCTGCTACCTGCTCCCACCATTGCCCCTGTTCTCCACCAGCAGCTAGAAGGGTCAATTTAAGGTACGAATGAGGTCCTGTCCCTCCTCTACTTAAAATCCTCCAGTGGCTTCCCACGAGGCTTATAAAAACACCCACCTTCCTGCCCAGGGTATTTGAGGTCCCAGGTGACCTGGCTTCTTCCTTTCCTGCGTCACCACAGATCCTGCCTTGCCCACTCTACTCCACCAACCTTCTGTCTGGTCCTCAAAGGCACTGTCCTGCCTCCCTCTTCTACGCCTCACAGTCAGAGTTCCCCTTTCCCGGGATATTCATTTCTCAGATTTCCCCCAGACTAGGATTTCCTCATCATTCTGGTCTCTGATCAAATATCACCTCCTTAGTGAAGCCTTCACTGACTACCTCCCTCTCCATTCCATTCTCCTGCTTTATTTTCTTGGTTGCATTTGCCACCATTGTAAAAGAATCACTCTTTGAGTTAAGTGTGTCTCCTCTGCCCCTCCCTTTAGCATGTAAGACTCGCATTAGAATCAGGGCTTTGCGCAGTGCATGGCACATAGCAGGGCTCAATATTTACTTCATGAATGAACAAAGACTACAACACTTGCTTTTGAAAGGATTGAGAAATGCACTGGACCATGTCTCACTGAAAAAAGAAAAAGGTACCAGAAAGAAAACCGCTCTTTGAAGTAGAGCTCAGTACTTACCAAGGTGAGAATCTTCAGGGTGGCGGCGCTGCATGTGACTCTGTAGAAAAGCTTGGTTCATAAAAGCCTTGTCACAAAAATGGCACTGAAAAGGAAACAGCAACAAATCCATGTGTCCTTTCACCTAATTTCAATTAAAATTGGGGTACCTGAAGAACTACCTCTTCGAGACTTTCTCTCAAAAGTTACCATCATGGCAAGGGATACTGAAAGCATGACTGAAAAGACAAATATCAAACCAGGGTGGTTCTTCCCAAACTGAGCACAAGGGAGTGGGAGCTTATCCCTCGATACTTAAAGTAGCCCAGCCTACTGCTTTCGGGAACCCCTGACGCTGCTTCCGTTGGATTGGTGGTGCCCAGCCTGTCACCACCACCTGGTTCGGGACACTCCAGCCATGCCAGCCTTGTTTCTGTCCTTCAAGTAGGCCAACTTCAGAGCCTTTGTGTGAGCTGGACCCCCACCCCAATCTTCCCCAGACCTTTCCACGGCTGACGCCTTCTTGACATTCAAGATGTCGTTTATGGAGCCTCTTCCACACTGGGGGTGAAAGGCACATCCTGAACGTGACCCTCCCACCAGTCGCGGTCCCACCACATCGTCTTATTTTCATCATTGTGCATCTCGCTAGTTAATGTTTTTACGTTTATTTACATCATTTGTTTATTGTTTCTTTCCCAATTAATGGACTGTCTATCTTATTCTTAGCTTTATCCCCAGAGCCCAGCATTAATAAATCAATGACTGAGCACATGAAAAATATTTGAAAGGGCCGGNACTTCAAATTATTTAAGAGCAGTGGCTCAACCGTGGATTCAAAACAGAATTGTCCAGATTTTTTTTTTACCCCCGAAATATGCATGTCCTTGACTTACCTACTGAATGAAAATCTCAGATTGTAGAGTTGCGCATGTGTATTTTGGAAGAGCCTCAGGTCAATCTGAAGTACAACCCTGGTTAGGAATTATTACCTTAGAGCATCTCAAAGGAAAGTGAGGATGTCTTACAGAAAAGCAACCAAGTTGTCACTGCCTATTCTTATTCTCCTCCCCAGCTGGCTGAGTGCCTGATGCAAGTCAGCTAAGGAAGGCAGTGAGGCAGATAAACAGGGCCCTGAGGTTAAGAGGACAGGGGTTCAAATACCATGCTCACACCGACAGAAAACTCTTTCAACCCAGCTCTCCTGAGTCCTACAATCAGCATTCTCCATCCACAAAAACATGGTTGAATGATCCCTTTGTTGGACATCTAGCAAACTTCCCCATTCATTCAGCAAATAGTTAATGAGTGTCAATCACATTTTTGGCACATTACTGGATGGTGGGACTACAATGGAGAACTAAATAGATAGAGTCCCTCCTTCATAGGGCTAGTGATCTAGTTAGAGAGATAGAAAATCAATTAATAAGCAAAATACGATTTAAAATAGTGATCACAGCTGTACTCATGAAGTGGTGAGAATAAAGGGAGGGACTACCTACATAGATAGAGCAGTCACCTGTGACATATAAAGCAAAGTCAAAGGAGGGTGTGGGAGGCAGAAATCTCAAATGGCTCAAGTATGCACTCCCAGAGGACAGGTCCTGCTTAATCCCTTTCCCTTGGGCGTTACAGACTTGATGTTTGTGCCCCACCCCCAGAATTCATGTTGAAGCCCTAACCTCCAATGTGCTATTAGGAGATGTGGACTTTGGAATGTTATTATTTAGGTTTAGATGAAGTCATGAAGGTAGGGTCTTTCTGATGGAATTAGGGCCCTTATAAGAAGAGACCAGAGCTCTTGTTGTCTCTCTCTCTCTCTCTCTCTCTCTCTCCCTCCCTTCCCCACTCCCACCCTTCCAGGTGACAATACAGTGGGAAGATGGCTGTCTGAAAGAGGGCTCTCACTAGGAACTGAATCGGCTAACACCCGCAATCTCAGCCTCCACAACAGTGAGAAATAAATGTCTATTGTTCAAGCCACCCAGTCTATGGTACTTTGTTATAGCATCCTGAACAAAATAATACAGGGGATACAAAAAGCTACAAAATACATACAACTTAAAGTGAAAACAATAAACAATTTTTACTAAAAAATGGATCTCACATAAATCTACTTTAGATGTTTTGCTAGTGTAAAATCACCTTAACACTTAAATTTATGAGGCATTCAGCTGAAAGAGAATCAGTGTTATAATTAAATTTGTTTTCATTAAAATGATTTTAATGTGAAGAGTCCCTGCTTTTATTTAAAAATTATTTAGATTGTCATTCTCTATGTGAAAAAATTAGAAACATATTCAACAATGAAGAAATGATTAAATAACTTGTGATACATCTATAAGATCATCAGGCAGACATTAAAAAATCATGACTTTGAAGAATATCTTAAAACATAGGAAAATGTGATCTATTAACTGAAAAGTATATAAAGTTATAGATATAAAGCATAATTCAAAATTTTTAAGATTATATGTAAGAGTTTCTATACCTATAGAAATGCAACATTTACTGCATAGAAAAAAGACTAAAAGAAATTATAACAAAGCTGTAGCAGTAGTTATCTTTGGTATTGGAATTGTAAGTAATTTAATTTTTGTTACACATTGCTTCACAAATTTGATTAAGTGAACAAATACTACCTTAATTATAAAGAAAAGCAAATATTCTCTGCAAAAATGACCTACTTATAAGCCATTCGTTTCTTTTTTTTCAAATATAGTTGACACACAAAATTATATTCGTTTCAGATGTACAACATAGTGATTAGGCATTTATATACTTTACGAAGTGATCACCCCAATAAGCCTAGTACCTATCTGACAACATACATAGTTATTATATTATTATTGACTATATTTCCTATGCTGTACTT
>NW_017731757.1:860507-878905 GCF_001890085.2 Hipposideros armiger | reverse complement strand
GTGAGTGTTGGTTAGGGATTCTAGACTTTGTTCTGTAAGAAACAGGGAGGCTCTGAAGGGTTTTAGACAGGACAGTGACAAGGTCAGCCTGGCTGCGACATGGAAGGTACATTTGTGGAAAGGAGGAGGCAAGACGTGAGCATCAAAGCAAGCAGCAGTGGCAGTCGTCTGTATTTCAAAAACACGCTTTTTAAAATGATGTATTATTGCTTTTAAAAAAAAATCCTGAATTCATAAACTTTAATCTCTATTTGTTTCCTGGTAAAACACAAGGTACCGCTAAACCAGTGTGACCAAAATAGCCAGTGTGAGGACTGCACTGATTACAGAGGTGCACTTCTAAATGACTGTAATTATGTTTTATAAATGTAAAAGATCATCAGCTCACCAATGTAGTTGCATATTTAAGCTCTAAAAGGAAAGTTAGTGCTTCAGTATGCCTTGTGAAAGTGAGACCTACATCCAAAATATGAAAAATAAATATTGAAGTAATACTAACCAATTTAAATAGATATCATCTTAGGGGAAAAATGAAACAATTTTGCTAACTGCTCTGTATCCACATCTACTAGTCAATCAACAAGCAGCTAATGAACACCTATTAGGAAATATACATGTATTAGAAGGTAAGAAAGAAAGAATTAGCCACCTTCACGGTCACTGGAAAAGATAGTACACTCTTTCTGTAGATGAGCTTGCTGTAAATTACTTCACTAAGAAAAATTAGGCCTCAACCACAGGTATTGCCCACTGTTACATACCTGGCTATCAAGAAGTTGCATCACGTTTTGGAAATCCTGGGGATACTGAGGACTTTCTTCTTTAAGCTCACGCGCACCTTTTAATGTGCCTATGTTGGATTTGATCTGCATATTAGACTTCTGGATTTCTGACAACTGCTGTAAAATGAAATGCAAAATCACTGGCACACAGGTTTATCCTTTCATAAGACTGAAACAGAGAATAAAATTGGGGCGAGCATGTGGCGATGGTTCAAATCTGACTATCCTATTGGATGCTCAGTGCTGCTCCTGCTTCTCCTTTCCAATGGTTTTCCTTTTTGTTCCTTCCAATAAAAGAACATGCACAGGGTGAAAAGGGGGAAGGAAAGCCTAACTTTCTCATCTGGACAATGGGTCTCAAATTTGATGGGCATGTGACCGTTGCCAGAAACAGAGGAACTAGGTACAGCTGGTTCTCAAGATAATTTAGTGAGGTGGCCAGCATCACCTGGGGCCGCCTCTACGAATCCATTAGGTACATAATGATTTAATTTTACCCTTTGTATGTTAGCCCCAAAATTACTAGCAGTAACCACCTCAGAAATTCACATTCACAGAAGGTGTTAACTCAAAAAACAAAACAGTGGGGGAGCATCGTTCCCCGCTGCTTTAGTCTGGGCTGCACATAGCGACTTCCTTTCAAAAACTACAGTATGAAATGGAGGGAGGTAACTTTTCAGCAGCGAAACCTGACAAACACTGCCTCAGCCAGGTGGTCAAAGTCAACATCAACAGCCGTAAGTCATGTAGATGGAATATGCCCTTGATATGATATGATGAAAATTGTACTTTATCTCTGAGGTCTTCCTCCCAAAAACCCTCAAGCCCAGTCAGACCATGAGAAGAGTTTCAGATTAATTCCAACAGAGGGCATCCTGCAGTATACGTAACAAGGACTCTTCAAAATTGTCCAGGTCATCAAAAACAAGCCTGACTGTCAGAGACAAGAGGAGTCTAAGGAGACATGACACTAAATGTAACGTGGTATCCTGGATAGGATCCTGGAGCAGAAAAAGGCCATTAGGTATATGCTAAAGAAATCAGAATGAAGGGACTTTAATTAATATACTAATGTATCAATATTGGTTCATTAATTGTAACAAATGTACTAATTTAAGATGTTAGTAATATAGAAAATATGTACAGGGTCAGAGGGGGGCTTATATAGAATTTTCTGTACTATCTGCTCAATTTTTCTGTAAACCTAAAACTATTCTAAAAAACAGTCTATTTTTAATAATAATTTTTGAAACCTTCAACAGCCAAAAAGGGCATACAACCCAAACTGCAACAACTGATGAATGCACAAATAAAATATGATAATATCATTCAGAAAAAATGGAATATCATTCAGCAATAAAAAAAAGGATGAAATACCAATAAATACTACAACGTGGATGAATCTTGAGAACATTATACTAAGTAAAAAAAGCCACTCACAAAACAGCACATATTGTATGATTCAGTTTATATGAAATGTCCATAACAGGCAGATCGATGGAGACAGAAAGACGATTTGTAGTTGCCAGGGGTTGGGGGAGAGAAGGTCGTGGGGCAGTGCCAACGGGTACAAGGTTTCTTCCTGGGGTGATGAATGTGCTAAAAACCATGATGATGGTTGCATATCTCTGAACATAAGAAAAACCACTGAATTGTACCCTTAAAGTGGGTGAACTATAGGGTATGTGAACTATGTCTCAATAAANATATAGCAGAGTCTCTAAAATGCATATGTACAGTTTAAAGAATAATAGAATGAACACTTGTATACCTATCACCCAGGTGAAGAAATAAGACATTCCTAGTGTTTTGGAAGTGCTCCTCTGTGCACCTCCCTAAACATCTTCCTCTCCATCCTCCTATTTAACAGTTTCCTAATTTTTGGATTAATTATTCCCTTTTCCTTATAATTTACACATTGTGTGTGTGTGTGTGTGTGTGTGTGTGTGTGTATTATTTACTTTTGAAAGGTGAGTAACAAGCACAATGAGTCAGATAAGTATCTGGGTCTGTACTATCTTTATAGACAGGCAAGAAGCCTTCCTCACTGGCCTGGCCCTTCAGAAAATTCCAAGGAGCGAATGGACCAGGTCCTCCTATAGTCTGTGCTCTCCCATTGTAAACCACGTTCCAGTTACACAGAACCCCAGAATTTCCTGCACCAATACCCCGTACCAACTTCTAGAACCTGTAAGGGCTACTTCCACATGTCCACCTTCTCAAAAGCGGACTGTGCTGTTCATGGTTAGATACACAGGGTGGTCACTGGCAGCAGCAATATTTAGAAGTACTAAATAGTGCAGACATATGGTTGGAAGGTATACACCCCAGCGTACAAGGCTGGTTGGGATGGTGCCAGGGTAGGAGAAGAGTCTCTGCCTGGGAAGTTGGCTGCGAGTCCAAAATTTCTAAATTCGAACCTCATTTTGCAGCCTCTGCTTCCTTTGAGTAACTTAAAATGTGAAGCTGCTGGCTGGTAGTTGTAAATGAATATTGCAAACCCTAGGGCAACCATTAAAAAAGTCAAAAAGAGAATTAATATACTAAAAGAGGGGATAAATACAATGATATAAAATGCTCAGTCAAAACCAGAGAAGGCAGAAAAATGGAAAGAGGAAAAAAAAACGAAAAACAAAAAACAAGTGAACTGAATAGGAAGCAGTTACACACAAGAAAATATTAACTCAGTTCTATCAATTATTTTAAATGTGTATGGTCTAAATAAACCAATGAAAAAACAGAGATTGTCAGAGTGGATTAAAAAACAAAAACAACAACAAAAACACAAGACCCAGCAATGTGTTATCTATAAGAAACTCACTTTAAATATAAAGACTCAGGTGAAAAGTAAAGGGATAGAAAAAGATGTACCGTGATAACAGGAATCAAAGGAAATCTGGAGCAGCTATGTTAATTTCAGAAAAAGCAAACTTCAGAACAAAAAAATTTATCAGGGATTAACATGGATCATATTAACATAAGGATAAAAGGGTCAATGTTCCAAGAAGACATAACAATCCTTAACATGTATGTAGATAAGAACAGATTATCAAAATACAGATAGATACAGATAGTGAGGCAAAAACAAATAGAACTGCAAGGAGAAATAGTAAAATCCACTATTATAGTTGGAGGCTTCAACATCCCTCTTTTAAGAATTGATCAACCAGTGAAGACGTAGGTGACCCAAATAGCACTATTAATCAAGCCATCTAATTGACATTTATAGAATACGCCATCTAGCAAGAGCAGAATACATGTTCTTTTCAAACTATCATGGAACATTCATGAAGATAGCTCACATTCTAGGCCATCCAACATACCTTAACAATGGTAAAAGAATAGAAATCATACAAAATATGTTCTCAGACCATGATGGAATTAAACTAGAAATCAATAGCAAGGGGATAGCAGGAAAATCCCAAAATATTTGGAAATTATACAACATGCTTCTGTAGAATACATGGGTCAAAGAAGATATCTCACGAGGAATTTTAAAATATTTTTAACTAAATGAAAATACAACTTACCAAAATTTGTGGGATGCAGTGCAAGATGGGCTTAGAGGGAAACCTGCTCGGTAGAAGCAAGTCCACTAAGTTTGCCCCACACCCAAGTGGAGAGGAATTAGATTTTCCTTTTGAAAGAAAGAAGTATCAAAGATTTTGAGGCTATATTTTGAAACCACTGTGGCAACTATAATAATACCATAACTTCCCTCTCTTTGATTGTTCCCTGGTGGCCTAAGTAGCGAAAATGGCCTAGTGGTAGCTTATAATTCAATTGAACCATTAATGTGTTGCCTTGAACTGACTCAGGGCTGGAAGATAGGGGAGGGAGAAGAAAGAAAGAAAGAGAGAGAGAGAGAGAGAGAGAGAGAGAGAGAGAGAGAGAGAAAGAGAAAGGGAGAGAGGAAGGAAGGAAGGAAGGAAGGAAGGAAGGAAGGAAGGAAGGAAGGAAGGAAAAAAGAAACCCTAAACATAATTCTCAAGGAAAATGGCTCAGTCCTGGCATTTGCAGTGGGGTGGGAAGGGTCATATAAATCAGTAAGAACTCATGGTTTGATGAAATGCTACACCTTGGAGCCCCCTCATTAATTTACCACAACAATTATTCATGAGGATCAGACCCTTTTTATTGGAATCCGATTGCCACGGCCACGGTACTGCCTGCCAGGATAACCAAGCTCAGTTTACCTCCAGTGGTTAACAGCTTCTACATGGGCGCAGGCATCTTAAGCTCCTGCCGTCCCCCCTGTGAGTTGGAAGCCCATTTCAATGGCAGCTCTTCCCCAGACATCCAAATCTAGAGGGCTTTTTGTAAAGAGCTGTCTCTTTCCTCAAGAGGTGATACAAAATTTGGTTTTTACACCTTCATGCCTCCTTCCTTTAATGTGTTCTGTTCTTCAGAAGCCAGAAAGCTAAAAATTATGCTTAACAGGCTTCTTTCCAGCTCAGTTAGATATACTGTTGAATGATTTGAAAGACAGAAGCTATTTTCCTGCTGTTGTTTTCACTGGCAAGCAGGGTCACGCGGATCAGAGTGTCAGTGGGTAGAGGGAGTAACTGAACTCCAAGTCTAGTCACAACTTTAAACGTGTCCAGTGACTCCAGACAGCAATGGTTGGCACTGACTTTTTTATCAGAGGATCAAAGTCCTGAATTTAACAGTTCCAATGCTGCCCCTTCCCACCCCACATTCCTCTAGCCCTTTCGGTGATTTTGCAAGCATCTGATTGGGTGCAATTACCTTTCTGATTAAAATACCTAGAGTGGCTTTGACATCCTATGCTAAAGCCACAATGATACCCCATACCAGCCTATATTTTTTATTACTAAACTAGAAGTTTGTATCAAGGATGTGAGGAGGTGCCTGGACTAGATGAGCATAATCTATCCAATCTTTTATTCCATTTTCCTGAAGTCTTTGAATCCCTTCCTTTATGCTTGTTAAGGGATTTCTGACTCTGGGGATGTAATTTGTTGTTCAGTGCACATTTACACTGAACAGTTTTTCCCCAACTTGTTACACACTGAATACACAGTCACGGGGAAGTGCCCATATGTTATATTTGGCCTGATCCAAAATACGGAGCACGCTCCTTGACCTACCAATCTTAAAATCTATTCCCAACAAACATTGTCCCAATTTTGAGGGTGACATAAATTAGCAAACTCCTACAACTTCTAGATTTCTAACTCTTCCATTCTGATATCCAGGATTGCCTCACCACCACACTTCCCACCCCCAAGGCCATGCTAAATTTGTATTCTGATTGCCATAGCAACAGCGAGGCTTGGCTCCTGAGAGGAAAATTGGTAGTTCTCACATGCAAAGGTGGAAAAGCTTCCTCAGCCAAAAAAAGCGGAGTGAGGAGTTATTTCAGGATGGTTTGAGGGCTTCAGATCCTCTATGTTAATTGGCTTTTAAACTTTCATCAGGGTCCCCTGGAAGAGTTGTTAAAACACAGACAGCTGTGCCTACCCCTAGAGTTTCTGATTTGGTAGGTCTGGGTTGGGGCCAGAAAATTTGCTTCTCTAACAAGTTTCTAGGTGATACCACTGGTCTGGGGATCCCACTTTAAGAACCACTGAATTCAGTCTTAAAAATCCTCTTAATTGTTGCCATTTTAAGATCCACTGTCCTCTGATCAGTTCTTCAAACTTCATATGAAAGACTTAGAATGACTGTGAACCCAACTCATAAATTTAGGTTGGTTTTGTATGTCCTCATTCTTATAGCTTAGATAAAAACTGATTTTTTTTCATCAAAGTCACAGAAAGAACTAGATATTGCCAAGGTGAAATTTTGAGATTTGATCTTATTCTCTTGTTTTAAATTATACATTAGGTGAAAAACTATCATTATGCCTAATTGTCCAGCATTCTTCATTTGTTTAAATTGGTTAGTGGCAACAACCACTTAGCTCCCAGAGCCCCAACTTTCGTGGACAAACTGTCCTGGTGACTGTTAATGGGAGCCTCAGATGTTTTTTGCCTTATATTAGCCAAATAACTAATTTCAAAACCCCACATTTCCTCAAGGGTGCCCATTCTCAAGCACCAGTTTCCATTTTATTTAAGGTTCTGTGCTTGTCAACAATAGAAACCTATTCTGTTAACTTAAGGGGGTGGGATTCCTGACAGGATATCGGATAGCTCACAACATCAAAGGGGAAATTGAACAGCTAAGCCTCACGAAAGGCAGTAACCAGGTGAGCTCGAGTCCTTTGGAACTCAGGGGCCATTTCCTTGCCACAAGGATAATTCAGCCCCATGTCCCTTCAGCCCTTTGAAGTTCTGCTCGAGTCAAACTCCCATGAGAGAGAATGTGATGGACCTAGCTTGGGTCATGTTTCTAATGGGCCCCTATGGTGCTGGTAACAAGCAGGAAAGGGGCTGTGATGGAAATACCCATCAGTGGTAGAATACCCAGCAAAACTGCACAGAGCAGGGAGTGACAGTTGCCAAAAGGAGGATATTCTGAGAAGATGAGTAACAGATGTCTGGTATGAACAGCGTCAACTCTCTCCCTTTACTACTCACTCTATGATCTGACCTTTAGGAAAGGTATCCTGATGCTTTTCTTCAAAATGTTCTTCCTCCTGAAATTGAAGATTCAAGATCTGAAGATGCAGACAATGCAGAAGCAAGGATAGCAGGTTTATATCCCATTGAATAATCTGTATTTCCTTCTCTCAAGGAGGTCCTTTCCCCTTCACCAGTTGCTTCTCTATCCAGAGTCCAGGACCTTGGCTTCCTTCCTCCAGGTTTTTGGGTCCTAACCAGCTCCAAAGGACAGGACAGTTCACTGTTGTTGGGAAAAGGAGAGAAAACCAAACACTTTCATAGGAATTTCCCCATCTTTTTTAGGGATCTATGCCATTGCTCAGTTTTCCTTCTTGTTCTCCTGCCTTCTAATTTTATCTTCACTTAGAATGATAAGGGGAGACAGGGTTCAAAAATTGGTCCTGATTCTTGAACTTAATCCCTTTGAAAGTCTCTCTGTCTCTGTCTCTCTCTCAAGCGTACACATCAAGTCTTCATTCCAAATGGGCAAGATGGGTTTAAGGTACCAATAGGCAGCTTAGTAATGCCAGAGTGGCTGGCAAGCAGAAATTGTATCAGTTGGTTTTCAGCAGATTATTCTGACGTAGCAAACAGCCCCCAAATATCATATTTATGATAGGAAGCTGTATTATTTATGTTTCACGTCAGTTGTATGTTCGCTGTGACTTTGCTCCATGTGGTCTCCTTATAGGACCCAGACAAATGAAGCAGCCCCTCTCTGGGACATGCTCTCATTTGACAGAATAGCCACATCATAACACTGGCTCTTAAAATCTCTGCTGGGAAGTACATCACTTCTACTCACATTCAATTAGGCAAAGCAAATCACGTGATAGTAACCCTTTTGTAGGGGAGCAAATAATAAACAATAATAAAATCTGCTACAGAACTATAAGATGGATCAGGGACGGTAAGAACTACTTGGGATCTACAAAGAAAATGAGATTTAAAATTTTGCACGATGTCAACTTGAAACTACATCAGGCTAAAAATTTGAGCAGCTTGATGTGGCAACTCACCCAGATAGCAGCACTAAAGCAAAGAGAAGGGACTACGGTTGTTTGATGAATAACTTCCATCATCAAACCTGCCTATGGCTGGACTTTAGTTACGCAAGAATAACGAGAATGTTCAAAATATTTTGACATGTATCTTCTTTCTTTGGGGTGGAAGTGTTTTGTTCTTCCCCTTAGCTTTCCAGAAATAGCCTTTATAACAAATTCAGTATTTTTTTTTTAGCTGACCTAATCAGGTGAAAAATTTGTCTATACCTGAGCCAAGATGTATAGGCATATCACGGTGCCCTTTGAGATCAATCATAGAGGTGACAGTAACAGATCCAATAGAACATCAAAAGAAGAGCTGATAAAAACGAAACAGAACAAAACACCCTGAGAAATGCCGAGGATAGCTTGGGACAAGACAAAATCGCCTGAACTGCTAATAGGACATGGAACAATGACCCCACTGAGAAGGTATTCTGTGCTTGCTGCACTGAAAAGATCTAGTAATTAAATGTATCCCAAAGTGTTAAAATATCCTTTTAAATTCATTAAGAAAATGAAAATGTTCTTTTTAATGGAACATCAGTACAAAAAATTGGAAATGTGATTTGCAATCCCAAATTGAGAGACAGATACAAATAACTGGCCTATACTCTTCAAAAGCGCTAAGGTCATAAATGACAAGGAAAGACTGAAGTATTGTTTCAAATTAAGGGAATTTAGGAGACATGGCAACTGACTACAACTCATGATCTGGTATTTTCATTTTCTATTAAGGACATTATCGGGGCAAATGGCAAAAGTTTAATAAAATCTGATACCAAGAGTACTGAGTATTGTCTCAATATTATTTTCCCAATTTTGATAGCTGTATTGTGGTTATGGAAGCAAATGTTTTGTTTTTAGGAAATACACACTGGAATATTTAGGGGTACAGGACATCATGCCTGCAACTTCCAAATAAATGAGGGGGGGGGAGAGAATGATGATAAAGCAAATACAGCAGTATAGTAAATTGGGGGTTCTGGATGAAGGGTCTATGGAGATCTTTTGTACTAGCTTTGTAACTTTAAAACATACATAGGATTCATTTACTTGGCTTATTTAAGGGAAGGCCAGAAGGAGGCAGTGTGGGTTTGTATGGCAGCTCCATGAGTTATTAGGCACCCACACCTCTTCCATCTCTCTGCAACAACCTTGGAAGAGTCCTGCCTCCTTATGATAGAAGATTCGTGCTTGGCAGTCCCCACAAATCATCCTCAATCTAGGCCACTGTATGGAGGAAGAGGAGAATATCCTGTTAACATTTAAGTGTCAAATCATGTCAAAATTAAAAGTTAATAAAAACAAATGATATGTGTAAAAAAATTTTCTTTTGAAATGAAATTTTGAAAATTATATCAGCTAGCTATCATAATTGGGGCACTGGCAGTAATGAATCCAACCCAATCTGGCAGAGGTGTAGAAATTTAGGATTGTGATAAAGGGGGTAAAAAATGATCTAATTATAAGTGAAATCCCTAGACTATTTTTCTTGGAGGCAAATATGATGATATATGAATGCAGAAACATTTTCTTCAGGAATGAGTCACAGGACGTGCTCTTGCATGTCCAAATCTGCTGATTTGAGGCCTTTATTCTTAAATATGTTTTGCTCCATTCTCTTATATAGCATTGAATGTTTAGAAATGACTAGCCCATCCTAAATTTATTTCTCTTATAAATGACTTGAACTTTTTGTCTGGCTGTCCCTAGCATTATTTCTTTTTCTTTAGAATTCAGAAAAAAATAATTTTACCTGGATATGTCTCAAGATTGACCATTCTGAGAATTTTTCCTGGTAAAAAGAGTATTTTTTTTTTAATATACAGATTCAAGTCCTCCTTTATTCTCAGACATTTTTCTTATATTATGTGTTGATACATTTGTTCTCTCATTTCCATTTTCTTCTTTGGAAATTCTGAAATGTTTGTGTAATTGGATATTGTTTGCCTGTCTTCCACATCAGTCCTTTTCTTTTCAATCCTCATTTCAATAAACATTTTTTATTGAAAGTACATTAAACATATAGAAAATCACACAAATAATAAATGTATAGCTCAAATGAATTCTCACAAAGTTAACANCTCCATCCACTGGGCTTCGGGATCAGCGGGAACAAGGGCCGTGGCTTCTCTTGCTCGCCATTACATCCCCAGCACCTAGTAGAAGACAGGCAGGGAGAGGCGTTAAGAATTTACCAAACGGACACGTGGGTAAAGAATGATCAATGAATCTGGCGCTCAAAGTAAATCTCAGCTCCCAGCCCTTATCTCTCGTATTTCTGTGCCTCATGCCTGTTCCGGGATTCACCCATGATTTGGGACCAAGCCCTTTGGAGCTGAACGTGGGGGAATGTCCGCGCGCCCCTACTGCAGTGCGGGGAGGGGGCGCACGCGGCCCGGGACACCCATCTCTGTTCGCCGCCGCAAACACTCCGGCCCCGAGCGCCGCTCTGCTAGCCACCTTCGCATCCTTGATTGAATCTCGATCGCAAGATGGCCGGAACAGGAAAGAAGGGGGCATGCTTTCCCGTTCCCTCCGCCCCCCATTCCCGTGCAGGGCCGCCAGCCTGGCGCACCGCGGGGCCGGCTCCTGAACCTGCAAAGACAAAGGTCGAGGGACGCGGGCTATAGCGGGGCTTCGGCGCGGTTTCTTTGAAAGCAAATGGGAATGGGAGCTGCGGCAGGCAAGCCAGCGGGGTCTGCAGCGTCTCTGCTCACAGCCGGGGGAAGCGGGAGGAGGGCCGGGCTTCGCGGGCATCGAGATGCCCGGTCTGCTGCGGGCTCCCATGGGCGCCTGGCGCATCCCGGGCCTCGGCTCACCCCCGCTGCGCGCTCCTGGGCGGACGCCGGGCGCTGCAGGCGGACGGGGGCGACGCTGGGGACCCAGATCCCAGGCGCGCTGCGGGTGCAGGCGGGCCGCAGAGGCGGAGGATCAGCCCAGCGGGAAGCGGCGGGCCGGCTTCTTCTTCCAGGTTGCAGGATGAAGCCTGCCTGGTTCGGGCAAGTTGTGGCAAGGCGGGCCGCCTGGCGCTGCTCTGGGCCCTCCCAGACCAGGCAGGCCGCGGATGCCTCGGGATCTCCCGCCCCCCTCCCCTCCACGATCTTTCTCTGGCCTCTCCTCTCCGCGTCTCAGCCCCTCTGGCAGCTGGGCGGGACCGTGCATGTCTAGACTGCAGCGCTAAAATATGCTCCGCCAATCCGGCTTTTGGTGCAGACACGTGGTGCGGGAATGCGCTCTGTTGCTGGCATGCGATGCTCTCCCCCAGAAAGGCTTTTCAAAGGCCTCAGCTAGCTAATTTCCCGTAGGGGCTTTACGTGAATTCGCTCCGGAGACTCGGTTTCATTGTAGAAATCTGCAGATGCAAGGAACCTTGAAGAGGCTATCTAATGCAACACTGCATTTGAGTGACGTGGAAAATGAATTAGGTACTTTGCACCCAAGCACATAAAGATTTAAACCCACATGGGTTTCCGCGTCTCTTTCAGTTTTGCCCACTTTAGGACAAGAGGCATAAATCTCTGTTGGTAGAAAATTCGGCAGTGCGGGGAGGGTCAAGAGTAGTATGACTATTTTAGAACATGTAGCCTGACAAGGGCAAAATTCAGTACGTATTTTAAAATGATGAGCAATCCAGAAAGTATGCATTTTAACAACGATTTTAATAACCATGAAGTTCACTCATTGAGAAATTCGAATGCATTTTTTGCAAAATCTTAGGGTCTGCTGTAGCAAAGATTTTCTTCAACTAGAAAGGAGTAACTACAGAATTTTTGTTAGATGACAACAGGTTACTGTAAAATGCCTTTCCTTGTGCTTAGCCTTGACAGAAGCAACTTTGTACCATACTTTAGCTAGCATGATGCTCCTAACATAGTAATNCCCAAGGCTAAACCTCTAAGCCTTTCTAACAGTATTCTTTCCCAACTGTTCACCTATCTTAAGCTCATACCCTTGTCTCAACACTCTTATTAGGTCAGTCCTAAACACTATTAACTTCACCATTTCCTGCACCCTATACCCAGTTCTCTGCATTCACTATGAACTAAATCCACTGAGGCCTTTTAAGCCACATTTAGCCAAATCACTAGAATGTAAGGGTGTGAAATCAATCTTGTCAGTCTATTACTTAATTCGACGTCTTTCTCAAAAATCGTTGATAACTTTTGCACTTCTTCCGCCTAATCGATAAGATATATGTATATATACAGAGGGTGCCAAACAATGTGTACACATTTTAAGAAAGGAAAAAACTGTGTTAGTTGTAATACTCAATATATACCAATAACAAATGATGAATACGAGTCACCTTTGACTTCTGCAATTACAAGAGCTGCTCAAAGTGGTTACCATCATCATTCAGACACTTCTGATTATGGGGAACTACTGCTTGAGCATAAATAACATCTCTTAAAATGTGTATACCTTTTCTGCACCCCCAGTGTGTATATATGTTTATATTTTTTGTTACACTCAAAAATTACAATATTTATCTTGGGTCCAATGTGCAACCTGTAACAGTAGATTAACAACAGAAAAGCAAAAATTTTTAATTTTTAAATATTGTTGTTATATTTGTGAGTGTTCTAGTTCTTAGGAAATAAACACATTAAAATATTTAAGGAGTCTGCAATTTACTGTCAAATGGTTCATTAATATGTATACAAAGACAAAGGACATGAAGCAAATGTGGCAAATATTAATAATTGGTGAATTTATTGGAAGGGTATTTGGGAGTTCTTTGCACTATTCTTGAAACTTTTCTGTATATTTGAAAAAAATAAAAAATAAAAAATGAGAAAAATTCACAAATTGAATCATTTTCCAGGTTGTTTGGGGGCCAACCTTAGTAGCAAGTTTTGCATGATTTATTTTTCAATACATCTATTAGGAGGAAACAGGTTCTTAAACAGCCAGCATTTACATGACTTCAATAAAGCACTGCGGGTTACCTGTTTAATTATTAATCCTATGGTAGTCTACAGAAGGTAATGAACCATGTCATCTGTTGGTTAAAACTGCTGTTTTGCTTAAATATGCTGTTTCTTATGAATTACAGTATAAATGTTTAAAAAAAAAAAAAAGGACTTTAAAAGATTCTCAAAATCCCAGCCAGTGGGAACTGAGGTTTTCTTTGGGTTATGAAGTGTAATCACAATGCAGTTTCCCACCTGGTAATAGCTGGCTTTGGCATCAATCATCATCTGCTGGGTGGAGATCATCTTTTTTCTGCGTTTACACTCTTCCTTGAGTAATTTGATCTCCCCAGCCTGCCGGTTGAGGAGCTGCTTGCCCTGCTCGCAGTCCGCCTGGCTCAGGCGCAGCCGCTCCTCCAGGTGGTGCAGCTGCGAGGTGAGGAACTCCTGCGAGTGCAGCAGGTACTCAATGGTGAGCTGCGCCAGGCGGATGAGCTTCAGCAGCACCGGATCCACCCCTGACTGGCAGTGCGGGCACTTCTCATCCTCCAGCTTGCAGAAGGTGATGTTCATGATATTCTCCTGCAGCGTGAGCACGTCCACGGCCCCTGCCACCTTGTCCACGTCGATGGCGCTCAGCCGCCGCCAGTCCACGTTCTCCAGCCGTGGCCGGAACTGAAAGAAGGGCAGGTGGCCCGATGCCGCGCTGCGGGGCACACAGGCCATGGCAGCCGCGCCCGCCGCGGAGGCTGGGGGGGCGTCTGGACTCTCGAGGCCGCTGGCGAGCGGGTAGTAGACGTGCTTCTGGAAGGGCTGCGAGAAGAAGGCAGCGCGAGGGTGGCGGGGTAGCTGGGTGTCGGGTGGACCATCCTCCTCCCCCGCACCCCCTAACCCGGCATCCGAGGAGGTAGCCCGGGTCTCCAGCTTCTTACCATGCTTGGAAGTAAATCGGCCCTCTTCCGGCATCCGAGGGGGCGGTCTCGTTTACCCCGCGCCGCCTTCCACCCCTGGAGAGCAGAAGGCCGGGTCCCAGGAGGCTGCGGCGGTCGCGGCCTAACGTCCGGGNCGCATACATAACAGGTTTTTTTTTTTTAATCAAGTAATCTACAATTTCCCAAGTGAGGGAAAAAGAGAGGGAGAACAGGAAAAAAATAAAAAAAGGAGAGGAGCTGGTTTTAGACAACTAAGAAATTATCTCTGAAAAGTGCTCTCTTTTGCAAGGAGAAGTGAGAAAGTTTAGATGTAGAAAAACTCATTTTGATACAAACACACAAAAGATGGTCATTGCAGTTAATTTAAAAATACTCAAGCCCTTCACAATTACTTTAGGTAAACTTATTTTTGAAATAATTTTACATTTAAAGTTGTAAGGATAGTACAGAGAGGTCCTGAATGAACTTCATTTATTTTTTCCTATTGTTAAAATCTTATATAACTGTGGTACACTTGTCAAAATTACTATTGTAACAATGGTACATTATTACTATTAACCAAACTTGGGACTCTAATCAGATTTTAGTTGTATCCCCAATAATATCCATTTTCCATTCCAGGATTCAGTTTAAAACAGCACATTTCATTCAGCCATCATATCTCCTTAGTTTCCTCTGGTCTATTGTAGTTTCTCAGTCTTTTTTTGTTTTTCATGATCCTGACAGTTTTGAGGAGTACTGATCAGCTATTTTATAGAATGTCCCTCAGTTTTGGTTTATGTGATATTTTTCATGTTTTGACTGGGTTATAGGTTTTTAGAAAGAATACCACAAGGTGAAGTGTGCTTCTCATCATATCGTATCAGGGGACACATGGGATCAATCTAACTTATCATTGGTAATATTAACCTTGACCACCTGGCCCAGGTAGTGTTTGCAGGTTTCTCCACTGTAAAGATACCCCTCTTCCCTCTTTCCACACTTTATTCTTTGAGAGTTAGCCATTAACTGCAGCCCACAATCAAGGGGAAGGGGAATTAAGTTCCACCTCTTGACAGGGGTGGTTTACTGTGTTAAGTTGAATAGTGGTCCCTCAAATGTATCTACATTCTGATTCCCTGCCAATGTTATCTTTTATGTCAAAAGGGATTTTACAGATGTGATTAAACTGAGGATCTTGAAGGGATGAAAATCCTGGATTAATTACAGAGATCCTTATAAGAGGGAAGCAGGAATGTCGAAAGTGAGAAAAAGTGATAATGATGAAGCAGTGATTGGAGTGTTGTGGCCAGAAACCAACNTTACATCCACCTGTCTCGATTCATTTATACCAGTTTTGTTCCATACTTTCTTTCTTGTATTTATGGATGTGATTTCTTTATCTATGTCTCTAGGCATGCTTAGTCTATAAAGTTAACTTTCTCTTAAGTGAGCTCAGGTTCATTTGTTGATTTGTTGTTGGTCTTTCTTAGCATTAGAGTTCTTGGTATGTTTTGAAATTTTATCTTGCAGTTCCATTTTGAGGCGAAAGGTAAAGGTAAGGTTTCGTTGATCTGCTTCCGTGTTTTTCTACTTATATTTCTCTCTCTGCTTACTCTCTCCCGTCTCATAAGGAAGCTCCAGGCTGACCCTGCAGAGCCAGTGGAGCAGCGTGATTCCACATTCTCAGGTTTCTACAATCTCATGTACACAAGCAGCCACAAGAGAGCTGCCACTGGTGCTGGTTTCAAGCAGCAAAAACGGGAGCCTGTCTCTGCATTACCTACAGTCCCTTTCTAGATCTGAAACATAGGTTAGTATTCCTGTGGCTTCTGCTTACACATGACTTTGTGGCGTTTTTGGTGGTTTTTTTTTTTTTCCCCCTATTTCTAGCCCATGGAAATATTTATCTTGGCTTAGGTTCCAGCTAGGTCCTTTTGTTTGCTTATTTGTTTTCTCATTTTAGTTTCCATATATTGCTCTGAATTTGTGAGAGTTTCAACAAGTGAACCGTTTATATTTTGTTCTCTTGCCAGTTGGTCTTTCCAGAGCCGAAATAGCTATCAAAAAATATTTCAGGCTATATTTTTGTATTTCAATTAAAGAGTAATTAGCTGAATTAAAGGTTACCTGGTGACTTACTTGGTCCTATTCCTATCTATCCCATTTAATAGAACCAAAATNTTTTTTTTTTTAAGTAAATATTTTATTTTGAGATAACTGTAGATTTACATGTGACTGTAAGAAAAAAATCTTATTACTACCTAATCTGATAAATTTTGCCATAAGGAGTGAATGTTGCTAAACAACTTAATGGAGACATCGATTATGAATTGAGCTCTTCAATACAGTTGCAAGATATCTATTAAAAAGGCAATTTTTAAAGATTCATGTGCATCCTAATAAGGTAAAGCACTTCAAAACTAAATTCAAGCATCTATAATTTTTAGTATAGCAATTACTTGGTCGTAGTCAAATGCGAACTATCTGGTTAATTTTGACCATGTCCCTGATAATGAAATGACACCCTGCATTTCCTCTACCACTTCTTTATCCCACTGCAATGCAGTGTGCATCAAAGTTGTCAAACTTCACCTAAAGTTATAACTAACTTACTATTTAGATATTTATTTGAATTTAAACAAAATTTTCTTAATTAAACCATTCATTCGATAAATATTGACTGTGCACTTACTATGTGCCAGGTACTGTTCTGGCACTTGGGGTATATCATAAACAGAACAAAGGTTGCTGCCTTTGTGTATCTTATGGTCTAAATGTGGCAGATAGTAAACATAATAAATAGGTAAATTAAGTAGTGTGTTAGAAGCTCTAGATGCAATGAAAAAGATCACATTTAGGATCACAACGTGCCAACTCTCAGCACCAGATCCCAAGTGACAGAGAACTTGTGTGTTCTTTAATAAAATTATTTTGGGGGTATATTAGGCTGCCATAACAAAATTCTATAAACTGGTTGGCTTAAAGAACAGAAATTTATTTTCTCATAGATTTGGAGGTCCAAGATCAAGGTGCCAGCAGGGTTGGTTTCTGGTGAGACCTCTCTTCCTGGCTTGCAGACAGCCACCTTCTCACTGTGTCCTCACATGGCCTTTCCTTTGTGTTTTGTGTGAAAAACTCTGGTGTCTCGTCCCCTCCTTATTAGGACACCAGTCTTATTGAATTAGGGCCCTACCCTTGTGACCTCATTTAACTTTAATGACCTTTTTTAAGACTCTGTCTCCAAATGGAGTCACATCGGAGGTTAGGGCTTCAACATGAATGAGAGGGGGAGGACAATTTTATCCATAACAGATGGCATTTGTGATATGAGGGACACTCAAGTGTGGGGTCCAGGGAAGAGTCCTCTCTAGTGTAGGTTTAAAGGCAGTTTAATTCTGTCCTTTTTGATTACTTATCTTTGAATGAGGTGAATTTTTCCTAACACTGCTTTTGTGGAAGTTTGTATGAAGGAAAAGATTGGGGTGTGTTCCACACTAGCCATAATTTTTCTTCTGATCCAACTTTTTGTATGAATTAGTCTAGCTTTTATTTCTCTTGTGCAAAGGGAAACAAGTAGCCCAGAAGGCTGTTGATTACATAAAGTTTTGTTTCTCTTCTCTTTTTCTGACATGGGGATAAATTGCTTCCTGGAGATGAAAATTAATAAATAAGTGAATCATCTTTCAAGCCCGTATCTTTTGCTTCTTAGAACCAACACATCCTAAGTAGCTTCTGTCACGAACCAGTGCCTGTCATTCTTGTTGAGAACACAGTATTTGGGTTTTTCGGGACAGGATATGCCTTTAACCTTGAAGAAGTAGCTTGCTGCCTGTTTCTGAGATGTGTGTTATTAGCTGGCATCCTCTCTCTGATTCCTCTACTCTTTGGCATCCCTCCTACTTATTTGGGGGGACTGGAGTTTCAATAGTCTTCTACATTTTCCTGAGGCTGTAATTTGCTTTTCTCTTTCTTATTTGTTGTTGTGGCTTTGGGTGATTTTCAAGAGGGAAGGACGGAGGTACTTATTTGACACTACCATCCTGAAAATAGAAGTTTTGATAAATACCAATTACTGAATTAAAGCAGTTTGCTTTCATTTTGTTGGCTGAGATTTTTTTTCTTTAAAACATGAATGAATGCTGTCTTTTATCTAAAGACTGAATCTGTTGAA
>NW_017731757.1:800279-851084 GCF_001890085.2 Hipposideros armiger | reverse complement strand
CATTCCTTTGCATTAGTTTTCTTTGGAATTAGTAGCCTTTTTGCTTTTATTAGTCTTAGTATTATATATCTTCAGGAAATCACGAATTCACTATACTATTTATACTATACTATTTATAATTCATGAGTTCTTCTAAAGTGTGAAGTAGCACCAAGGCAGCAAATACATACTTACTGGTAGAATACTAAGTCTGCGCTTTACAATGCTTAACACAGAAAAACATTACTGTTTTACCCCATGGAAAAACATCACTGGTGTATAATGTGCATGTTGGGTTGTGTTGGGGACACCAACGGAAGTGGCTGTGAACAAACATAATGCCAACCTGAATGGTAACTTGAACTTTATCTTGTTCAAGTTCTTATCTCTTTTGTTGAGTTTCCTCTGACGAGGACAAGATGCAAGATTAGTTCTAATAGGTGTTTTGGTTTTTTTTTTCCTTACAGTTGACGTTGGCTGCTAAGAGTGCCCCTTGCTCTCAGCTGCTGCGCCTCCCTGGTTTCTTCTTCATAGGATCTTTCTGGATTCTGCTCTTTTCTGGACATGCTGGTCCGCTGGACAGTTAGGGGGTGCGGTGGGATTGGGGGGGAGGTTCCCAAGCTTCCAAGCCATTGTCATTTAGTGCCTTAGGGCACTAATGTACTTCTTGGTGGTTGTCCCCGAAATGCTTCGGCCTCCATCAGCTCACCCTACTTTAATGAGCCCCAGCTTCTCCTGACCGTTTCTCGAGCGATCTTCTGTTCAGTCCGTATTTGTTCCGATAAACTCAGCGGGAGGTAGCAGGCTCTTGATTCGTCGTGTTTACCTGTCCATTCTGAGACCTCAAGTCTAGGCGCTTTAGACCTCCCCTCAGACTTCCTGGGACGAGGTTTTGCCTTCTCATCCCGGACGCAGCGGCTTCACCGTGCTCTCCAAGCAGCACACCGGAAAACCTCAGATTGCTGGCAACCTCCTCGTCTCTAACCTTCCGTTCCAGGAGCGACCCAAAAAAGGCTTCCA
The DNA here is from genome assembly GCF_001890085.2 of Hipposideros armiger. Taxonomy (NCBI): domain Eukaryota; kingdom Metazoa; phylum Chordata; class Mammalia; order Chiroptera; family Hipposideridae; genus Hipposideros; species Hipposideros armiger. Next base: position 850,085 of record NW_017731757.1, on the reverse strand, counting down.
CGGCCTGCGCATGCGGACTCGACCGCCACCACCCACACTCGCGGGCCACCTCCCTCCAGCCCGCCGCGGCAGTTTGGAGCACCCTGACAGCTTCACGACAAGCGGACGCCGCTTCGTCTCGTGCTTCCACGTTCTCCTATCAGAGATGGGGCGGGGCGATGGCCTCCGCAGCCTATCAGCGCAAACCACGACCCCGGCGAGCCCAGTAGCGAGCGGCCAGGAAAAATGCGATTGGACGGCGGCGGAAGTAGGGGCGTAGCGTCGCCCGGGCCCCGCCCGTCGCTGCTTTCCTCCGCTGGGCGCCAGCTGCTGCTTAGGCCTGAAAGAGGGCCGACGGCGGGCGGGCGCTACTGCATCCTGAGCGCCAGCAGGGGCTGGTGGGTCCCGCACCCTTGCTTCTCACGGCGCGCTCTCGGACATGGTGACCCCCAGCTCTGTGACCAGCCGACTGGGCTCGGTGTTCCCCTTCTTGCTGGTCCTGGTCGACCTGCAGTACGAAGGTGAGTCCTGCTCTGCCCTGGCGAGAGGAGCGGGCTCCCGGGCAGGGCCCCCCATTGCTTCCCCGCCAGCACCCCGGCGCGAATCTCGGGGCGGCCCGGGCGGTGGGGCGAGAGCTGGGGACTCCGCGGCCGTGCCCGGGCCTGAGCCCGCCCCTGGGTGGGGGCCGGCGCCCGGTTCCGGGTTTGTCTCGGGAAGAGGTGCCGGGACCGGCGGGCACGGAGCCGGGACAGCTGGTTTGGAGTGAGGAGCGGGGTGGAAGGGATCCGAGGGAGGCAAAGGAACGGGGCACTGGGCAGCGACTTCTGGAGCGTCCTGGGACGCAGACACGGGCACCCGTCGGATCCGGCCTCGCGTTCTTGGCGACTGGGGACACTGTTGGTCATTGGTGCTGGGAGGAAGTGATAAAGGTGGCCAAAGGGAAGGCTTCTTTCGCTTTGGAGTTCGGGGAGTGTGTGTGTAGGGGGGGCAGGGGGGGCGGGGAGGAAGTGTGTGCGGCTGAGTGAAGTGAAGGGGATAGTGTTGACTGTTAAAAGTGAGTTACCATCGCATCATTATACGCTGTGTCTTGTATAGAAGTTGTTAGGCTGGTGCATTCATTCGAGCTCCCAGAGGCAAGAATACCTTTGTGGTGTTACAATTCTCAGCGTGGTGTCATTCATTTTAGGGTTGGCTTTCTTTTTCCGAGTTTCCTGAATAAAGGTCCCCTTAAAAAGGTATGGACGTTTAAATTTCACGTAAGTCCCACAGATCGAATTGTTGGCTACTCTTAACAGAATAGCATAAATAGAGGGCTGTCCCATCTTAGATGTCAGAGGGAGGAATAAGTGTTAAAGCTGCAAGTGCCAGTTGAACTAATGCTCCTAGCTTGGTTACTGTGTGAAGTGTTAGTGTATAATGGCGTATCACGTGCACTGATCTATTTTCATCTGCATGAAAAGGGCTAGTTGTCAAGGAGTTAAAATTAAACATTTCAATATGAGACAATATTAGAGGGAGTGAGGAGCTGAAGTGGGAATTGTTTCTGGTAAAATTCTTTCAAAATTCTAAACTTTGAAAAAGTAATACTGTCCAGTTTTTAGGCCTCATTCATGGTTGTGGGTTTTCTTTTTCTTTTTTCTTTATTTTTTTTGTTTGTTATTGTTGTTGGTTTTTTTGGTTTCCCTAGTGACCATATCTTTTTTGAATAAAACATCAGGACATGTATGGTGACAACATTGGGATAGAGAATTTGACAGGCGGCCCCAGAAAATCTAGGGAATTTGAATTTGAATGCCTGGATCACATTAATATGGGTCCTGTATTCCAGTTCTCTTGCATTTTCTAATGGCCACCCGCCTTCTCCCCAAATGTAGCATTTATGTCCAGTAACCACTAATGATTTATTTTGGCTGCTTTAAGAGAAAGTTGCCTATGTTTTGTTTAATGCCATTTTTTAAAAAAGATTTTATTGGGGAATTGGGGAAGGGAACATTATGTTTTCCTAGGACCCATCAGCTCCAAGTCAAGTTGTCCTTCAGTCTTAGTTGTGAAGGGCGTAAGCTCAGCTCCAAGTCCAGCCGCAGCACACCATCCTATGAGGGAGTCCAACCGGCAACCTTCTTAAGAGCACTCGCGCTCTAACCAATTGAGCCACCAGGCCCAGTGCGCCCCCCCCCTATTTTTTTTTTTTTAAGTTACAGAGGTGCACACTTTTGTTTGATTTGCTTTCCCTGTTAGCTTTTGGACTACCTTTTTTAAAGAATTGCTGTTCTGTATATGATTCTGTAGGAGTGTAACACTTCATTTCTGTCCTGCAGTATTTTCCATAAGAAAAACCTCATTAGAGAGCAGTTCTGTATAGGAGGCATTGGCAACGTTTCTCATGGGTGCCAGAGTGCTTGCTGTCTTCTTTAGGAGCATTGACTGTATAAAGTAGCAGGGACTTGGTACAAGTGGTAGGGAAGAAAGGAAAAGATCTTAAATTTATTGAAGGTTGTTGTGTGACAGGCACCTTTCTGCAAGCAATCTCTTATTCGTGGAGGTTTGTGGTATTATTCCTGCTTTACAGATGAGGGAACTGAGACTCCCAGAGTTTAATTATTTTGTATAAGGTCACATAGCTGTTAACTTAAAAGAGTCTTCCATTGAACTCAAGTTCTTTAACTGTAAAGTTCATCTTGTGTGCAGGCCGGAGACAGAAGTTAAGTGGTGGATAGCATCATGTGGACCCAATGATTTGTATGTGGTGGTATCTGAGAAAAATCAGCATTTTTTTGCTTGTTTGCTACCAGCACTAATGAACAGAAAGGTGATTTCCTGGCATGTTTAATATAGTGGTTCTCAAACTCGAGTGTGCATCAGAATCTCACCCTTACTGGAGGGCTTTTAAAATTAGGTTGCAGGGCCCGATTCCCAGAGTTTCTGATTCAGTAGGTCTAGGTGGGACCTAAAAGTTTGCATTTGTAAATGGAAATAACTGATTAGGAGAATCACTGGTGTAATAAGTTATATAGAGAAGTTAAGTTAGGTGTCTTTTATGTACTAGACACTAATTTTGGTAATAGGACTCTAAAGATAAAGAAAGACCCTCTGACTTGCGTTAATAAACTGTTAGCTCCTGTTTTCCCAAACAAGTTCTGTGTCTGGGTATAGTAACGTCAAAATCCTCCTGGAGGCAGTCAGGTTCTCAGGATTCCACCACTCGGCCTGAGGCTTGGAGAAAGAAGAAAAAAAGGAGAACGGGCATGAGAAGAGTGAATGGGAAACAAAATGTTGTGTTCTATGGAGAATGTCACCAATAATTAGCTTAATTGGCCTAGTTTTTTCTGGTTTAAAAATACTTATCTTTGGTTTTTTTTTAGGCTTTCCTGTTAATTGTAATACAGAGAAAGAAAATATGGAATAGGTTTATGACTTGAAAGATTAAATCGTTTAACACCTCTTTTCAAAAAGGCTTTTGAAAGAGGGAAGTCCAAAGCACTAGATTAGGAATAGAATTTTTGGAGCAGAAGGAAAACTAGTAGAATCTACTTTAGTATTCTCATGTTACAGATAATGAAGCTATTTTAATTCTTTGCTAATGGTTTGTTTGGTGCCCTGAGAAGGAACACAGCGTGGGAACCAAACCTTCTTTGATCTCTTTTTCTTCCTTAACATGCTACCTGAACTCAGTTTTTCTTTATTTCACTGAACTGACCTGACTAAACCTGGCGGTAGGGAAAAGAATAGTTGAACATCTAAAAGTATAAAAGATAGTGATAATTTTTATATGAACCTAATTAACTAAAAGTATATGTTGTCTTCTCTAGGATTTTCTTGACATTATTTAAATATGAAAAGAATAAATAAAGTAGGGACAATGAATGACTTTCAGTAATTTATATAAACTAAGTGTTCTAGCAGATCGATAACTTCTAGAATTATTTTAAATTCCTTTAATGAGAAAAACTATATGTAGTTAGCGATAGTGTCAGAGTTCCAATTCACTTGACTAGTTAGCATTGTGCTAATTAGCACTAACTAGTTAGCACTGAGCAAGTGCCTGGAAATGCAGTCGTTTTAATTCTGTGGGTGGGGGGGGGGAGTTTCTCTAAGATGGGATGCCCTGTAGTAATTAGGCTGTATTTTCTCATATGAAGTGAATTAATTGTGGTTAAGGTGACTTTCTAGTGCCAATAGTGCCATAGTTTTCCTTTGATTAATGTGCAGCAACAATCTTTGTTTATATGGAAATATCATGGGAACCCAGTCAGCTGCTCTTTAGAACTAAAACATTTGAACTGTAGATTTATTTTTCTTTCGAGATCTTCAGAAACCTGCTTAAAAAAAAAAATCTGATGAGTTTGTGTCATTTGGAGTTCTGGAAAAAGTGGGGATACCCATTTAATCAGTCAGCAAAGGCTGACACTGTAGTGCTCTTTGGGGAGGTACACACAGTATAGAACTCAAGGTTTTTGTCGTTGAGTTTTTAGACCACTTGGGGGTATAAGACATGCTTTGTGAAGTATCCATGTCCTGTTTCCTCCTTTCCCAGTTTAGGGTTAGTGATCCGTCTTGTAGTCACTCCATTACAAACACCCTTTAATTTCTTTGCCTCTGTATATTTTTGTTTTACTCGGCAAAATTCAACACCATTTAATCCAAATTGGTCAACTTATTTGTTGTACCTTACAGCTGAACATGGATGGAGAAAAATGGAGATAACCTTGCTGACTGGTTTCATTATAAACATATACTCTCAATTTCAAATGCATACTTAATACTGCCAACATTACTATAATTCCCTAGAGTGCCTATTTTGGAAAATCTGTATCTCAGACCTTTTTTTCTTTTCCTTAAATCTCCAATTTAAACCCCCCTTTCCTTTCTTCCTTTACCTCATTCTTTTAGACCTTGTCTTTATTGAGAAAATGAAAGACATCACAGGGCAGTTTTCTTTCTACCACTAAATTCACTAGCTTACCTGTACATGTACCTACTCTGCTACTTTTTTTTTTTAAAGATTTTTATTAGACTATAGCTATCATACAATACTATATTAGCTTGAGGTGTACACCATACTTATTTAACATTTATATACCTAAAGAAGTGATCACCACAATAACCTAGCAGCCATCTGACACCATACCACGTTATCACAATCTTATTGACTATATTCCCCATGCTGTACATTATGTCCCCATGACTTGTTTGTTTTATACCTGGAGATTTGAACCTCTTATTCCCCTTCACCTTTTTTCCTCCCTGTTAAAACTTTTCAGTTACAGTTGATGTTCAATATTATTTTATATTTCAGGTGTACAGTATAATGGTTAGACATTTATATAAATGGTCCCCTTGACTAGTCTAGTACTCACCTAGAACTATATGTAGTTATTATCATATTATTGACTATATTCCCTATGCTTTAATTTACATCCCCATGATTATTTTGTAACTACTAATTTGTACTTCTTAATCACTTCACCTTTTCCCCCTGCCCACCAACTCCCCTCCCATCTATCACCCCAATAAATCTAGTACCCATCTGACATCACACATAGTTATTACAATATTATTGACTATATTCCTTATGCTGTATCCTACAGCCCCACAACTACTATGTAACAATTAATTTGTGCTTCTTAATCCCTATTCCTTTTTCACCTACTGCCAACCCTCTCCCATCTGACAACATCAAAGTATTCTCTGTATCTATGGGTTTGTTTCTCTTTTGTTTGTTTAGTTTGTTCTTTAGATTCCACCCACATATAAGCACAATCACATTGCATTTGTCTGATATACTCCACTCAGCACAATACCCTCCGGGTCCATCCATGCCACCACAGATGGCCAGAACCCATTCCCTTCCATGGCTGACCAATATTCTACTATAAATATATACTACCTCCTTTTTATCTATTCATCCATTGATGGACACCCAGGCTGCCTCCACATCTTGGCCATTGTAAACAGTGCTGCAATGAACATGTGGAGGCACACGTCCTCTCGAAGCAGCATTTTGGGTTTCTTCGGATAAATACCCAGAAGTGGGATTACTGGGTCCTTCTTTGTCTGTTGTTATGGTCTTTGTTTTAAAGTCTTTTTTGTCTGGTATAAGTATTGCTACTTAAGCTTTTTGTTTTTTTTGTTTGTTTGTTTCCATTTTCATGAAATATCTTTTTCCCATCTGTTTACTTTAACTCTGTGTGTGTCTTTTGATCTGAAGTCAGTCTCTTATAGGCAGCATATGTAAGGGCCTTGTTTTTTTTAACCCATTCATCCACCCTATCTTTTGATTGGAGCATTTACTCGATTTACATTGAAAGTAATTGTTGATAGATATGTAGTTATTGCCATTTTATTCATATTTTTTTAATCTCTCTCTTTTTTTCCATCTTAAAGAAGCCTCTCTAAGATTTCTTGTAATACTGGTTTGGTGGTGGTTAACTCCTTTAGGTTTTCCTTGTCTTGGAAGCTCTTTCTCTGTCCTTCAATTTTTAATGGTAGCCTTGCTGGGTAGAGTACTCTTGGTTGTAGGTCCTTGCTTTTCATAACATTGAATATTTCTTGCTAATCCCTTCTGTCCTTTAAAGTTTCTGTTGAAACATCAGCTGACAATCCTATGGGAGTGCCTTTGTAAGTAACTAGTTGCCTTTCTCTTGCTGCTTTTAGGATTCTCTCCTTGTCTTTAACCTTTGCCATTTTAATTACGATGTGTCTTGATGTTGACCTCTTCGGGTTCATCTTGTTTAGACTCTCTTTGCCTCCTGGATTTGTATGTCTATTTCTTTGGCCATGTTAGGGCAGTTTTCAGTCATTATTTCTTAAATAGGTTCTCAATCTCTTGCTTTCTCTTCTCTCCTTCTGGTACCCCTGTGATATGAACTTGGTATGCTTGATGTTGTCCCAGAGGCCCCTTAAACTCTCCTCATGCTTTTGGATTCTTTTTTCTTTTTGCTGTTCTGATTCGGTGTTTTCTACTACTTTATCGCCTAAATCTCTGATTCAGTCCTCTGCTTCATCTAATCTATTGATTCCCTGTAATGTATCCTTCATTTCCATTATTGTACTCTTTATTTCTGACTGGTTCTTTATTATATTTTCTCTCTCCATTTTTATGTGTCCTATCTCTTTGTCGAAGTTCTCCGTGAGATCATTGAGCATCCTTATAACCAGTGTTTTGAACTCTGCATCTAGTAGATTGCTTGTCTCCATTTTGTGTAGTTCTTTTTCTGGAGCTTTGTTCTGTAATTTTATTTGGGACATGTTTCTTTGTCTCCCCATTTTGGCTGCTTCCCTGTGTTTATTTCTATATATTAGGTAGGGCTGCCATGCCTCTCAGCCTTAGTAGAATGGCCTTATGTAGTAGGTGTCCTGTGAGGCCCAGTGGCACAGTCTCCCTGGTCACCAGAGCTGGGTGCACCAGGAGTGTCCCTTGTGTGGTAGTGTGTACACTCCTTTTGTAGATGAGCCTTGGTTGCTGTCTGCATGTCAGTGGGAGGGATTGACCCTTGGGCTGATAGGTTGTAAGGACCTGCTGTGACTCCAGTGGAGGAGTTGTGGTGCAGGGGTTGACCCTACAGAGCAGGATTTGCTTTGGCAGGGCTCTGGTCCCTGCCCATTCTGCCCTTTGGGTGTGACGTCCTTGGAGGTGGCTGGGTGATGCTTTGTCTCTGTCTGAAGCTGGCCACTGGGAGGGGACCTGCTGCACTTGAAGTTCACCTGCAGCCTGTGCCCTGCCTGGTGCCACAGTGGCAATCCACAGATAGCCACTGCACGTGCTGGCCTTGGAGGTGTCTTGAGAGGCCAAGCTGTGAACCAAGACAGGCTGTCACTAGTGCCAGGCTTAGGGCTGCTCAGCCAGAGGTACAAGACATGCCAAAGCCAGATGCTTGTTTGGGTTTTGTGAAACTTTGAGAGATTTTAGGAAAGTCCGCAGCATGACTCTGCTAGTTTTCTTATATTTAAATGGATAGAGCATCCCCCCTGTTTCTGTCAAAATCCAATCCCTCTGCTTGATCCTTGGATTTCATTTCCTCTCATCTTCTGAAAATATTGCTCCTACAGTTACCATTTCCCTCCTGTGTCATCACTTTCTTCCTCGCTACTGGACAGTTGACGTCAGCACTGCAACATGCTGTAGTATTTCCATTTTAAACTGTTCTTTGATGTCACATGTCCCTTCAGCTACTGGACTATATCTTTGCTTCTCTATCTCTATTTCCTCACCTTCTGTTCTCTCCTCAACATGTTACTCCACTAATACAGCAAAGCCTTACATATATGACTCCTATTTACTATGCCTCATTTCATCTTAATCTTCCCCCCAACACTGTGCTCCCACAGCATCAGTTTCTTTTACTTCCAAATGCCAAGCTCATTTCTAAGGGTCTTTATTCTTTCTGTTCCCACAGCCTGGGAAGCTCTTCTGAGATCTTCAAATGAGCATTTATGTTTCAGAGAAGCCTACCTTGACACACTATGTAAAAAGCACTCTCTTTCAGTTAACACTCTCCCTTTAGCTTCTTGTATTTTCTTCATAAAACTTAACACCATCTGAATGATCTCATTTATTTTTCTTGTCTGTCCACTCTTGAATAGAAGGTGTATGAGAAGAGCTCTTGTCTCTGTAACTAAAACATGTTGAAATGAAGTTGATGTGCAATAAATATTTTTTTTAAATGATGAGCGAAGTTGACTATTTGAGCTGTTTTTTGCATGGTCTCTTCTAAACTTATTTTCCAAGTTGAAATTCTTTGAGCAAAGAACCCCATCGCAACATTTATGCCTTCACAGTCAGTTGAAGCAGAGACAGATAATGTCTATTGAAATTGAGCAAACCTGCTTACAGTAGATTTTATTTTCCTAGTTTATTTAGAAATATTTTAGTGCATTGTTCAGATATCATTGTTCAGATGTACGTAAGTACTCAGCCATTTCTTTTCAGTTTGACTGTGTAGACTGAACCACTTTTTAGGTTAGGATGATTGGAAAGAGATACTTTGGGTTTCCAGTTCAGTGTCTTTTTATTCAAACTTGTTTTGTCATTGGTCCTCACTTAACTATAGAATTGCTAAGATAATGAATGTTCTGTGCTGTCTTTTTGTGGCCAGATTCCACTGTTTTCTGTGTTTTTGCCATCTTGCTTAATTTTGGGTTCAGATTGGATCTTTCATAGACAGTACTTTGTCTTTTTTGCCTTGTGTTCCTTTCTAGAATATTAGGGTTTTCCTTATTCCTCACGTTTTAAGTGCTCCAACCTCACTAACCTCCCATGGGCTTGCTCCTGCCTCCGTAACCTGAAACTTAGTATTTTTGACCATCAGTTCTTGCCTTTTTCAGTTTTGTTCTTCCACTCTTGATTGTGACTCTCGTCACATCATACTTTTAACCCCTCAAATTTAAGTTTTTAACGTTCTTTAGTTTTTGCTCTCCAAAACAAAGATTCTAAAACTAACTTCAGTGAAAGACTTAGCCAGTTCACGTTTTTCCTGCCCTTCCTATAAATTTTGCTGATCTGTGGCCATGCTTGTCTAAGGAGAAACTTCTTATTTAAGGCTGATTAGAACATGGGATAATGTTTGGTTGCTTTATCTTCAGAAAATAGGAGACAGCTCTCACTGTCATCTCCCCCAGGATGTCACAAAGGAATAAATATTATGCATGGCTCAAAATAGCATGGAGACATTGCAAAAACAGCCACAATTTACAAATATTGTTTTTTACATATTAATGTCTTTATCAGTTTGATTTGATAACTATTACATATTTTAAAAGGTATTATTCTGATGACTTATATAATATATTTAAGTAAGAAGGAAAATAGTTACATTCATCCAATAATAATTGAATGCCCACTTTATGTAATATACTGAACTAGGTGATATAAAGAAAAAAAAGTAGTTCCTTCTCTCAAACTTGCTTTTGATCTGGGTAGAGGGGTTAAGGGGTTGTGGTTTGTGAAAGTCAGGGAAACTGTGAAGGTCAATATGTTGGGACCATGGTATTGCACAGTGAAGTCATATACCTGTAAGTGTAGGAATGCAAAGTATATATGACGTAGTAGGAACACAGAAGAGTCTTTCGCCACCCACTCACTGAAGCAGTTAGGGAAGAGTCTCTAAGTACCTTCACAAAGGAGTCAACATTCGAGGGCAGAATCCTGATGGAAAAGTGGAACTTTTCCAGGAGGGCAAGTGGAGAAGGCCTTTTCATGGAATCGCAAGTGCAAAAGGATCTGGCAGGAGCACATAGTATGTCAGGGAAGTAAGTGCAGCCAGTTCGTTGTGGTGCAGGAGGATAAAGTAAGAGGGGCGGAGGAGTGAGGATGATGAGGCTGCACCCACATCACGTGACCTGGTCATGAATGTCTTGTGTGCTGTTAGATCTAAAGGGGTTTAGATCGAATCTAGCCAGCAATGTGAACATGCTGCAGAATTTTTTTTTTTTTTAAGATTTTTTTTTTTATTGGGGTATTGGGAGGAAGGGAACAGTGCTGGGGAATTGGGGGAAGGGGAACAGACAAGTTGCTGTTGTTTTGTTCTTCAGTCTAGTTGTGGAGGATGTTGCTTCACTGGCCCAAGTTGGCACCACCATTGCGCTCTTCCCGGGTGAGGCAGATCAGTCACCGGCTTCTGGACGGCTGCTCACTGTGGCTGCTGGCCGCTCACGCTGGCTGCTGGCTACATACGGTAGCCCATGGCAACCCACTGCAGCAGGGGCTGCAGCCTACACCGTCGCCAGCGACTCACGGCAGCCCAGCTCCAGGTTGAGCTGTTGCTCAGCATCTTAGCTATAGAGGGCAGTGTCACTGGCCCTCATATGTGGGATCTGAACCGGGGCCCTCTGGCGTCCCAAGCCAGTTCTTAACCATCGCGCCACTCAGCCGGCCCGCTGCAGAATTTTTATTAGGAGTGCATTTTGGAAGCTCTGGCAGCAATATGCAGGCTGGATATGGAAGAAGAAGGTGAAGGAAGATCCCAGTTAGGATCTCCTGCACTATCTCCTGCAGGGAGAAGGGGGCCTACACAACCAACTTTTTACACTGTGACAGGTTATGTTATGGAAATGTGACCAAGGTACACCAAAGGGATACTAATTCTCTCTGGATTATTGGGGTGGGCTACGGAAATTTTCATAGAGGAGGTAGCACTTATCACATTTGTTAATGGAAATTATATTGGTTAAAATTATAATAAAGATCTGAATTTTATTTAGAAAGGACAGAGAAATGCCTAGATACCTCTTTTAATCCTAGAAGGCAAGAAACATTTATGTAGTTTGAAGAATAACGCAACCTTCTAGGTGACAGTATGACATAGGTGTTTTTGGGGAGTACCAGATTACCTTATTTGAGGAAATGGTACAAATGAAAGAATTTAAGTGGATTTTTTGGTACAACTTATAGAAAAGACAAAAGTAACCCCAACATGGATGTCCTGCCTTGTTGATCAGAGAAATCAATCCCATGGTTGTGGGAAGCCAGCCTAAGGCTTCGCTCCATTGTCATTGTCTCCTAGGATGTACTTGTCAGAGATACTCTGCCATGCCAGATTCTGGGGTCCCCATGTTATACAAGTTGGTTACGTGGTCATCCAATTCTTTGATGGATTTCACCGGCTCATTTAGGTATTGAGTCTCAATGAAGTCACACAAGTGGGGGTTGTTTTTGTCAGGGGCCAGTTGGTGCGGGTCCGGTAATGACTGATTTATGCTTTTTTCAAGTGTAACTAACACACATTTTGTTGCATTGAGCCGGCTCTCCCAATCCTCACAGTTTGGTTACTTGATATCCTGAAGAATTCAGCATTCAGCCTCCTCATTGGTTCTGCAGCTTCATTAGCATCTCAGCATGTTCCCTTTCCTCATGAAATTGGTGAAGAAAATATCTATCAGAGTTCTTCAAAGCCACACCATCAGGGTCAACGGTGTAAGACATGGACAGGTAGACGTAGGAAGCATAGAGCTCCAGGTTGATGTGGGGTTGATGGCGGCACCTGCAGGGGGAGGTGGTCACTGGGGCTGGCGCTTGAGGACGGGTCCCCTGAGGGCACTTTGAGGAGGCGGCTCCCAGCCCGCTGGGCGGGTGCGAGCTCTGGTCCCCTCCAAGCAGGAAACCTGCACCACTCTTGTTGAAGAGCGTCTGGTCCAACATAGCATAGCAGTTCAAAGAACTTTGTTTATGAATTTTTGCTTCCCACTAAACTTCAGCTTCAACCTGTGAGGTTGGAAGTGATTGTGGCTAAAAGATTACATGAAATGATGGGTTGAGTGAGTGAATCATGCAAGGCTTGGTAACTGAGGAAAGCTTAGCCTGGTTTAGATGGGAAAAGGATCATGTGCTGCGCTGAAAAGCTGGGCTTTGGAATTGGATATCCTTTTGACAGTAACTGTGAGTCATCAGGCAGAATGGGTAACTTCCTTGAGTCCCAGTGTTCTCAGTTATAAAAGTATGAAAAATGTTTACCCTCTAGGGTTGTGAAAATTAAGTGAAATAAAGACACTGAAAGCACTCAGTAGGTTCCTAATTCCTTCTCTGTTATATTCTTTCATGTACATTTTCATGGTCGGATAAGGAAAGCATTTTGAATAATGGTTTATCTTATACCCATATTTCTTCCCTCTTCAAGCAGTCTCAAACCCTCTATTCAGTATATTGATCTGATCTTCTCTTTGAGAAAATGGTAATGGGGAAATGTTTGAAATCCTCATGCTATTTTGAAGACTCTCCCCCACCCCAACCCCATTTTGAGAATACACGTGTCCCTGAAATTAACTGTCTACTGTAATAGGCTGGATCATTCCATATCCACGCTCAGCACCTTTCACCTTTCTTATTTGATCCCTAGTTCGTTTTGTAGTTATAACTTTACCATGGTTTCTGTATACATATTTCTCTCTACATGAATGATGCAAAATCTTTTATTTTTTGCATTAGAAACTATAAATTTTTATGGGTATATAGTTTATATTAGAAATTACCTTTAAAAATCAAAATGAATTTTCTTTAACTGTTTTAATTTCCCCATCCTTAATCCCTTACAGTGATTTAATAAGAAACTTTATTATGGAAAATTTTCACACATTTACAAAAGTGGGGAATGGTTTAAAGAACCCCCATGTACCAATCTCTCAGTTTTAACAATTACCAATTCATGACTGATCGTTTCATCTATACCTGTGGATTATTTTGAAACATAGGTGCTATCATTTCATTCATAAATATTTTAGTACCTATAAAACATAAGGACTTTTAAATTTTAGAATCTGTATCACCTATCACCTATATTCCCTGCAGCATCTACCTGATTATAATGCTATAACTTTGAATTATAGTTTAATAAAAATGTTTGAGGCAGGTTTATTTTGCTTTTCTTTACTGACTTAATTTATTGTTTAATTGTAATATATATATATATTTATAGTGTTTGCTAATATTCTTTAAGAGTTTTCAATTGCCAGTGATTATTTAATCAGCAATGTCTTTAACAAAACACATACCTCAGTCTGTTAAATTTTTATAGTAATATATGAATACATTCTTACTGGAAAAAGGTAGACGATACAGCAATACACATCTTAATCTTTTTTTTTTTAAAGATTTTATTGGGGAATTGGGGGAAGGGGAACAAACAAGTTGCTGTTGTTTTGTTCTTCAGTCTAGTTGTGGAGGATGTTGCTTCACTGGCCCAAGTTGGCACCATCATTGCACTCTTTCCCGGGTGAGGCAGATCAGTCGCCGGCCTCTGGATGGCCGCTCACGCTGGCTGCTGGCCACTCATGCTGGCTGCTGGCTACATACGGTAGCCCATGGCAACCCACTGCAGCAGGGGCTGCAGCCTACGCCGTCGCCAGAGACCCACGGCAGCCCAGCTCCAGGTCGAGCTGTTGTTCAGCATCTTAGCTGTAGAGGGCAGTGTCACTGGCCCTCATGTGTGGGATCCCAACCGGGGCCCTCTGGCGTCCCAAGCCAGTTCTTAACAAACGCGCCACTCGGCCGGCCCTCTTATCTTCTTTTTAAAACATAAATGAAATCAGTAAATACTGTAATGCAACTTGCTACCCTTAGTTCTTTCCATTCTTGCCTGCCTCCAATCTCTTTTTCACACTGCAGCCTAAGAGATGGTTTTAAAATGTAAATCATGTAGTCAGTTTCTTGCTAAAACCCATTCTAATGATTTTCCTTTGCATTTAGAAATAAAATCAAAATTTCTTACCATGGCCTGCAAGGCCCAATGTGATCTATCTTGCCTACATCTTCTACCCTTCGTAACATGCTGGATGGAGCCTCCTTTCCATTCCTTGAAGTTGAGCTTGGTCCTCCCTAAGCCCTTTGCACTTGTTTTGTACTCCTTGCCTGGTCATATTTTGGTATGCTGGAGGCTTCTGGTCATTCAGAATCCCCCCCATACCCTATGTTTTAACTCAAACAGTATCTTTTCAGGGATAATGACCCCTTTGTCTATTTAAGCACTACTCCTCCTCTCCTCTGGCAGTTTGTCATGGCCCTTAGAAATGACTTTGTTTGTCTTTTTGGCCATTGCTAGAGCAGCCAGTGCACAGATACTTTTTCTTTCTTTCTTTCTTTCTTTCTTTCTTTCTTTCTTTCTTTCTTTCTTTCTTTCTTTCTTTCTTTCTTTCTTTCTTTTTTTTGTGTGGATATTGCATCCTTTAAAAAAAAAAGAGATTTTATTGGAGAATTGGGGAAGGAGAACAGTGTTGGGGAATTAAATTGGGGAAGGAGAACAGCCAAGTTGTTGTCCTTAAATCTTAGTTGTGGAGGGTGCAGCTAGCTCAGCTCCAAGTCAATCGTCATCCTGCTGCCCATTGGCAGCTCGCAGGTGCTCAGCTCAAGGTGCCGTGTTCAATCTTAGTTGTGGGTTTTAAGTGTAGCCCACCATCCCATGCGGGAGTTGAACAGGCAACCTTGTTGTTAGGAGCACGTGCTCTCACCAGCTGAGCCATCCTGCTACTCGTTGACAGCTCAGTGGCAGCTCAGCTCGGGCGCAGCTCACTGGCCTATGTGGGAATTGAACCGGTGACCCTGTTGCTTAGAGCTCGCGCTCTTAACCAACTGAGCCACTTAGCTGGCCTGCGTCCCTTTGAATTATATTCATTTTTAGAATTTTTTTCTATTTGCACCACTAACTTTTCCCCCTTAATTCTCTTATCTTATTTGGTGTTAGTTTTTAAAGATCGATTTTGTGATCATCTTTGTATTTTAGAATTGCCCAGTGCCAGTCTTTGAATGCTGATTGTGGGAGAGGGCTGATTGCCAGGCTGGAGGCTGGGGCATCGCCAGGGCGCCTTCCTTTCCCCTGTATTAGAGTTTGGAGCATGCAAAGAACAGCAGCCACCTCCATGGCCCACTTCTGGGAGGGTGCTTGGATATGATTTTGCCCACCACTTCATTCAATCCTGCCCCTTTTATGTTTTCAGTGTTTTTCTAAAATTTCTATTTTTCTGGTGGCCCTCATCTTAAAAAAATTTTTTTCTGGCAAAGTTATATGCATTTATCTCTTTAAATAATGTTCATTTTTTCTAGAATATAAGTGTGTTGGAAGGTAGGCTCATGTACTCGGTTGGCTGTCCTGATCTAGTCCCTGTGGTCCACTTTCTTCAAAACATTTTTTTTTAATTTTTTTATTTTATTTTTTTTTTAGTGTAAGAGGTAATTTTTATCAGCCAGTTTTCTCTTCATTGAAGGGATTTAAAATTTTTTTTTCTGTTTTTAATTATTTTTTTAAATTAAAGTTTATTGGGGTGACAATTCTTAGCAAAGTTACATAGATTTAAGGTGTACAATTCTGTAATACATCATCTGTATTCATATTGTGTGTTTACCACCCAGAGTCAGTTCTCCTTACATCCCCATATATTTGAGGATTTAAATTTTTTAAAAGCTTGATTTTGGGAAAATCTTAAAAAGTACCGAAGTAGAGAGAATAGTATCATGTATCACTGTGTACTGTCACCCAGCTTCAAAAATTATCACTACATGGCCTGTCTGGTTTCACCTATACTTTCATCCTCCCCTCCAATATTATTTTGAAGTCAGTCCTAGTCTTCATATTAGATATTCTGTAAATGTGGCAGACTCCAGTGTATTGCTGGAAAGCAGCCTGTCTCTCTCTCACCAGAATCAGGGATGGGAACTCTGCAGACTTGAGAGTTCTCATAAATGGCAAAAGCCTGCAGGATTCTCTTCATTGCCTTTTCGGAAGAGACTAGCCTATTTGTCTCTGTTATGGCCATAGTTTGACATATAATATATATTCGGTAACACTTGTTAAATGAAACACATTAGTTTCCATAATCTTCATTATGGAAAGCAGGTTATGTTTCTGGATATGGTATGGAGTTGGATGGAACTGTATAAATATGATCAGTTTCTAAATCTGTAATGCATAGTGAATTTTCACAGAGCAGGAGCCTATATCCTCATTTTAAATGCTAAAAATAATGCTTTCCCAGCCGATTGAAAACCCAACTAATTTCTCCAGATGTTACCCACACACTCTTAAATAGATTAGCCATCCTTACATTGTTGCCCCCAACAAATAGGGCTCTGTAGAGCCCTACGTTTTTGAGGCCATCAAGTTAAAGTTGCCTCCTTTCTGCCCTTATTTTTTTTCCCTTCCTTTTTTGTATGGATGGGTCCAACTAGCAACAAAGGTAATAAACGCTATACAGAGACTGCAGACTAGGAATACCAAAAGCTGAAAAACCTATGTTGTTTAATAGGGCAAATAGCAAGATAAACTGAATTTCATTCAGCATTTATGCTTGTATTAGATGAAATAGGAATTCAGTTGCTTTTGATAACAGTGGCAGGCAGTTGCTCGAATAGTTGCTGAGTGTCCTGGACTCCTGCTGTTTCTTCACTTGACTTCTGTTTTCAGACCATGACACAGCCATGTGTAGTTTACTCTCTGACATTTCGCTAAGCACTCTATTTTTCTCTATTTCCACTGCTACTACTCCACAGTCAAGTCATCATAATGTTGTCTGGTTATTGTAACAGATACCTTATTGGGTTTCTTCTCCCCTTCTGGCTATTTACTGTAATCACCTAGTACTTAAAGTGACTCACTCCAGAATAATTAAATCATGATGGAGAGGAGAGCTAGCTGGCCATTAATTTATCTGAAAACCTCATTAATTTTCTCACTACTGGGCATTTAGATATGATGTTCTTTGTGTTTGGAATGTAGGTTTCCCTCTTCAGCCTTTTCACAGGGGTAATATTCTTCCCATTTTTCCTATAGGTTTTGGAGGAGACTTCAAGGTAATTCCTCTCCCTGCCCGGCACTGCCCTGTAGAACTTCCTGTGATGATGGGACATGTTCTGTGTCATCCGCACTGCCCCATATACTAGCCACTAGCTATCCAGCACTTCAACTGTGACTGAGAAATTGAATTTTAAAATTTATTTAATTTTAACTATAGGTGTTAGGCGCCTTAACTCGTGCCCTCACAGCACCCTGTGTGTGTTTCCATTGTCATAACACTTTATTGTATATTTTCCCAACATTTTATTACTAAACATTTTGCAAAGTTGAAAGAATTTTATAGTGTACACTCATATCCATCACTTAGATTCTACCATTAATATAATCACTATACCTGGCTTTAACACATACCCATCTGGGTATTTCTCTATACATCCATTAATTCTTTTTTCAAAATAGATTTCAAAATAACATCAGTACACATGTGTCCAAATACTTAAACATGCATATCATCAACAGCTGTTTTGGGAGTAAAATTTATATAGGATAAAATGCCCATATTTTAAGTATATATTTACTGAGTTCTGATAACTGCATAAACCTGTGTAACCCATACCTTTATCAAGATTAGAACATTATTAGCACCCCTGAAAGTTGTCTCCTGCTGCTCCTCAGTCTATCCTTTCTGCCACTTTCCCAAGTGACCACTGTTCTGAGTTTTCCCCTGCAATGTCCCTTTGCACCCTGAATACTTAACATCATGTTCACTGTGAAAGAGAAATGATTGGCTGCTCACTTTCCATATATACCCTTCTACACATATTTGAACGCCAGTACAACAAAACAACTCTATTTTCTACCTAACAAGATACAGCTGTTCTTGTTAATATAAGTGAAGAAATTCTCACCCATACCCCAATTGAGAAGGCACAGTTCTAAGTCATTGTGTCCATTCCTGGCATTATATAAAAACTAAATTGTAAAGTTAATCCAACAATTTGTACATAAAATAAAAATAGAAATTAGAGAAAATATGGTCAGTATAGTCGGTTCTCTACAGTCATTGCAGTAGTTATGTTCCATAAATTCACTGCAAACACTAAATTAGTAAATACTGAACCATTGCTCCTACAAAGAAATACAAGGTTAGGATCCTGCAAGCTTCAGGTCACTACATTTTTGTCAACAGATGAAAGCGTAACCTTATTTTATGTGTGTTTCTGTTTAAAAATATCTTATTCAGTATATATTGTTGATTTATTAATATTGAACTCGTGGCCAACAGCATTATCATTCATGCCTGAGTGAAGCTTATCTGACACAGGTTTTCTGAGAAAGGCATATCACAGCCCTTTTACATAGGAACACTGGACAGCACTACACTTGGGAGCCACTTTAAACAGTGAAATCACCAGCAAAAAGCACAAAAATGTGAAAAATGTGACTCAGTATACCATGGAAAGGACACTTGTTTATAACATGAGAGCCGAAAGAGTACCGCTGTGTTTGCCTTCATCTGGGAATTTGCACTTTGAGTGACTCAATCAAGGTTTTCCCCATTCTGCAATGTCTGCAAAATACCTGCCAAGGCTTCCTGAGTTTTAATTTGGGGATTATAAATGAATTTTAAGGGGTTACACATGAATTTTATAGAGTGGGTGAAGTCACAAAGATAGTATCTGCGAATTGTGAAGATTGACTATATACAAATAAACTCGTGTATAAAAAGCGAGGAGAAAATATGCAAAGCCAATACAGTCTTTGTGTCTGATCACGAGGACATTGTTGGTACATATGGTTTCCTTCTTCAGCACTCTGTCCCATACTTCTGCCCTCAACTAGAACCTCAATTACTCTGGCTTCTTTACCTGATGGTGTGACCCCAACCTTTATTCCTGAAGGGTTTGAGTGCTTAACTGTTCTGTTTTTTGGTTGCTGTAGTTTTCTTGAACCTTTAGTATTGAGCATGGAAGTACTAAGACCATAGAGAATCCCCTGGGTTCCAGATGTAGCCACCACTGTATAGCAGCAAGCCCTATTTCTCCTTGGTAATTTAGATTAATTTCCCAGCCAGTAGATTAACCAATTTTTTTTTTTTTTGCCTGTAGGTTTTACTAGCATAATGAGTACAAAATGATGAGTTGGCAGTCGCATTTTCCAATTCATTGGAACCATTATTATGTCCCCTTGTGGAAGCATTTCCCTTTTGGGGACTAAGAACTCCAAAGCATCAGAGCTCAATTGCCAGGAGTGTAAGCAAACATTTTGCAAGTATATTATTAGGTGGAATAATGAGAGGAGTCATTCCCACTTCTACTTCTTGATTCCGGGACCCATATATTCTGGCTATGGGGAGATAGCACCACATGATGGTCTGTCATTGAAAGTTGAACTGATAGCCTGCAAAATAGTTGTTCAGGTTTTTGTCTCCTAACTAGTGCTGCCATTCCACTTTTCAAAGGGCATGCTGCTTCTGGGTGAAGAATTATGTTGTAAGACCAGTTAATTCCATGGGCATGAGCAAATTGCTGCACTTTCTTTGCTGTGAAATGAGTAAATGAGTTTCTTGATGAGATGCAAGCTGTGTGGAATGCCATGATGGCGAATAATGCAATCTGTGAATGTTATCAGTGGTGATGCTTGCAGGAACGCTGCAGGCAAATCTTTATGTTCCATGAAGGTGAGCCCTATGGAAGAGAACCAGTATAATCAATCTGCCACCAGGTGGTAGGCATGTACANCCCCCCCACCTTCCACCCTCCATGGTGCTAGACTGGGAACTCAGGCTTGTTCTCTAGTGTTGGCTGATTAAGTACTCAGTAGTAGCTTTTAGTCAGATCATCTTTTGTAAGAAGTAGTCTGTTCATAGCCTCCAATCCTGCCGCCACTGCCATTTTATTCATGGGTCCGTTGCACAAGCACTGGTGTGATGGGGAAGGAAGTTGACTGATATCCATAAAGAATGTCATTTTATACCAAATTATTAAGATCCTCCTCTGTAGTGGATGCCTTTTATAGTTGATGTGCCCATCTAGTCTGTGATGGTTAAGTGCTGCTACTTAAGCTTTAGCTACTCCAGGGTCCCATCATCCCAATTGAAATCAGGAAAACCATCTCAATGGTGGCATTCCCCATAGTCATACCTGTCTTACAAAGGGGTGTGACCACACAGATTTGATCAGTTTGCACGTGGCCCACCAATAAATTTCTCAATGCCTTAGTAACTGGAATGTCTGCTGGGCCCACTCATGAAACATATGTGGGAGGTTGGTGTGTAGGTCTCACATGGTAAATTCAGTCCAACTTTTCTGTCTCTTTAAGCCTTTGAATTCCTCCTTATCATGCGAGGGAAATTCTGGAATCTCAGCTTTATTAAATACAGGCCATTGTTGAGGCCAAGTTTTAGGCAGCCAACCAAGTAAGTTGTTAGAGCTACCTCTAGCTGCATGAGCTAACACATTAAATCTGGGATCCCCAGTACAGGAGTTGGCAAATCTTTTCTGTAAAGGGTCAGGTAGTAAATATTTTACATTTTGCAGGCCATGTGTTTTTTGTCAAAATTATTGAACTTTGCCATTGTAGCATGAAAACAGACATAGACATTATGTGATGAATGGGCATGGCTGTGTTCCAGTAAAATTTTATTTACAGTTTGCTGACCTCTGCTATTTAATAAGTGGTTACAGATCAATGAGTTAGACCACATATAGTGTTATATTCCACCTTCCTTGGTCTGACACCTTTAGACTCCATTCTCACACATGTTCCGTGGGTTTCTGTTAGCTTACCATCAGCCTTACAAGTCTTTTGGTGTGTAAGCTATTTTCTTTGGTCATAGTGTATACCTGTCTAGTGACATCGGGAGTGGTTAGGGTAGTTCTGATTGAGAATGAGCATCCTCTTTCATGGCATCTGCCCTACGTAAGGTTATCCTAGGAATTTGAAGCAGTGGAAGGCTGGTTTCCTCCGATATGGGAAGGCAAGCTACTTCCACTGGTAAGGGAGGTTCAGAAGGATTTGGGGGTTTAATTTGGTTAGCTTCATCTGGGTCCAATCAAATGTCTCCATTCTCAGTTTTAGGATCCCATTCTTTACTAATGCATGCCCTAAATTTAAGAGGAGAAACTTGGTGAGACTGTGAATTCAGCTACTGTTTTAATTCAACAACGCTCAAAATTAAATCTTGTGTTTTATTTTCAGCTAAATTAGCTCTGTGGCTACAACTAATAAGAGATCGTTTCAGGCTGCCATGGGAGCTTGCAGACCGAGACTTGAGCTGAGAGTTGGACCTGAGATTTTTTCTTTGTATGTACTCTAGTGTGCTGAAACGAATCCACCCGTATTATGTTCCTTCATGGTTAAGAGCAGCAGCCACTTGAGTTTCCAAGGCATGTGCTCCGTTAGCACTTGATTACTGTCGACCACTGATGATATCTTGATTAATTGTGATTCCAATACGTGTTATGGATTACCAGCATCTTGTTTCTCATTGTCAAGGAGTTCAGCACTGTACTCGAGCTCAAGGACATGGCCAAACCAATTCTCAAATCCCTTCTTTGTGGGTCTATCTCCTACAACCACCTCCAGTACCAGTTGGGTATAAGTCTGGGTCCATTCAGACACAGAAACTACATAGTAATTAAAAAGAGCTTTTAATATAAAGAATTGTTACGTTATGATAGGAGAGTAACTATAAAAATATAAAGGGAACTCTCTAAAGGATATTCTAAGGCTGAGAGACAGTCCCTCAGGAAGGGCCAACTTGGAGGGGGGACCCCGTATACTTGGCTGGGGTTCAGACCTCATTGGAGAAGGTATAGCTGCAGCCTAAGTTTGCTGGTAGAAAAGTTTGCTGAGTTGCTGGGGCAAGAGCTGGTCCACAGTAGCTGGACAAGCAGGAAACAACCTCTCAGGCATAGGTGAACTCAAGCTCATGAGCCTTGTGCAGGAAGAGTCGGGGTGCTGTGGTGGGTATGAAGTCTGGAGTACATGGTGTCCTCGTTGGCAGGTGGTGCCTGGTCAAGCCTGCCAGGTTGTTGAGGGACTGGATGGACCCCTGGGCATGTGTCTAGGGCAGGGTAACCCTGGATGTCCTCCCCAGGTGCACCATGCAGCAGGAGCTGGGGAAAAGTAAAGGCAGCAATGGAAACCAGGAGTTGTCCTTCCTGCAATGCCCCTTCAGTGTCCTTTTCTGACAGCGTAATGTGCTATGTAAAGAAGAAATGGTTAAAAACTCCCGTCCATTTTTACAGCCAAGTACTGAAGGGTGAATTCAAAGCAGAGGCAGCACGCTGATTATTGGCCTGGTCAATCAGATCATGTTATTCTACTCACAGTTCCTCAGTAGGTCCCCATTGTACCCAGAGGGAAACCAGAGCCTTACACAGTCAGGCCCTCTATTTCTTTGACCTCATCTTATAATGCTATCTCCCCTGATGGCTCTGTGGTGGTCATCATGGCCTTCCTGCTGTTTCTGGAACATACCTGGCCTGCTCCTTCCTTAGGGCCCTGGCACTAGCTGGTTCTTGGAAAGCCTTTTTCCTAGAAATCTGCATGTTGAGTTCCTCACTCCTTCAATTAAGTCTTTGCTCAAATGTCAGCTTCTCAGTGAAGCCGCCCGTCACCACCTTATTTAATACCGAAAGCCCCAGCACTCCTGACCGTCCCCTCACATGGTTCTACTTTTTCCATAGTACTTTTCACCTGACATACTGTGTAATTTCCTTATTTCTTATGTCCGTCTCCTCCCACCATAATGTCAACTGCCACGAATGGCGGAGTTTTTGTCTGTTTTGTGCATTTATCCCAAATATGTACTTAGAACAATGCCTGGTGCATTGTAGATACTCAGTAAGTACTTGAGTGTTACAACGGAATTGATAATATTCATTAAAGTGAGATGCTAGGTGAACAAAGCAATTCTAATTTTGTTGTCTAACATATTTTTACTACTGTGTTATTCAGTTTCCCTTGTATTTTGTAGACTGGTTACACCTTTTTGCTGACTATGTTAATATGCATGTATTTTTGGTTGCTTATACTCTGCAAAATTAAGCATTGTTTGTGCTTCATTTTTTTCTCTAGATCACTTCTCAGCTTCTGTGACTTTTCACATCTGATAGTTGTCTGAGGCAGATAATTATATCTTTTTTTTTTTTTTTAAAGATTTTTATTGGGGAATTGGGGGAAGGGGAACAGACAAGTTGCTGTCGTTTTTTTTGTTCTTCAGTCTAGTTGTGGAGGATGTCGCTTCACTGGCCCAAGCTGGCACCATCATTACGCTCTTTCCGGGCGAGGCAGATCAGTCGCCGGCTTCTGGATGGCCGCTCACTGCGGCTGCTGGCCGCTCACGCTGGCTGCTGGCTGCACACGGTAGCCTATGGCAACCCACTGCAGCAGGGGCTGCAGCCTACGCCGTCGCCAGAGACCCACGGCAGCCCAGCTCCAGGTCGAGCTGTTGTTCAGCATCTTAGCTGTAGAGGGCAGTGTCACTGGCCCTCATGTGTGGGATCCCAACCGGGGCCCTCTGGCGTCCCAAGCCAGTTCTTAACAAACGCGCCACTCGGCCGGCCCTCTTATCTTCTTTTTAAAACATAAATGAAATCAGTAAATACTGTAATGCAACTTGCTACCCTTAGTTCTTTCCATTCTTGCCTGCCTCCAATCTCTTTTTCACACTGCAGCCTAAGAGATGGTTTTAAAATGTAAATCATGTAGTCAGTTTCTTGCTAAAACCCATTTTAATGATTTTCCTTTGCATTTAGAAATAAAATCAAAATTTCTTACCATGGCCTGCAAGGCCCAATGTGATCTATCTTGCCTACATCTTCTACCCTTCGTAACATGCTGGATGGAGCCTCCTTTCCATTCCTTGAAGTTGAGCTTGGTCCTCCCTAAGCCCTTTGCACTTGTTTTGTACTCCTTGCCTGGTCATATTTTGGTATGCTGGAGGCTTCTGGTCATTCAGAATCCCCCCCATACCCTATGTTTTAACTCAAACAGTATCTTTTCAGGGATAATGACCCCTTTGTCTATTTAAGCACTACTCCTCCTCTCCTCTGGCAGTTTGTCATGGCCCTTAGAAATGACTTTGTTTGTCTTTTTGGCCATTGCTAGAGCAGCCAGTGCACAGATACTTTTTCTTTCTTTCTTTCTTTCTTTCTTTCTTTCTTTCTTTCTTTCTTTCTTTCTTTCTTTCTTTCTTTCTTTCTTTCTTTTTTTTGTGTGGATATTGCATCCTTTAAAAAAAAAAGAGATTTTATTGGAGAATTGGGGAAGGAGAACAGTGTTGGGGAATTAAATTGGGGAAGGAGAACAGCCAAGTTGTTGTCCTTAAATCTTAGTTGTGGAGGGTGCAGCTAGCTCAGCTCCAAGTCAATCGTCATCCTGCTGCCCATTGGCAGCTCGCAGGTGCTCAGCTCAAGGTGCCGTGTTCAATCTTAGTTGTGGGTTTTAAGTGTAGCCCACCATCCCATGCGGGAGTTGAACAGGCAACCTTGTTGTTAGGAGCACGTGCTCTCACCAGCTGAGCCATCCTGCTACTCGTTGACAGCTCAGTGGCAGCTCAGCTCGGGCGCAGCTCACTGGCCTATGTGGGAATTGAACCGGTGACCCTGTTGCTTAGAGCTCGCGCTCTTAACCAACTGAGCCACTTAGCTGGCCTGCGTCCCTTTGAATTATATTCATTTTTAGAATTTTTTTCTATTTGCACCACTAACTTTTCCCCCTTAATTCTCTTATCTTATTTGGTGTTAGTTTTTAAAGATCGATTTTGTGATCATCTTTGTATTTTAGAATTGCCCAGTGCCAGTCTTTGAATGCTGATTGTGGGAGAGGGCTGATTGCCAGGCTGGAGGCTGGGGCATCGCCAGGGCGCCTTCCTTTCCCCTGTATTAGAGTTTGGAGCATGCAAAGAACAGCAGCCACCTCCATGGCCCACTTCTGGGAGGGTGCTTGGATATGATTTTGCCCACCACTTCATTCAATCCTGCCCCTTTTATGTTTTCAGTGTTTTTCTAAAATTTCTATTTTTCTGGTGGCCCTCATCTTAAAAAAATTTTTTTCTGGCAAAGTTATATGCATTTATCTCTTTAAATAATGTTCATTTTTTCTAGAATATAAGTGTGTTGGAAGGTAGGCTCATGTACTCGGTTGGCTGTCCTGATCTAGTCCCTGTGGTCCACTTTCTTCAAAACATTTTTTTTTAATTTTTTTATTTTATTTTTTTTTTAGTGTAAGAGGTAATTTTTATCAGCCAGTTTTCTCTTCATTGAAGGGATTTAAAATTTTTTTTTCTGTTTTTAATTATTTTTTTAAATTAAAGTTTATTGGGGTGACAATTCTTAGCAAAGTTACATAGATTTAAGGTGTACAATTCTGTAATACATCATCTGTATTCATATTGTGTGTTTACCACCCAGAGTCAGTTCTCCTTACATCCCCATATATTTGAGGATTTAAATTTTTTAAAAGCTTGATTTTGGGAAAATCTTAAAAAGTACCGAAGTAGAGAGAATAGTATCATGTATCACTGTGTACTGTCACCCAGCTTCAAAAATTATCACTACATGGCCTGTCTGGTTTCACCTATACTTTCATCCTCCCCTCCAATATTATTTTGAAGTCAGTCCTAGTCTTCATATTAGATATTCTGTAAATGTGGCAGACTCCAGTGTATTGCTGGAAAGCAGCCTGTCTCTCTCTCACCAGAATCAGGGATGGGAACTCTGCAGACTTGAGAGTTCTCATAAATGGCAAAAGCCTGCAGGATTCTCTTCATTGCCTTTTCGGAAGAGACTAGCCTATTTGTCTCTGTTATGGCCATAGTTTGACATATAATATATATTCGGTAACACTTGTTAAATGAAACACATTAGTTTCCATAATCTTCATTATGGAAAGCAGGTTATGTTTCTGGATATGGTATGGAGTTGGATGGAACTGTATAAATATGATCAGTTTCTAAATCTGTAATGCATAGTGAATTTTCACAGAGCAGGAGCCTATATCCTCATTTTAAATGCTAAAAATAATGCTTTCCCAGCCGATTGAAAACCCAACTAATTTCTCCAGATGTTACCCACACACTCTTAAATAGATTAGCCATCCTTACATTGTTGCCCCCAACAAATAGGGCTCTGTAGAGCCCTACGTTTTTGAGGCCATCAAGTTAAAGTTGCCTCCTTTCTGCCCTTATTTTTTTTCCCTTCCTTTTTTGTATGGATGGGTCCAACTAGCAACAAAGGTAATAAACGCTATACAGAGACTGCAGACTAGGAATACCAAAAGCTGAAAAACCTATGTTGTTTAATAGGGCAAATAGCAAGATAAACTGAATTTCATTCAGCATTTATGCTTGTATTAGATGAAATAGGAATTCAGTTGCTTTTGATAACAGTGGCAGGCAGTTGCTCGAATAGTTGCTGAGTGTCCTGGACTCCTGCTGTTTCTTCACTTGACTTCTGTTTTCAGACCATGACACAGCCATGTGTAGTTTACTCTCTGACATTTCGCTAAGCACTCTATTTTTCTCTATTTCCACTGCTACTACTCCACAGTCAAGTCATCATAATGTTGTCTGGTTATTGTAACAGATACCTTATTGGGTTTCTTCTCCCCTTCTGGCTATTTACTGTAATCACCTAGTACTTAAAGTGACTCACTCCAGAATAATTAAATCATGATGGAGAGGAGAGCTAGCTGGCCATTAATTTATCTGAAAACCTCATTAATTTTCTCACTACTGGGCATTTAGATATGATGTTCTTTGTGTTTGGAATGTAGGTTTCCCTC
Source organism: Hipposideros armiger (assembly GCF_001890085.2). NCBI lineage: Eukaryota > Metazoa > Chordata > Mammalia > Chiroptera > Hipposideridae > Hipposideros > Hipposideros armiger. The sequence continues at coordinate 823,101 of NW_017731757.1, read as the reverse complement.
TTCAGCCTTTTCACAGGGGTAATATTCTTCCCATTTTTCCTATAGGTTTTGGAGGAGACTTCAAGGTAATTCCTCTCCCTGCCCGGCACTGCCCTGTAGAACTTCCTGTGATGATGGGACATGTTCTGTGTCATCCGCACTGCCCCATATACTAGCCACTAGCTATCCAGCACTTCAACTGTGACTGAGAAATTGAATTTTAAAATTTATTTAATTTTAACTATAGGTGTTAGGCGCCTTAACTCGTGCCCTCACAGCACCCTGTGTGTGTTTCCATTGTCATAACACTTTATTGTATATTTTCCCAACATTTTATTACTAAACATTTTGCAAAGTTGAAAGAATTTTATAGTGTACACTCATATCCATCACTTAGATTCTACCATTAATATAATCACTATACCTGGCTTTAACACATACCCATCTGGGTATTTCTCTATACATCCATTAATTCTTTTTTCAAAATAGATTTCAAAATAACATCAGTACACATGTGTCCAAATACTTAAACATGCATATCATCAACAGCTGTTTTGGGAGTAAAATTTATATAGGATAAAATGCCCATATTTTAAGTATATATTTACTGAGTTCTGATAACTGCATAAACCTGTGTAACCCATACCTTTATCAAGATTAGAACATTATTAGCACCCCTGAAAGTTGTCTCCTGCTGCTCCTCAGTCTATCCTTTCTGCCACTTTCCCAAGTGACCACTGTTCTGAGTTTTCCCCTGCAATGTCCCTTTGCACCCTGAATACTTAACATCATGTTCACTGTGAAAGAGAAATGATTGGCTGCTCACTTTCCATATATACCCTTCTACACATATTTGAACGCCAGTACAACAAAACAACTCTATTTTCTACCTAACAAGATACAGCTGTTCTTGTTAATATAAGTGAAGAAATTCTCACCCATACCCCAATTGAGAAGGCACAGTTCTAAGTCATTGTGTCCATTCCTGGCATTATATAAAAACTAAATTGTAAAGTTAATCCAACAATTTGTACATAAAATAAAAATAGAAATTAGAGAAAATATGGTCAGTATAGTCGGTTCTCTACAGTCATTGCAGTAGTTATGTTCCATAAATTCACTGCAAACACTAAATTAGTAAATACTGAACCATTGCTCCTACAAAGAAATACAAGGTTAGGATCCTGCAAGCTTCAGGTCACTACATTTTTGTCAACAGATGAAAGCGTAACCTTATTTTATGTGTGTTTCTGTTTAAAAATATCTTATTCAGTATATATTGTTGATTTATTAATATTGAACTCGTGGCCAACAGCATTATCATTCATGCCTGAGTGAAGCTTATCTGACACAGGTTTTCTGAGAAAGGCATATCACAGCCCTTTTACATAGGAACACTGGACAGCACTACACTTGGGAGCCACTTTAAACAGTGAAATCACCAGCAAAAAGCACAAAAATGTGAAAAATGTGACTCAGTATACCATGGAAAGGACACTTGTTTATAACATGAGAGCCGAAAGAGTACCGCTGTGTTTGCCTTCATCTGGGAATTTGCACTTTGAGTGACTCAATCAAGGTTTTCCCCATTCTGCAATGTCTGCAAAATACCTGCCAAGGCTTCCTGAGTTTTAATTTGGGGATTATAAATGAATTTTAAGGGGTTACACATGAATTTTATAGAGTGGGTGAAGTCACAAAGATAGTATCTGCGAATTGTGAAGATTGACTATATACAAATAAACTCGTGTATAAAAAGCGAGGAGAAAATATGCAAAGCCAATACAGTCTTTGTGTCTGATCACGAGGACATTGTTGGTACATATGGTTTCCTTCTTCAGCACTCTGTCCCATACTTCTGCCCTCAACTAGAACCTCAATTACTCTGGCTTCTTTACCTGATGGTGTGACCCCAACCTTTATTCCTGAAGGGTTTGAGTGCTTAACTGTTCTGTTTTTTGGTTGCTGTAGTTTTCTTGAACCTTTAGTATTGAGCATGGAAGTACTAAGACCATAGAGAATCCCCTGGGTTCCAGATGTAGCCACCACTGTATAGCAGCAAGCCCTATTTCTCCTTGGTAATTTAGATTAATTTCCCAGCCAGTAGATTAACCAATTTTTTTTTTTTTTGCCTGTAGGTTTTACTAGCATAATGAGTACAAAATGATGAGTTGGCAGTCGCATTTTCCAATTCATTGGAACCATTATTATGTCCCCTTGTGGAAGCATTTCCCTTTTGGGGACTAAGAACTCCAAAGCATCAGAGCTCAATTGCCAGGAGTGTAAGCAAACATTTTGCAAGTATATTATTAGGTGGAATAATGAGAGGAGTCATTCCCACTTCTACTTCTTGATTCCGGGACCCATATATTCTGGCTATGGGGAGATAGCACCACATGATGGTCTGTCATTGAAAGTTGAACTGATAGCCTGCAAAATAGTTGTTCAGGTTTTTGTCTCCTAACTAGTGCTGCCATTCCACTTTTCAAAGGGCATGCTGCTTCTGGGTGAAGAATTATGTTGTAAGACCAGTTAATTCCATGGGCATGAGCAAATTGCTGCACTTTCTTTGCTGTGAAATGAGTAAATGAGTTTCTTGATGAGATGCAAGCTGTGTGGAATGCCATGATGGCGAATAATGCAATCTGTGAATGTTATCAGTGGTGATGCTTGCAGGAACGCTGCAGGCAAATCTTTATGTTCCATGAAGGTGAGCCCTATGGAAGAGAACCAGTATAATCAATCTGCCACCAGGTGGTAGGCATGTACANGTGGAGGGCAGTGTCACTGGCCCTCATATGTGGGATCCGAACCGGGGCCCTCTGGCATCCCAAGCCAGCTCTTAACCAACGCACCACTCGGCTGGCCCCAGATAATTATATCTTTAACATTTTATTCTTTAGAATTAAATCTTGGTTCATGGAAAGTTAACTTATTATGTTTTTCAATTTGTTTTTAGGTGCTGAATGTGGAGTAAATGCAGATGTTGAGAAACATCTTGAATTGGGCAAGAAATTACTTGCAGCTGGACAGCTAGCAGATGCTTTATCGCAGTTTCATGCTGCAGTAGGTTTGTATCTTGGAACCAAAACATTCAGGGGCCATCTTAATGAATTCTAATTAATAACTCTTTTTTTGGTTAACATTTAAAATAAACATTATTTAATGTTTAAAACATTAAAAAATATGGCAGGATTCTGAATCAATTAGATTAATAAAATGAATGCATAACACTTGAATGCATAAAATACATGCCTAACATTTGAATGCATAGTATCTATCATAAGAGAATTTTCCAGGTAACAGACTTACTACTGTAAGTACCAAGAATAATTCAAGATAATTTTGACAGAAAACTTTTCTCAATGTAATTTTCTGCCCTCTTAAAAGATTTCACTGAGCATAGTTTAATTTTCTTGATGACTTGAGATCATCAGTATAGTAATTACTTTACGTTGAGGCCCTTCGGGGATCCTGGCGTTCATTGCCTCTTCAGTGTAGGTCAAACTCCCAGTACCCCTTTAGGCTCTTTCTTCTTATTGCTCGCGTGTGTCTGTAGCATCAGCTGTCTGCAGCTTTTAATCTAGTGGGACTGTGAGAAATGAGATGACCACAATAAATAGGTTCTTCTTTTAAAAGTAAAATTTTTCTAATTGAATTATAGTTGACATACAATATTCTGTTAGTTTGAGGTGTGCAACATAGTGATTCATTGTTTTTGTACATTACACATTCTGATTACAGAATGATCACCACGACAAGTCTAGTCACCATAGAGAGTTATTGCAGTATTACTGACTGTATTCCCTATGATGTACATTACATCCCATGACTTATTTACATGTATGTTATAACTGGAAGCTCTACCTCTTAATCCCCTTTGCCTGTTTTACCTGTCCTACCACCCCTTCCCCTTTGGCAACCACCAGTTTATTCTCTGTATCTATGAGTCTGTTTCTGTTTTGTTCACTTGCTTTGTTTTTTAGATTCCCCATATAAGGGAGATCATGCGGTATTTATCTTCTTCTGTTGGACTTATTTTGCTTAGCATTATAATACCCTCTAGGTCTGTCCACGTTGTCACAAGTGGCCAGTTTTCATTTTTTTGTGGCTGAGTAATATTCCATTCCACAGTGTGTGTGTGTATACATATATTTAATATATATGTATATGTATATATATATTTTGTGTGTGTGTGTGTGTAATATATATAGTGTGTGTATGTATCACATCTTCTTTAAATAAATAGGTTTTAAGTGAGGTCTTAAAGGGTTTTCTTATGATTCACTGCATACACTTTTGTGCTGGGACTTTTTGACATTGACTTTCCTGAGTTCTTTTTAAATTTATTTGTACATTCTCACCCTTATTTGAGTAATTAAGAGTGACGAGTCAACCTGCAGGATAATGAGGTGGTGTATTTTTAATAAGATACAGTTCTGCTCACCAGAAGAATTAGCACCCTTTTGTTGTTATTTTACTATATAAACAAAATGTAGTTAGGTTTTGGTAATATATTTTTTTTATGCTTTTTTATTTTTTTAAATGGGGCTCAACTTTGTATGTCAGCCTCCAAATTCTTTTTTTTTTTTAAATTTTATTGGGGAACAGTGTGTTTTTTCTAGGACCCATCAGATCCAAGTCAAATAGTTGTTTCAATCTAGTTGTGGAGGGTGCAGCTCAGTGGCCCATGTGGGGATCGAACTGGCAACCTTGGTGTCATGAGCTCAGCACTCTAAGCACCTGAGTTAACTGGTCGCCCCTCATGCTATTTCTTAACTCATATTTTTATTACTGATGTTATTAGCTCTCTGGAATACTAATAGGAAACTGAGATTTTAATCTTGTCTTTGCCACTTGATAATACTGTGACATTGGTCAAGTTATGTAAGAAAATGTAGGCTTAAAGAAGTTACCTGTATATATTCCCAGCAGTTTTCCTGTGCCATCCAAAAAAGGAATTTTTGTGAAGGTTAGGTGAGAATAATGTATATAAAGATTTCTTTGAAAATAGGGTACAATCATACATGTGAGGTATATAAAAATAAATCTAATTTTTGTGTCTCTGAAAATTAAGACTTCTAAAAACAGATCTGATATGTTGAAAGGTTTTACTTAACTATGTGGAGTTTCTATTGGGAAGGTTTCTTTCATTTCAATGATTAACTTACCTTGGGTAATGGCAGTTAATTGGCCCAACAATTTGCAAAAGTTAATTTTCATTAGAGACCATATACTGCATGACTATGTCATTACAAAGTTCATATTTTTTCTGGTGATTTGAGCTGTCTTCAGTGCTGCAGCATGGTAATTAAAAAATTTTCAGTTATTGTCATAGGTAAAGCATGTCTTAAAAAAATACTGATTTTTCCCTATTACCATGAGAGTATTCACAGAAACTTATACTTTCTATGTATTGTAATACTTTATGATTTGCATTCTTTAATCCCACATTTAGCAGAAACATTAAAGGCTATGGCATACTGTTAAAGTAGTTTAAAATGACTGCCTATTTTTCTTTCGCTTCAATGCCATACAAGAATTCTTGAGCCGGCTCTTCCCAAAATACCCAATAAAATATTACTGTTTTTGCGGAAAGATGTAAATTAATAAAGCTTAAGTAAAGTAATTTATTTGTGAAATTGAGTAAAGGGAGAAAGTGAAATACTGTTGGTGTATTCAGAGTTCCAATAGCTATGTTACTTTGTTCATAATTTGGTGAGTAGCAGTGATTCTCAAATGGTACACATAGCGTAATTTCTGGGGAAGACCTGTGTGGTTTGAGACATTAATCATTTTAGTTTATGTAAAATACTGATTGTTCATAACTAACTATAGAAAATAAATTTTAAATCGTATATGATGGAAACATATAGTAGATAGGGATGGGGCGATGTGGTGTCATGGCCTTTTGACTCTCTTATGAGATGTGTGTTTATCAGAAAAGAACTGTTGTTTCTCTATTTCAATTGTCTCATGTACCAAACATCAGATTTAGTATAGCTGCTTCAGGTAGCCCAGTGAGTTGGTGAGAGGCTCTAACAGTTCCCCTGAATGTTATTCCATTTCTCCTGATTTCTACACTAACAAGTTAGTCCCTTACTGCTGTCTGTGATACTGCAAAATGTATGCTGATCTTGTGGTAAAATTTCAGTCATGTTTTAACACATTGCTCTAAACTGACTACATAAAAAGTTCATTAAATGTTTATTCATTCATAAAAGCGTTTATACCTCCCAGCTTCTAAATTTTGTAAATTATTTTGTTTCTTTAACTTCTCCTGTGATTAGAAACTGATGTTAAAGTTTGTAATAGAATTTGGCTAGCATCATTGGGAGTATCAAATAATCATTTTTATTGCAACATTACAGCTGACATTATTTATGGTTGTGATGCCCTTTCTTTCATTTTCATTTTTGAAAAATTATGTGGTACATTTTGAAAATTACTTGGACATGGTTTGTTTTATGATATTTTTACATGATAAAAGTTTATATATTAAAATTGCATAGCACATAGTCATTGTTTCTATTTTGTGGTACAGATTTATTAGTGATTTGGCTTGCAGTTTTTTAGTAGTTGGCATATAAATATTTTGTGGCAGAGGTTTTAAGATTTAGAACTGATCAGGAAATATTCTTGATCTGTTGGAAACTGTGATTTTAGGAATAGTGTCTATTATCACTTTTCAAATAGTCTTCTGAAACTGTTGCATCTATTTTAATGTTATGAGGTAGTCAGATGCAAGTTTTGTTGAGAGATTTATCATTAGAGAAAACGCAGGTGTGAAGATGGCCCCACCTCTCATTCCCACAGAATGGTCTTCTGGTCCATGGGTCTGAAATGAATCCTAGGGTCTGAAATCATTTTTTTGGTAGACGTTATAGAATGTCTTAGGTATACCTGGCATAAATGAATGTCTAAAGTGGTGGATTGAATGGTGGGCATGTCTGAAATGATAGGGTCCTCTGTTTGCTTTGTAAGAAAACCAGTATCCCACTTACATAGTTTTGCTAAATCAAAAAACAAAGTCCATGTCTGCATTTGTCACTTAAACATATGGTGCTTTCTCATCACATTTAAGCCTCACTTGTGAAATGGGGAGGACATTACTATTCACATTTAGACAGAAGGAAACAGAGTGCTCTAGTGACTTTCCAAAGGTCACATTCCAGTTCAGAAGACTGTGAACTTCTTAAGGATAGGTACTGTCTTATTCTTGTTATTTTAATCTCTGGTAGATGAATGGTGGGGTAGAGTTGGGTTAGCAGGAAGCAAGAATAAAAAATTTTTGGTATCTTGGCAAGGGTGGTCTTTCTGCTTCTTGCTGCCATTGTTCACAACATCATTTGACTTTCTGATGTGTTTTCTCCAGGTAGTATTGTATTTTTTTATTAGGGCTAATTTTCTCATATTTGAATTGTTTGACAGTTTTAGGATTACAGCTTAAATCTATCTTTCATGTTAAATTTCTAATAAACTATTATAACAATTTGAATGACTTGTTTTCAAATGAAATTGAGTACATCTATATGTAGGTTTGCAAGTAATTTAAATGATGAACTGTATTGTATATTGAATGGGTAATAGGAAAAGTGATTGTTTTCAAGGTTATCAAATCTTATATTATGAGAAACGAAGTATGAATTTCTTAAACCAGGACTTGTTTAGTTGCTATTTCATGCACAATGATATAAGAAGGGACACTAGTTTTAGTAACTGTTGGTGTTTTAAGATGAAGAGTCTGGGAAGTCTATTCTGTTTTGCCATTCAAGTGACCCTATACCACTAAGCAGATTGATTCTGGATTTATGTGTTGCGCCGTTGCCATTTGATTCCTTATTTTTGTAGGATTAATTTATAACAAAATTGAAATTGGGGTTCCAGTTCCATCTCATATCTTAAAAATACCTAAAAACTGAATAGTAAAACAAGTGAAAGTGGATGCCCCAGAAATATATATATATATTTAGCTGATCATCCTGCCACCTGTTGGCAGCTCAGCGGCAGCTCACCTCAGGCTGGGACTCGAACCACTGTTGCTCAGCACTCTTGAGCGAGCTCTTAACCAACTAAGCCACTCGGCTGGCCCCTTATGTAGACATTTTAAATATGTGTATAATCAGATACTTAATGCAAAAGCTATGTCATACATAATTCTCTTTGGAGGGTTTTCTGCACGGACTGAAATGGTCAGGTTTTTTCCAAATAGAAGTTCAGTGCAATTTTTGCTTAAGTTAACTTTGTTGATAAAATAAAATGCCCAAAGCTAGCAATAAACATTCTTTTTTTCTTAAACAAACTTCATACAGAGTTCAAAATCAGCAACATCTGTTTTTGAAAAAATTGTTGCTAATTTCATGTGGGAGAATAATCTGAATATCCTGGTGAGGCACATCTGTTTAAGAGCCTGTGCTCTTAAACACATGTCTGTGTTGACTTGTTTGGGTCTCTTGCTTGTCCCAGGCAGGTGTCAGTGTTGACATTGATGTGGGAGTATCCATTATTGCAGTTACCAGGAATTTTTTTCCATTTCCTTTCATTCAGTACCTGTGGCCAGGTGCTATGGAGACACAAAAATGAATTCACTCAAGGATGTATTTTCTGTAGACTGAAGTGTGTATATAAATAACTGATACTGGGAGGTAATGATAAGTGTTAGGTGCAAGAAGATATATAATAGACTGTTACAGAAATTGAGGAAATGGAAAGTTTATTTTCACATGTGTAATCAAGTCAGTCATTTGAGCTGTGCCTCAAAGATTGAATAGGATTTGGACATTTGTCTTGTTAGGGAGACCACTTCATAGTTGGTGTAGAGGCCTGACCACTGCACTGTATTTCTGAAGCTGATGTTGAATAATAATGTATGTCAACTATAATTATATATACATATAGTTATGGGACGTGGAGTAGAGTGTGGGAATGGAGTCAATGGAATTGTAATAGATAAGTATGATATCGGGGGTGGGAGGGCAGTGGATGGGGGAGGGGGGTTGTTTCTGTGCGAAGGGTAAAAAGGATAACTGTTGCATTGTTCTGTACACCTGAAACTAACAATAAAAATAAATAAATGAATAAAAAAGAAGGTGATGGTGTGTGGTGGAAACATCAGGCCTTCAATCATGTTATTTCTAGTATTTCTTATTCTTTGCGTAGTGTAAGTCAGTCATGGAGAACTTAAATTTTCTTTTATAAATTAATGAATATAAAAGTACTCCATGTGCATTGTGAAACATTTGGGAGTATATGAAAGTATAAAGAAGAAAATCCACCTCTGCTCAGATAGTGAATTTCCTTTTACTTTGAGAGGCAGTCACTTAAGTGTCAGTAATCTGTCTGTGTCAAATCATTCTTATGACCAGTTATGCTGACCAGACGCATATATTTTAAATTTATTGCACATTCTAAATTAAATATAAGCCAGACCTAAAAATATCCTATATCAAGTAAACGCTAAGTATAATTACTGTGTTTCTTCTTCTTCCTTCAAGCAAATGACCGTGTTTCGTAGGAAACACCCTGGTACAAAGGCTGCTGACTTGGCTCTTCCTTCCCTGCCTTCCATGGGAAGTTGATCAGAAAAGAAATTTCAGTGATGCTTAGCTGGGATTATATGTGGGTTTTATTTGTTTTTGTTATAGGTTTAAAAAAAATCAAGATTTTTTGAATTGTTAAAATGCCTAATTTTCTTTTTTCCAAAATTTTTCAATAAAATATTTAGTCCAATTTATATATAAAATTTACCATTTTAACCATTTTTAAACATACAGCTCAGTGGCATTAAGTGCATTCACATTGTTGTGCACTCATTACCACCATCCATATGCAGAGCCTTTTCGTGTTCCCAAACTGAAACTCTGGTCCCATTAAATATTTGTTCTTCATTTCTGATCCCCTTCCATTCCCTAGCCCCTGACGACCACCTTTCTGATTTCTGTCTATAAAATTGACTACTCTAGGTATCTCGTAGAAGTAGAATCATACAATATTTGTCCTTTGTGTCTTGCTTATTATTTCCCTTAGCATAATGTCTTCAAGGTTCATCTGTGTTGAAGCATGTATCAGAATTTCATTCCTTTTTTAAGGCTAAATAACATTCCATTGTATGTATACACCACATTTGTTTATCCATTCATCCATCTGTGGACATTTGGTTTGTTTCCATCTTTGGGCTGTTGTGAATAATGTTGCCACAAACATGGGTATATAAATATCTGTTCAAACTTTGCTTTCAATTCTTTTGGGTATATACCCAGAAGTGGAATTGGTCGTTCATATGGTAATTCTATGTTTAACTTTTGAGGAACCCCTCCGTAGCAGCTGCACCATTTTACATTCCCTCCATCAGTGCACAAGGGCTCCGATTGCTCCACATCCTCACCAGTACTTTCGCTCCCTCCCTCCCTTCCTTCATTCCTGCATTCTAGTGGGTGTGAAGTGGTATCTCTTCCCTAATGATGAGGGATGTTAAGCATCTTTTCATGTGCTTATTCACCATTTGTATATCTTCTTTCTCTCCCTCCTGCCCAGCCTCCGCGCCCCCCCCCCAGTACTTCAGGTAGTTTCAATGCCGTTAACAACTGCTCAAAACCATAATTTTGAATAATTACATACCATCCTGCCATGTAGATTCCATGTAGAAAAAATATTGTAATGTTTTCCAATTGATAGGACTTTCAGGGGTAGAAGTTTTAGTAGTAAATCGTGTAATGATGATTATGTGTGTGAATAGATACTTATTTTTTAAAGATAGATGGCTAGATTTGGTCAAGATCATTTTCACACACACACACACACACACACACACACACACACACACACACTTCAAAGTTGCTTTCTGGAAGGATTGTTCAGCAGTACGCGGTTTGCTTCTAATTGAATTCACTCCTTCCCCCACTTTGTAGGTGCTGATTAAAGTGGAATTAGCTCAGAAACCTAACTCATCCATTTGCTTTTCTTTTTTCAAATATTAACTTCACTAGTCTTGCTTTCTAGTTTCACTCTCATTTCCATTCGCCTCCTTTGTCCTAAGGTTTGTACTTTTTTTTCTTCACTGCTATTTTAGTTAGAATTTGAGGGATCAGATGTTGCACATTAAATATATCAATTTAATTGGAAGTCTGTAATTTTCTAAAATCCTGTACATAAGTCCACATTCTCCATTACTATTTCACTTAATAAAATTTCAGTGAAAAGTTATGAGTTGAACATAGTTAGCATTTCAGACCAGAGGTTGGCGAACTTTTTCTTAAAAAGCCAGTATAGTAAATGTTTTAGACTGTTTCATATTTTTGTATTTTTTTGACACTCTTTAAAAATGTAAAAAAACATTCTTAACTTGAAATCTGTGGGTTAGATCTGGTGCAGAGGCTACAGTTTGCCAACCCTGTTCTGCATATATTTCCAGTGATTTTGCTAGACAATATGACCCATTATTGATGAAGAAATTCTTTTCTTGATGCCTTTCATGATAGAATTGAAAAGTCTAATATTGTTCAGGTGATTTGGTTTTTTTTTTTAAAATAAATTACTGAGAGCTAATATCTATTATTTTAATTTTCAGATGGTGACCCAGATAACTATATTGCTTACTATCGGAGAGCTACTGTCTTTTTAGCTATGGGCAAATCAAAGGCAGCACTTCCTGATTTAACTAAAGTGATTGAATTGAAGATGGATTTCACTGCAGTAAGTGCACTTAAACTTTCTTTAAAGGAGAAAATAAGGGAACTTGGAAGAGGTCATTTGTTTCTTAAGGTGAGGACTAACTGGAGAGGATTTAGAAAGCCACTGAGATGTAGTAGACTGGACAGCAAGAGACATCCAAATTTCGCTGGAATCAAAGGTCTGTGTGAAGGAGGAACAGTGGGCCCATTAAGTGTTTTTTAGAGGCTTGGCAGTGATGTTCCCTTTGTCATTTAGAAAGACCTCTGTGTGGAGGACGGATTGTAGGGCAAGATATGAGGCTGAGAAATGAGTTTACTAAGAAGCTGTTGTATTAAAAGGCTGTCAGGTGACTGAGGACAGTTTCAATTAGGTTGTGACAGGAAGAATAAAGAAGAGGACATAGTTCTAAGCAGTGGTTTGTGGTGCCGATACGATGCTGAATTAAGAGTTCTTCCCTGGACCTAACAAGCTTAAGAAGTGGAGGAATCTAGTCTAATGGGATATCCTGATGATTGACAGGTCAGTGTAATGGCTTAAAATAACAGGACCAATTAGATGGTTTCAAAATTAATTTGGAACTCATTTATTGCTTATATCCTGCCATATTCCAAAAATAATTTGATATAAATAATTAGATATAGGTTAATGTTTGATTTGAAATATTACTATTATTTTAAGATGGAATTCCCAAGTATCAAATTTTTCTTTAGTCTGTTACTTTACCCAGCTAAGCACAACCTTTCACAAAGGTTAAGTAGCTCATTTTCCTGATATTATAGTAGCTATTAGCTGTTGAAGTACCTTTGATATTGCTTTTTATGTGTATTGATTCATTTAACAGAAGGTTAGGGAAATTTTATGTATCATAAAAGTAATATGTAAGTTTTGGCAGAATATCGATGTGGTTTCTGTCTTTCAAAATTAAAAAAAATTTTCAGTTACAGTTGACATACAATATATTAGTTTCAGGTATATAACATAGTGATTAGACATTTGTATACCTTACAAAGTGATCACCCTGATCAGTCTAGTACCCATCTGACACAATATAGTTACTATAATATTACTGACTATTCCCTATGCTGTACTTTACATCCTCATGACTATTGTTATAACTAGCAATTTGTATTTCATAATCCCTTTCACATTTTTCAACCTTCCCCGCAACCACCCTCCCATCTGACAACCATTAATTTGTTCCTGTATTTATGAGTTTCTCTTTTGTTTGTTCATTTATTTTGTGTTTTAGATCCCACATATAGGTGAAATCATATAGCATTTGCCTTTTTCTGACTTATTTCACTTAGCATAATACACCCTAGGTCCATCCATGTTGTCACAGATGGCAAGATCTCATTCTTTTTTTATGGCTGAGTAATCCAGTGTATATATAAGTACCAAATCTTCTTTATCCATTTGTCTGTGGACACTTAGGTTGTTTCCATATCTTGGCTACTGTAAATAATGCTCAGTGAACATAGGGGTCCATATAGGTTTTCGAAATAGTGTTTTTGGATTTCTCTGCATAAATATCAGAAGTGGAATTGTTGAGTCCTATGGTAGTTCTATTTTAACTTTTTGAAGAACCTCCATACTGTTTTTCATAGTGGCTGCACCAATTTACCATCCCACTAATATTGCATGAGTGTTCCCTTTTCTCCGTATCCTTGTTGATTTATTGATTGCGGCCATTCTGATAGGTGTGAGGTGATATCTCATTGTGGTTTTGATTTGCATTTCCCTGATGATTAGTGATATTGAGCATATTTTTATATGTTGCTTGGCCATCTGTATGTCTTCTTTGGAGAACTGTCTATTCAGATCCTCTGCTCATATTTTTAATAGAATTATTTGGATTTTCTTTTTGGAGTTGAGTTCCTTATATATTTTGGATATTAACTCCTTATCAGATGTATCATTGGCAAATATCTTCTCCCATTCAGTAGGTTCTTTTTTGTTTTGTTGATGGTTTCCTTCACTGTGCAAAAACTTAAGTTTTATGTAGTTCATTTTGTTTATTTTTTCTTTTGTTTCCCTTGCCTGAAGAGAGTTATTCAAAAAAATGTCACTGAGAGCAATGTCAAAGAGTTTAGTATGTTTTTTTCTAGGAATTTTATGATTTTAGGTTTTATATTTCAGTCTTTATTCTATTTTGAGTTTATTTTTGTATATGGCTTAAGAAAGTGGACTAATTTTATTTTTTGTATGTATCTGTCCAGTTCTCCCAACACCATTTATTGAAGAGACTTTACCCCAGTGTATATTCTTGCCTTCTTCGTCATAAATTAGTTGACCATATAGGTGTAGGGTTATTTCTGGGCTCTCTATTCTGTTCCATTGATCTTTGTGTCTGTTTTTATGCCAGTACCATGCTGTTTTGATTCCTATAGACTTGTAGTATAGTTTGACATCAGGTAGTGTGATACCTCTAATTTTGTTCTTTCTCAAGATTGCTTTGGCTATTTGGGGTCTTTTGTATTTCCATATAAATTATAGGATTATTTGTTCTAGTTCTGTGAAAAAAATGCCACTGATATTAATAGGGATTACACTGAGTCTGTAGATTGCTTTGAGCAGTATGGACATTTTAATGATATTAATTCTTCCTATCCAAGAGCAGGGTATATCCTTCCATTTATTTGTGTCTTCTTCAGTTTCTTTCCTCAATGTCTTATAGTTTTCCAGGTAGAGGTCTTTTACTTTCTGGTTAAATTTATTCCTAGATATTTTATTTTTTTTGATGCAATTGTAAATGGTATTGTTTTCTTAATTTCTCTTTCTGATAGTTCATTATTGGTGTATAAAAATGGAGCTGATTCCTGAATATTAATTTTGTATCCTGCTATTTTACTGAATTCATCCATCAGTTCTAATAGTTTTTTCGTGGAACCTTTAGGATTCTCTTTATATAGTATGTCATCTGCAAATAACGACAGTTGTAATTCTTCCCTTGCAATTTGGGTGCCTTTTATTTCTTTTTCTTGTCTGATTGCTGTGGCTAGAACTTCTAATACTGTGATGAAGTGGTGTTCCTGATCTTAAAGAAAATGTTTACAGCTTTTTGTGGTCATGCCTGTTCCATGTTTCCTTCCCTCCTACCACTCTTGATGTGCCTTCTTCTTTATATCCTTAGTTATAGGACTTTTGTTCAGCTTGTTATCATGTGGTTCTCAGTGATGGTTATTCTGTAGTTTTGTTGTAATTTTGGTGTGATCATGAGAGAAGGTGAGTTCCTTTTCCCTACTCTGCCATCTTGGAAGAGATACTCTGCAACTGGAAGTTGTGTGGTTTCTGTCTTATGGTAGACATTGGTCATCAGAGAGTTGGTATTCTTGGAAGAGATGGGATTGTACATATTAGAAAAGGAATATGAGATGGAGAGGGAGAAAATGATGCATGTTAAAAGGGAAGAGGCATTGATATTCTGGTTATAGTGTAGTAAATATTTACATTGAAAGGAAATAAAAACAAACAAAACTATTTCCAGAGCTTTGATTAATAAAGTCTTATATTACACAACTATATTATAGTACAAAAAGTTACTATGATGGCAAAAAGTATTTTTAAAATTGAGATATAATTCATATGCCATCAAAGTCACCCTTTTTAAAAAAAGTGTATAGTTCAGTGGTTTTTAGTACAGATGCTCCTTGATTTATAGTGGGGTTATGTCTTGATAAACTCATCATAGTTGAAAATACCATAAGTGAAAAATGTGTTTAATACACCTAACCTACTGAATATCATAGCTTAGCCTAGCCTACCTTAAATGTGCTCAGAACATTTAGATTAGCCTACAGTTTATGCAAAATCATCTAACACATAGGCTATTTTATAATAAAGTGTTGAATATCTCATGTATTTCATTAAATGCTGAAAGTGAAAACCAGTGGTTGAATGCGTACTTACCATGAAAGCACACCGGCACACACATGAGTTTGTGGACATGATGGGATGCAAAAACACAAAACACAGTATCCAGAAAACACTGGCAGTATAGTACAGTGTGGAGGATTGGTGGTTTACCCTTTTGATTGTGTGGCTGACTGGGAGCTGTGGCTCACTGCTGCTGCCCAGGATCTTGAAAATATTGTACCGCATATTGCTAGCCCCATAAAAGATCAAAATTCAAAGTACGGTTTCCACTAAAGGGTGGCACTTTCACACCATTATAAAGTGGAAGAATGGTAAGTTGAGCCATTGTAAGTTGGGGATCATCTGTATATTCACAAGGTTGTGCAAGCATAATCACTGTCTAGTTCTGGAACATTTTTAGCACTCAAAAAAGAAACCCTGTACCCATTAGCAGTCATTCCCATTTCTGCAACAGTCCTTGGCAAGCATTTATTTTTCTGTCTCTATGGATTTGCCTATTTTTGATATTTCACATAAATGAAATACAATATGTATTTCATACAATATGCTTTTTGTGTCTGACTTCTTAGGTTTAACATAATGTTTTCAAGGTTCATCACATTGTAGTATGTATCAGTACTTCATTTTATGGCTGAATAAATATTCCATTGTATGGATATATGACATTTATCAGTATATCATACTGGTTTATTAGTTGATGGGAATTTGGGTTGTTTCCACTTTTTGGCTATTGCTATGAACATTTATGTACCAGATTTTGCGTGGACACATGTTTTCATTTTTTTTGGGTATAGCAGAAAGTATTTTTAAGGAAGCATACTTTAACAAAAACTATACACATTGTTTCCAGGAATCATTCTTAGAAAGCCAAGTCAAATGGGCATTGGAAAAATAAATATTTCATTAATACTTCATTAGCTTATTTAGTTTTGTTCTTTGTGTTTAAAGAAAATTTAGAAATGTATAGTACTCAGAGCACCCTTTTTTTTTTTAGGCAAGATTACAGAGAGGTCACTTATTACTCAAACAAGGAAAACTCGATGAAGCGGAAGATGATTTTAAAAAAGTGGTAAGTTCAGTTCAGTTTGCATTTGACTCTATGAACATATTTTGAGTGAACATATTAGCATTATATTTTATAGAAAGATATTTAATAACTTTACAGCTAAAAGGGAAATCACTTGATTTGTGTATGTAAGAGTTGTAGTTCCTGAATTAATATGTAGTGGCTGACATCAAAGAATCACTTTAACAGATAGAATGTAGTTTCTAGACTAAATATATAATCCTAACTCAATAATTTATATAGCTCACGTGCTCTGTTTGTCTTTTATGAGAATCTAGAGATGTCAGCTGAGTTATTTTAAAAGTCCTCTAAGTGGCTTGGGAAACCCTTTGTCTGATTTGAAAGGAGTAATGAAACAGATTCTTAAAAGGAAATTTTGCGATTATCCATTTGGCTACTTTACAAAGTGTGAAGTGTTTTGGATTTGTTGGGGGAATGTTACAGGCTTTGTCACAATACTCACTAATATGCAGACAAATCTAGAAAACATTAGACTTCATTGTATTGCATCAGAAGCTGTCTCACAGTCTCAATAACATTGGATATTATTTTATGTCTACCTAATCTTTCTTACGACTTGGGATTCTCCCATGAGAATGTGCATCTATATGCAATAATATTTTATTTTTAATTGAAAATTTTATTGAGATAATTGTAGATTTCCTTGAAATTGTAATTAATAATACAGTCCTCTGTACCCTTTACCTAATACCCAGTTCCCCGCAATAATAACATCTTGTAAAACTATAGTACAACATTGCCACCAGGATATTGACATTGATACAACCTACCAGTCTATTCAGATTTCCTAGCATTCATTTTTGTGTGTGTATTTAATTCCATACACTTTTTCTTGTATCTGTCACCACAGTCAAGGCACTGAACAGTGTTTCCCTTTTATACAAGACTATCCCTTTTATAACCACACCTACTTTCCTTTCATAGTCCTTCGGCCCCTTATCCATACATAACTCCTAGCAACCACTAATTTGTTATTCATTTCTTAAATTTTGATATTTCAAAAATGTTGTCTATATGGATTCAAATGCACGTAACCTTTTGGAAATGACTTTCTCAGCACATCCCCTGGAGGGTCAGGCCCAGGTGGCCTGAGCTCATCCCCTCTTGCCTGTTCCATTGCCTGAGCATGGAGTGAGGCTGAGGCCTCCATCCTCAACTTTGAGATTTAGGGCTTTCCCCTCCCTCACCTTCCAACAAGAAAACCTGTGTGGAAGAGACTAGACTCTAAAGTTTAGGAGAGAAAGATGCAAATTCCACCCAGGAGAGGCAGTCTAATACATCCTCTCCAAAAGCAGCAGTAGTGTATTGTACATACAGGAAACAACTTAGCAATAAACTTCTACTTTTACTGAGAGCAAAGTGACAATGCACACATTTATGCTCCTTCCAATATGGTCTATCGGAAGTATTCAAGACCACCCCAAGGATGATAAGTCCTAGACAAGCGTGCCATGACCCTAAAGCAACCCTTCAACTGGATAATTCAGTCACGCAGGGACAGTCCTCCCCACAGCGAGCTGAGGTGATCAAATTCCTGGTTACCCATGAATACTTGGAGTCCTGTCTAGTCCTTCAAAAGTCAACGGGTTCTACAGACAAAATAGAATACCTAAAGTATCCTAAAAACAATTGGAGAAATACAGAGTCTCCACCAAGTGATAATAATCTTAAGGTTTCTTGTTTGGAGTGTTCTCTCCTACCAGGTCGCTGTGGAGGTGTTTTAAAAAAATGAATCTACTAAAAGGGAGGGGAAGCAGTATCATTGGTCTGTTGAAGGAGAGACATTTCTAGAAATAATCTGTTATCTGCACCTCACCTAAAATTGGAACCCATCAACTACAATTCCCATCTCAAGAATATTAGATTTCAGGAATTATTGCATATTAACTGTAATCTTAAAGAAAAAAGTTCCCAAAAAAGTCAGTAGTTTTTTAATGTAAGTACCCATTTTTTTCTGAGCCATTAAGCTTAAGATTTTCTATCTGGAGGAAGAAATTAAGAGTCACTGTGCACGAGACTGAGCTGGGAGTGGGGATGAACCGTAAGCAGACAAAAGGAATCTTTTGGGGTGACAGAAATGGTCTAAAACTGTAGTGAAGGTTTGCATACGTGGTTAATTTATTAAAAATCAGAATTGCACTCAAAATGAGTGAATTTTATGGTATATAAATTATACCTCGCTAACTTTAAAAAAAGAGACATTGTAAACCTCTTAAGACCATGTACACCTTTTAATAATATATTACTCTTATTTTCCCCTGTAAATTCTCCCTTATTACATCTTAGTCCCTCTAGTTATCAAATCTTTTTCTATTCTATAACCGCTAAAAACAAAACAAAAAACACCCTCTCCTTCAGTTTCCCTGTGTTTTTCATTATTTTGGTAAAATTATTTTATACTTAAAAATAAATGCATAGGAAATATAACTAGAAGGCAAAATACATAAAACTAGTTATTTGCTCTAGAGCTGTATACTTCAGAAAGTGGGAAAGGCGCTGTCTGTATTACTTCATTCTTCTCTACTCTTTCACATTCTGAATATATTTGCTTCCTGGTAAGTTTTGGGGGACCCAGGACTGTTGACTCCAACTCCACTGCTTGCTCTGTGTACCATCTCGGTGCAAGATGCTTCTGCTGTTGCTTCCCGTGGTGGCAGCACCAGACGCAAGCCATCGCACAAGCTCATTTGGCCATTGTCTCCACCCTTCTCCCTCAGTGAACTTGAGTATCTGGAACGGCCAGACATTTGTGTATACTGTGGGGATTAGATTTAAGAGATTAAAAAACCTGTTTAATTTCATATTATTCTTATAGCTCAAATCCAATCCAAGTGAAAATGAAGAAAAGGAAGCCCAGTCCCAACTTACAAAATCTGATGAAATGCAGCGTTTGCGTTCACAAGCACTTGATGCTTTTGAAAGTTCGGATTATGCAGCTGCTATAACCTTCCTTGATAAGATTTTAGAGGTAAGTTTCTAAGATACTACAGCTGACAAGTCTAACACTGCTTTTTTACTATAAGGTATATTTATACACTTTGACATGTTATGTGCCACAAAAAAACCGATAGGATAAAAATCAGATTGGTCCTTGGGCTTTCAGCTCTTAAGTGCAAGATGGTGTTTATATAGGAACTGAAGTTTTCAGTAAGTGTGCCGAATGTGCTGTGGAGTGGGAGTTCCATATTTTTATTCATTGCTTGCTTTGCTGCTGTTGTTTGACTTTACATTTTTTGGGGGAGGGGGAGAAAACTTAGAGATTAAATAAAGGGGTAGAGGATGAAAGAGTTGGTTAAGAAAAAAGGAAAACTAATGTTTGGGCGGAAAGAGGAGTGTTTAGCATGAGAAGTTTCTAGGGAAGAAGGCAGATGAAGAGTTGATAGGATCCAGAGGGTTCTAGTTGGGAAATTTAAGTCTACAGTTTCCTTGCCTCTGGAGAACTTAATGAAAATGCTTTCAGAAGGAAATCTACTAAAATTTTCAAATGAAAGCAGTCGTAATTCATATTTACCATTTCCACAGCACTTTGATGTAGTTTCATGTAATTTTGGCAGTACTTGTGATGTATGTATAATGGGCACCTCTGATAATTTTATAGAGGAAATCATGTGATATGGTCCAATGGAAATCACGTTTTACTAAATTATTTTGCAAATGCTTTATTAAGGAAAAATAGTTACCATTTTTACCTTCCAGTAGACTGTCTATTCGGAACTAGCTTATTGTTCAGGATATTTATGTATAATGTTGATTTTGATATTGTAATATATGTTAAAAATTGACATGACTTTAGAACAGCTGTAAGATACATGTAAAGATTTCCACAGGCCTTATTGGTGAGCTTTTGGGTTTACATTTTGAAGAATACTAGTTCATTTACTAAACATTTTAAGTTTTTCAATAAAATAGAAACGATGAAGCCTCAACCGTCTCACATTATTTTTCTCTTTTTGTGATACGAGAATTTAATTTCAAGGAGATGACATTTTAGAAAAGAGAATTTCATTTAGCTATTAGTAGAACAAAAATATTTTACAAATTTAGAACCAGATTTTATTTTTTGATGCTAGAAATTAGAATTGTTGATTAAGTACAAAAATCTGATTACAGAGTATTCTTTTCAAAATCAAATATGCTTCACTGGGAACAACCTTCTAATATTGAATGCCATGTGTTCTTATTTTCAAAATTTTACAATTACATAATTGAAGGAGGTCGGAAAAGGGCCTTGTTAGTATATATATATATATATATATATATATATATATATATATATATATATATATATATATATATATATATATATATATATATATATATATATATCTTTCCCCCACTAGAATTTATTTAAGATGTCCTTGGAGAAATAATTTTGTCACATCTAATTATTTTTGTCATATCTAAATTGTATCAGACTTTTAAATACTATTTACCATTTAGAAGTCACATTAATTGAAGATGTTCTATGTTGATAAATATGTAGACAAAATATGTGGGATGCAAGTATAAATATGCATAATTTACTGTTTCTTAAAGTCTAGTTCTTTTGTTTCTCAAGGTTTGTGTTTGGGATGCAGAACTACGGGAACTTCGAGCTGAATGTTTTATAAAAGAAGGGGAACCTAGGAAAGCGATAAGTGACTTAAAAGCTGCATCAAAATTGAAGAATGATAATACTGAGGCTTTTTATAAGATCAGCACACTGTACTATCAGCTAGGAGACCATGAACTGTCCCTCAGGTCAGTTCTAGTGACATACACATCTCCTCATCTTTTTATTGTTAGCTGTAAGATAATAATCCCATTTTCTTTTAAATTTGATATTAATAAAATTATGGTTGAGGTTTTTATAGTCCATATCTATTTATATATTTTGTTATCCCTAAATTATTCTGTTTCCGCATAGTTACTATCATGAAGTATGCTTATTAAAATAAGTAGGAGATATATGTGTAGAAGGAAAATGTATAGCTATATTTAAGTCATTTTCATTTGAATTGTGTGCATGGTACATCATATATAAAAGTATATTATTAAGCCAGTATGTTTTGTTTAATTGTTATAAACAAAAATTACCTTTTATTGTGATTTTTGTATTTAGTATGGAAAACTATTCATTGATTATTTTGACTTGGAGTATTTTCTTTTTTTTAAATACATGGGCAGTGAAGTTCGTGAATGTCTTAAACTTGACCAGGATCATAAAAGGTGTTTTGCACACTATAAACAAGTAAAGAAACTTAATAAGCTTATTGAGTCAGCTGAAGAGCTCATCAGAGATGGCAGGTAAGAATATGCTTGTCTAGACTAGCATTCCCTCATATGTCTTTTGTAGACATAGGAGAACTGAACTGCTTGCTCTTTTACTATTTAGCTATCAAGGATGGAGTATCCTAGATAGCACTGCGCCTTAGCAAAATTACTACAACTGTGCATTTTTTTTTAAAGGCAGGATATAAATAATAGTATTCTTACCAGCAAGTTTATTTATATTTCACCAAATATTTATTGACTTATCTCCTGTATCAGGCACTGACTATGTACTGGGGGTGCTGAAATACACACGAGTAGTTTTTGGTCTTAAGAAGCTTATAGTTTAGCGTGGGAGACAGACATGTACATTGATTATTAAAGTTAGAGTGATAAAGATGTATACAGTGTATATAGCTCCAAGTCTGGGATACATGAAGCAAAAAGAAACACAGAGAACTTACCACACTATGTTTTCCTCAGGTCCAGAAGTTCCTAGCTTGTTTACTTTCTTCTCTTCCTCTTTCTGAGACTTTCATATTTTTAAAAATACATAAATAATGTCTAGGGTATTTAATTGTACCTGGCTGGACACATTGGGAAAAGTACATTTCCACCTTCTCATAGCTAGCTTTTTTTTTTTTAAGTGCAGTATTTTCTGATTGAACTTTTTATGTCAAGCTAATTGTAGTTTCACATGTATTGGGTCGTCGGGAAAGTCATGACGCATTTTTGCATTGAAAAACATAGAAAAATACGTCATGACTTTCCTGACGACCTAATAGTTGTAAGAAGTGAAGCAAGGTCTAACATACTCAGCGGTTTCCCCAGCTGTTTTACCATCACGGGAAACTTTAAAACAATATCCCTATGAGGATTTTGGCATTGATAGCTAGCTTCTGTTTAAAATGTTATATTGAAAGCTGTGTTTTAATACATCAGCGTTTAAAAGGGAAGGTT